>NC_090892.1:41066263-41071263 GCF_036669925.1 Montipora capricornis
TTGAACTCTGACCCACTGTAAACCTCTGGATTACTTGTCCCTGTTCTTTACCACTGAGCTAACGTGTCAAGTTGCTAATTCACACCTTGAAAATGATATTTATTTTGAATTCTGGCTGACTATTTACATAACAATGATACGTAATTATATACACGTGCCGCGCCGAGCACCTACAATCGAACTTACACTTGTAGGTTACCGTTAAGAGATCCCTGTTTTACTACTCTTGAAACAACCCATTCTTTAATAATGCTAACCGTAACCCTAATTACGACTAAAGGCACTGTTTAGGCTTAAGGTTAGTCCCTGTGATAGTTTTAGGTTTTCCAGTATTGCTGTGAACTGTGACCTGCTTTTCCTTCATGCCCCGTGCGTGCGGCACACTTATAAGTTCACTGCGTGGAAGAGTATACCACGCTTAAAGTCTGATTGGTGCATCTTTCATGGGAAACTTTCATGCACGAGTTCATTGCAATTAAAATCGTTTCATATTTCCCTTCTTTTGAAGCAAACTTGTGTCTTCGTAATAATCAAGATGGCTACCGAAGTAAAAGGGTCACAGCAATGGGAGATTTGATCATTTGGAAATTGTCCCAGCTTTATAGCCTTTCCAGAGTTGTGCATAGAGTGGCGCAAAGAAAACAATTTACTTTCGTCTTCCGTGTCCAAAACCTGTGTGAAAACGCAGTCAGTTGGCAAAGACAAAGTGCCGCATCGGGAGATGGATCTGTTTCGCAATGCCCAAGAAAAAATTGCAATGGATAGCCTTCAATCCACCAGAACACATATTAATTTTCTGACCGTAAACTTTCCTTGAAAAAATATTAGCCCTAGCTACGGCCGGAAAGTTTACAACTGCCTACAAGACAAGGACTAACATCATCTCACCGCAGTTAACCATCGCCTAAACTTCGTCGACCCAGACAAACGAGCCCACAGCAGGGCATTGAAAAGACATGATGGGGAGTGAAACGAAGTATGCCTCGTACGGGAACATCCATGGATCTCTACCAAAGCTATTTACTTGGAAGTATCATTGACCATATTGCCGATCTCTACAAAGAGCGATAAATCGCAAAATCCCTCTAAATGCACCGTTCGTGATCCTAAATGCAGGAAAGGAAGAAAATATACACTTTGCAGCGTCTCGGCGAACTTTTAAGCAGACAGGAAGAACAATTTCACGATAAAAAGAGCAGGTAGCAATTAAATTTCTTATGACAGTACTTTTATTTGGTTTGTTTATGTTTGCGAATCTGAACCCTATTACAACGATTGCTTGAAACTCCACTTCTTGCGCTTATTCTAAAACTGAAAAATGGGTAAAATTGCAGGAAAAGTGCCGAGATTGCAGGAAAAACTGTTCGATTTTCCGTATTTCAGACAGAAGTTCGACCGACTTTTTTTATATAGACTTAGAAAAAAACCTCTAAAAAGAAAGAACAAAGCGCCACACTCCCAAAGGACGTCTATTGTTATCGCTATTGTTTTCTTGAAACAAAGGAGTGTATGCATAATGAAGTAGGGACCTGTGCGGAAATCTTGCCGAAAGATGTTCTGGGTGGCATGTACTAAAACCCGAAACAAGGAAACGAAACGAAACGAAACCACCCAAAACGAAACCGCCGAAACAAGCGAAACCACCGAAACAAGCGAAACCACCGAAACGAAGCCACCGAAGCAAGCGAAAGACAGAATTATCTTACATTTAGGACTTTAAGAAAGAAAATAGTGTCGTATTTTTGTATGTATTTTAAGGGCGGAGCGCCGACCAAACCAGACGGAAAATAATTGAAAAGTTAGGGAAAGAAGTATTCACTGATAATGTCTCAGTCAGTATCGCTACTTGTCTCTCTGAGACTACGTTTAAACTGTATAGTAGGGGAGGAGAAGGGATCAGCTTTTTAGGGTTCACTCAGAGGTTAGTTCATGGGAGTGAGAAATGAAAAAAGCTTCAATTGACAATCAAACTCAACGATCTTTGAATGAATATAATTAACGGTAATCTTGTAATCAGTATATCATCGACAAATGCTGACGAGAAAACAATAGCAACAAAAACAAACAAATAAAAAAAGACCCCTTCACGCTCTAAATGTACGTTTTTCTTTATATTTCCGTTCTGATTTCAAATATGGCCGTGAAACATGCACAGAAGATGGAGAAAACCCTTTTCTAGGTTTGCTAGCCATTTTGAGCCGATTGAGTGATTGTTATGGGCGTAGGAATTTTTTTACAGTTAAAACCGACTCGTGGCTGCTCACGCCACAAAACTGAAATCTCCGATACTCTGATAAGTAGGCTAATGCCTAATCGACTCAAAAACGCAAGTAAACTTAGATTGATTACCCTATTGACACAACCTTTGCACACCCTGCCAATGTTTTTTGTTTTTGATACAATATTGAAGATCAGTTAAGGGCCTGTTTACATGGTCTCGGTTACCCGAGACAGCCCTCCTACCGAGACAACTTTACCGAGCGTCTATATGAGAATTGCGTGACCGAGACAAAGTTGACCCTACTTAATTATGCATATATCTTTAAGACGCACCTTCAAAAAATACGTATCATCATTTGCCTTTCTTTTTTTCTAGTTCGTTTTTATTAAGTATAGTTGCGTTTTCACATTCAGCAAATGGACTGGATGGAATGTAATACGTGTAATACGCAAATGAGTGGAAAAATGTCTCGCCAAGGGTAACTCGGGGGGAGGGTTGTCTCGGGTACCCGAGACCATATAAACAGGGCTAAGTGTGCAGGTTAGATCGAATTGCCCCTCTCAAAGATCAGCGAGGAGTAATGGTGAGGTTTGCTATTTGTGTTTAACCATCATGCGATCAGCGTTGCATATTTTGTTTCTTTGTGTGTTTTTTTTTTTGTTTTTTGTTTTTTGCTTTTTTTACTAAATCAACTAGATAAAAACAATCCAACATGTGTCGTACAACTGAGAGGCTGGGGGTGTAAATAAATTTTTCTAATAGTTCAAAAAAACAAGTTCCCCTAACTGCATACAGCCACATACAGACGTTTTGAAAATTGAAGTTAATCCACAAGCAAGTTAAAGGTTTAAATTTCATGTGCAGACGTTTCAATCCTTTTAAGGCTTAATAAAACGAACGAGTTCAACGTAAATGAAGGTATGTGCACGGCCAAACGTTGCCTAGGATATCAGTTTAATTCAAATGACTCAGCTAAATGTCACCGTTCCAGTTCATTTGCAGTGGCAAATGAATCCTTACTTACACCATGACTTGACATTCGGTTACCAGCCATGTCCAGTGCACTGCTGTCAGATGTTACCTAATATGGGGTGGAAATTCTTACAGCCGATGGAATGAAGTCTGGGTGTCTTCTTTGAATGCACTTTTGCTTTAGGTGGTAGTGGCAATTTTGACGCTCAATGGACACCTTGAGTGATCCATCTGCCTTCCTGCAAGATCTGAATTCCTTGTTAACCACACATAGATCATTTGGAGGTGGGGGTACTTCTAGCGGTACTCGTATAGCCTGGCCACAGCCGTAACACACTCTGACTTGGGTACCCTCCAGAGACTTCAAGGAGAAATAGTCGTCTTCCCTAGACGAGGACCTGGATCCCGACATAGAAGGGCAAAAGCTGCCATGGAGCTGGAATCGTCAACCGGAAGGCTGTTTGTTGCGGTAGCTGAAGGGGAGGGCCGAAGCTCCATAAGCGGCACTCCTTTCTTGTTGGCTTTGCCTTTCCTTTTTGTAGATGTTTTATTTCCTGCGGATCTTGGTAAATTGTCTCCCACGAGTTGATAAGGATCAGGCTCATTCCTCGTCTTCCCAACTAGGGACAAAAACTCTGGAAGACACAGTTCTTGCTCTGCAACTGCCAAGGAATGGGCACAAATCATAGCAGACTTGAACTTCGGACACGAACACTTCAGAGCCCCAGCTTGCTGTACAATGACTTGACAGGGAGGTGCACCTTCACCATCATATACTAAGCGCTGCGTTCCACTCTTGTCCCAGGGCAGTGACAACACACCATTATTTTCTTCTAAGATTGTTGACGCCAAAGGCCACATTCGCTGGAAGTTGGTGTGAGACAGCGTTGAGATAGCACAGTCCTGATAGCTTACGGAAAGGCAATAGGTATCACAGTCCGTTAGCTCAGGCTCTGTATGACGCGACTTTGCAAGTGCGTCCAATGTGTTGGTTAAGCAGCGCTTGATATGCGAATCACCTTGCGCTTAGGTCATCCCTATCCACTTGTCCGCGTCTATTTGCAGGTGCTTAAAATCAGGACTCAGCCGGAACTCTCCCATGTCATGAACTGCCTTGACTAACTCCTTCTCCTGGGTTTGCACAGCTGATTCTAGGGAAATGCAGAAATCTAACCACTCTTTCTTCTTCCCAACATTTTTCTTAACCATGCTGTTGCAACATTCTGGCTTGTTCTGAGTATAAAACTCAGGAGGGCACCCCAGACCTGCTTTTTTACGGACTGGAGCGATCATACTGTCTTTCATCACCATTGCAATGTGACGTTTGAGCCATGAAAAGAACTGAGGTTCACCAGAATGTTCAGTGGTTTCCAGCACGCTCCACTCTGTTTCCAATGTTGCAAGCATCTCGTCAAATTCTTCTGCTGAATTAGCATCTACCAGCGCTTTCGTTCTGGAATCGCCCTTACGCCTTCCAAATATTGTACCGAGTACGTTCTGCCGACCATCTTTGCCAAACGATAATTTGACCAACTTCCTCTCTGTATTCTCAGATAGGTGAATCTTGCACCTGTGGTGGATAGCATCTGGGAGTTCGCATACGAACGCGTTAGCCAAGTTAATCTCCCCATCCGTTCCAAAATCTGTCAAGGTTTCAACGTTTTTGCAGTGGGTCTTGAGAAGACTTGCCAAATAACGATGGCTATATTCTTCAAACTCCTTGGTCATGTGGATTATGGATGGACCAACAAAGACTGGATGTTTCCCGGATTGGTTGTTTACAAACATATTGTACTTAAAAGAGGTG
>NC_090892.1:41083763-41101263 GCF_036669925.1 Montipora capricornis
AGTAAGAGTTACGGTGTGTCGGTGTAGTGCTTCGTAAGTACTTTAAGCATCATTTTTTGTGCGAGAGGGATCAAAGTAATCGACTGATATTTCGCCCGAATTGTTCTGCGAGAACAAGATGAGATAATTGAGGTTAACTATCAATAGAGTTATTTCAGCAGAGTTATGACTTAGAGTTAGAGTTAACGACTGCTAAAATCCTAAATTCAAGATTTTGGAAGTCCAAAATCTTGAATTTAGGATTTTGGAAGTCCAAAATCTTGACTTCAGGATTTTGGAAACTTAACTCTAACTCTACGACATAACACTATGAAAATAAGAGGCTATAAGTAGCCTTTACTCGGGCCTGCAAAAGTACAGTGAGTGGTGTATGGTTAATTTAGCGCTAAAGAAAAGAACAGAGAGAATTTTGTCCTTCTCACATCAGCCTTACATTGCGATTCTCATGATGTTCGACTCTGTATGTAGTGAATACCCGGACCCAGATTATCTTCATTACAGGTGGTGACAATGACCACTGGACCATGGAAACGAGGTAAAAATAGTGTATTTATGCCAAAGTGGCTAAGACTGACATTGTTTTTTACTGATCGATGGGTATTCTTGCTCAGTGTTTGAGAAAGAAAACGCTAATTGAACAGCTTAAGATAAAACGAAATGACTCGTCGAAACATCTTTTGCAGAAAAAAATGAAAGAGAAACGAAGGTGAGATGTGAAAACATCTTTCCAAGATGACCAAACTTTCGTGCAGTGGTGCACGTAAAGGTCACCTTGTCACGTGAAGATGTGCACTATATCTCGACACTTGAAAATACTTCCAGAAGTGCAAAAGTTCCTTGAGGCCATGCCAAATGAATCCATAGCACGAGAATCAAATATTTAAAATATACCATTTGTTGTAATTTAAATACTCGCAGTAATATGCACCCAATTGTCAAAATAAATATGTTATTTGCCAGCTGGGAGGTCCGTATAGGGAAAAACTGTGACCGAGGCCTTGAAATTGCTGCTTTTTCAAGAACGATGTCACAGTTTTTTGCTATACAGAGCGACCCTTTGCTGGTAAATAACTTTTTTTTTCTCTTCCCCATCCTCTCTGAAATCACTTGTTTTAATTGTTGACTCGCACCGCGCTTGATAGTGAATACAGTATTAAAGCGACTTACAAACTGAACGTTTCAAGAGAAACTCCATTTCCGAACCTCTTGACTAATGAAAAATAACCTTTGTATGTAAACGGAGTCGGTGTAAAAGAAATGGAAATTTAAGGTCATCAAACAAGCTCACGCAATTAAGGCTAGGTTTCCGCCTGCCGTGAGCAGGCCGGATGAGAAAATTCCACCCGCTCCCGGAACCAATCAGATTGCAGGATTTGTTGAATTCCGCCCACTCACGCATTGAGAAAAAAATAAAAGAATTATAATTCTCTGTGACCAAATTTTGGAAAGTACCTATCAAAGACATACAGTAAGCAAAATCTATTGTGCAACTTCCAAGTACATTACCAGTATGACTTGGGCTGTATTGAATCTTGAAAGTTGTGTTGAACGCTATGACTTCTGCAGGTAATTCTGTTAACATGAAATATGTTTGTCTCGACAAGCTTGATAAGGCAGTGTATAGATCATTTCCTACATTTACAACTGATAATTACGGGGAAGTAATTAATTTCCTATCATAATTATAATTATATAATGGCACATGGTGACATAGTTGCACATTCACTACCAGCATTTGAGCCATACACTAAAACATCACCTTGACAGTTGTTTTACTAGGATCAATAGGATGTGAACCAGGATTTTTCTAGGTTATGTCCCTGCAAAGGTTGAAGTTACCGGTACCAGCAATATGCAATATGCCAATATGACTAGACTTTTAACAAGAAACTATTTCAAAAAACAAAAAGTAGTGTTTCGTTTCCGGAATGGAATACTATAGTGTGGGTCACTTGGCCTGTCATTCTTATTTCGCTTCGTGTATTGAAACTCTCAAGAAATAAAGATAGAAATGTGAACTCAAACTCTCTCAACGGTGTTACTTGGTATCAACATGCATAATTAGCTTTTAAACGCACAACGCAAGGCGCAATAGAACGAGACAACAGACGTATTGGCGTTTTTTGAGGGGAACACTGCCTTGCGGCTGGTTAGCCTATGCGACTTCCAGATTGCGTGACGTAGAACAACCTCACTTATCTCCCCAGCACTACGAGCTGAGTAGTAAACAGCACGTGCTGGATCGGACAAGAGTATTGGTTAGCGAGCGATGTACCAAGGCAAACGAGCCAACAAGCTTGGTGGAAGTCACCGTACAGGAGAGGACCCAATTTTAAAGGGGCTAGGTCACGCTGTTTTAGGTAATTTTGTTTAAAATTGTTAGTTATGAGCTCTAAACGTCAAATTCGCAGAGCAAGTCTTTCATTTGCAAAATCACGGCCACATAACAATTGAGAATGATTTTCCAGCTGTTTAAATGACATTTTGATATAAACTGATATAAATTTGAAAAAAGGTGAGCCGACGTTTTTCAAATTTACCCAAATGCAATCCTCTTCAATCCTCCCTAGTTTCGTCCATCCTTGTCCCTTCTTAGCTTTCCTGTGTTTTGTTTGAGTTCTTCTATAGTTTTGAGCCGTTATTTTGTTATTTCAGTTAATTCTATGACCATTTGATCAATGCTGAAATTGCCTAAAATTGCGTGACCTAGCCCCTTTAATGAAGGCAAAGCGATATATCCAACCCATCCCCAAATTAAAGGGAGGGAGGGGAAAAATTTAACAAATTGCAAACAGCTAGTTGGTTTACTATAGAAGACAAACTGCCAGGTGAACCTTGGACGGCTGACTGAGGCTTTTATAGCTAGACTCTGTCTATTAAAGTAGCCAGTTGCACAGGTTCTACTATGTAGCAGGTAGGCATTACACGTGCTCTTTAGCAATAATAAATGAGGCTGTAACAGATTTGGCCAATGCAGGTGTACGTTATAATCTGAGATCTGGGAACAAAGTCTTTATGTCCTCGTTTTATTTACAACAAAACCGTTGATTTTATGACCTTGAACGGCCGACTACAAAGAACGCGAGTACGGTCACGTGTCATTAATCGTATTTTACTAATAGGGCAGTAAAATCTCATTTAAAGAGAAAAACATATACTCGTTTATGTGCACAATACATCGAAGAATAAAGTCTACAAATACCTATTTTACCTTCAAATACTTACCCCTGCATAACATTTCAAATTCCGTTTTCCGTGAATCGTCTCATGATTACGTGTTACATACGAACCATGGCAATTACTAGCTTTACAATCACTGGTTCCTCGTTAATCCAATTTATTACTAAGACTTGTTTGCATTACTAATTAACACGAAAAGGGATAACTTGGGAATTTTTAACAATATATCGCTTTCATCTAACCCAAAATCATTCAGATATTCAAAACGTCCTATGCATAATCCATTTCTTTCGCCTTTGTGTTTGTCAGCATTATGATTTGGAATATTTTAGGTTTACGTGTTCACAAGTTTGTTTTTGTATCTCGTAGATGTTTAGATTTCCAATTACACACTCTGTTTCGATTGGCCACTCTAACTCGCTGTGTAAATAGTTCACCCTAAATTCAAAATAGATACGTTTCGTTTCTGAGAAAACAAAACATTCTTTTACAAATCATACCGGGTATTCCTGATTTCTGCATAAATTCAAGTTTCATTTTGCATTTACCTGTTCATCCACGCTGTTTGGAAAAGTGGTACATACACTGTACCACGTGCTTAGATTTAAACGCATTCCTGAGGTAGATATTTTTGTTGTGTTTACGAGGAAGTGATCTCCCTTGCTAGTAATACGATGAAATGTGGATGACCTCGGTACGTTGTTACCCAAATACGTTCCTGCAAGTTTCCTCCTTTTTCTGCTGTTATAAAATAGACGTCTCAGCCTTTTCTCTG
The DNA here is from genome assembly GCF_036669925.1 of Montipora capricornis. Classification (NCBI taxonomy): domain Eukaryota; kingdom Metazoa; phylum Cnidaria; class Anthozoa; order Scleractinia; family Acroporidae; genus Montipora; species Montipora capricornis. The sequence continues at coordinate 41,087,719 of NC_090892.1, forward strand.
TAATTCTGCTTGGTTCTCGGGCACGTCTATGTCGATGCTCACGCAAATCAAAACAAAAGTAAACAACTTTTGCTTATCGAGACCTGTATTTCTCCTTCGGAATGAAGTCTTTAATATCATTGAGAATCAAATAACTGTTATTTTCGAAAGAGCTGATCACATTTTCCACTGATGACATCAAATCTTGTGAAACTAGAACAGAACTATACACACCGAAGATGGCAGTGAACACGATCGCTAATATGGCTATTTGAGCAAAGGATATAAGCTAGACCATTACAAGAAACAAACTGTTTAACAATGAAAAAGAAAAAAACGTAATAGACAAAAAACTTATCTCCGTAGCCAATGGTACACTGAGCGGGAGGCTATTTGTTCGCGGTGAAAATGGTACCAACGTGAGGCCATTTGTTCGCTGTGCAAATGTTTTTACTTTGTCTTCAGAAGATTCCAATATAGCGTCCATTTGTTTGTGGAGTTATTTTCTTTGTCGCTGTCATCTTTAGAGTAGTTCTCAATAAGGTACCCGCTGCTTATTAAAGAATTAGTGTTTTGACTTGTATCACTTTCAATAGTTGCGTCCATTTCAGTTACATTCGAGTATATTCTTGTTTCATTCAGTTCGCGGAACGACCCGTTTCGAAGCTGACGCTTGGCATCTTTTAGTGTGGGTCTACCGCGAAAAGCGTATGCCATTCTTTGTATGTGCTTTGAGCGCCCCAAGAAGAAATCGATTAAGCCAACGCAATGCCGATCTTCAGTAATCCAAAGAACGCTTCACAGAGCTCTTCATGATCGTCGATTACGTGTTTGCTTTAAATAACCAAAGTAAACAGCGCCACGTGGCTTCTATTGTGCATTACCCAATCAAAACACCGCCACGTGCTTTCTCTTGTGCATTGCCCAATCAAACACGGCCACGTTTTTCTATTGTGCATTTTGCTGCACAGGAAAAAAAAAAAACTGAAATCTAACGTCTTTTATAACTCGAGCCCCTACGGGGCCCGAGTAATAACTCTAAGAATAGCTGTTCCCGAGATAATTCAATGTAATTGCGGAATAATTAAATAAATACGAGCATGTCACGGTGCGTCACACATCACGTGCCGTGCAATAGAGCGTTGGAGCATCTTCTTATTTCAACTCTGTTTTCTCACAAAGGAGCCGGAAAGTGACTAAACTATTTTATCACAACAAGGAAAATTCTTCGGTTTGACTATTTTAAGCATTTAAAAAAATTAAAAACATTCGCGAACGAATTGTTTCATTTGGGTTAATTGACGAACATTGCGCAGCCACACATAACTTTCGAATAAATTATCGCAACATAGGAAACTCTTAAACATGCAAAACCATGTCATGGGTAGCTGCATTGTTGGGGATACTCTCAAAATTTCCAAATTCTAATTTTTGGTACCAGAAGAGTTTTCTACACAAAATTTTCACTATGATGTACGTATCACTTAATAATACCGTGACACCGTTTCAGTTCCTTCATCCGGTCAGATTTTAACACTCCCTGTTTCTTACTATTTATTTGGCCATTTAATCCTACAACTGCGATTATATAATCCAGATCAAGGACATGTAAATAAAGCATTGACATTAAATCGTGCAGCGGTGGTTACGTTATTCACGTTACTCAAGACTAAAAAACGTCATCCTTTGCCGCATGTTACATTTTAAAAAACAATGGCCACATTGTAATAAATATTGACCACGCGTTTTCTTTCGTTTCTGTTTCGACTGGTACACCATGATCAAACTGTCTACTCACAACGCCCTTTTCATATTCGGTACTGATTTCAGGGGCCCAAAAAATGTCACTTCCGGTGCTTTCAGAGGTATGTCCGCTACTTTACAAAACTGTCAACAACCCTTCTGATTTGTTGTCTCTCCTCTTTAACATCAACTGCTCCGGCGTTTGTAAACGCAGGCCACATCTACCTGGGCCCTGGATACATTAAATTCCTCGTATAACTATGCTTAACAGCGGGGGCAGCTGTAGTGTCAACTACTACTAGTTAATATGAATGAGTTAATAAATGTTTACCTATACACCAGGGAAAATGTAACATAGCTAAATTAAACGATGTTTCGGCATTCCTTTTTTGTACGAATAAATGAATATGTGAATAAATTGTGGTGTCTGATTTTTTCCAGGGACGGAAACAAATTTGTTTGCTGGATTTCGGGCATGTCACTGTCGTGAGGGATTCTTTCGAAGGCACATGTTTGAATTTTGCGAGCCATGTGAAAAGCAAGATGGATTCAAATGCGAAAAGGAAGCCGTTACTCTTCAACCCGGTTACTGGTGGAAATGGGAGAACAATACAAACAAAGAACTTTACAAATCCTTCAGAAAGGTCTTAGACGGGAATTCTCCTGTTGAAATCCAATCCATCATTGAGTACCCATACTCTCTTCCTCGACCACATAAGTGCCCAAGACCGGAATCATGTCTGGGGGATTTTGACTCCAAATGTGATGTTGGATATGAAGGACCATTGTGTGAAGTGTGTAGTCCCGGATATTACAAACAGTTGAAGACATGCAGAGAGTGCCCATCAAAAACATGGATGATCGCTCAGCTTTCCGTCATAGCAGCAGTGACTATTATAATCACTGCGGTCGTGGTTTGGAGAGGCAGGAAACAAGCCAAGAAAAAACAAGGTCGCTCCTTAGTTGATATAGTTCTTGGAAGACTAAAAATTGTTATCGGTTTCTACCAGGTAATATTTGGAGTTCTTGAAGCATTTGCATACATCAAATGGCCAGATTCTCTCTCCCTTATTGGAAAATATTCCGAGATGTTACAGCTAAATATTTTCCAGATTGCTCCTATCCACTGCCTCTTTCCAAATCTAAAAGTCAATGCTTTTGGAAGATTGTTTGCTATGCTTGGTATCAATGCTGCAGTCATCATTTTAGCAATCATTATTTATGGCATTAGGAAGGCCTTATTAACCAGAAAGACCTTCCAGAGTCGAGGGGAGAAAGTGAAGAAAATTTCCGAATCAAAGCAGTTGGCCTACAGAACAGTCTTTTTCTTCCTTTTCGTAACCTATCTAAGCACCTGCTCGAAGACAGCAAATGTTCTTCCCCTTGCTTGTCGCAAACTGTGCCTTGACGAAAACAGTGAAAAGTGCGATACGTTTCTAAAAGTTGACTTTAATATCAAATGTTCCAGCCAAGAATTCCGACGATCAGTGATTGTTGCGTACTGCAGTATTTTGTATATCATGTTTCTACCTATAGCTGCCCTGGCGGTTCTTTGGAGACACCAAAGGTCATTGAAGAAATATGGCGACGGAAGCGATGATGAAGCCACATATTCCCAGCATTCAAATCCCGAAATTGTCACAGGCTTACGGTTTTTATTCGCAAATTACAACAATCGCTCGTGGTATTGGGAACTTATTGAAACAGCTCGAAAGGTGACCTTAACTTCAGGCATTATCCTGATAGGAAGTGAGAGCAGAGCCTATATTGGGTTGGCTTATGTTATGTCAGGTCTCTATGCTATGTTCTTTGCGTTCCAGCAGCCGATAGCAGAGCCCTCTGAGAACAAATTGATGGTTTGTTCCCTTGCTGTAACTTTCGTCAACCTTGCAATAGGTGCTGTGAGTAGAATACCAGCAGAGAGAGTACATTCCTCGGTGGACATGGACCATATCATGTTCCACGCATTGGTATTTGGAGCAAATTTTCTAGTGATTGGAATTCTTGTGGGTAAGCATTTTGTTCTCAATTGTAATTAAAGCAAATTTAGAGAGTTGGGAAGTTGGCTTTCGATTGGTTAGCATTGTGTGATTGTGAGCTCAGAAATATCAAGCATTTTACTTTATATGAAATATCAAGCATCTTACTTTATACGAAAGATACCACGTCCTTTTAAAAATAATTAGTTGACAACTTCACGCTGTTCCCTTATCGACGGTTTTTTTTTTGTAATTGTTAAAGTTGTTAAAAACTCCGTAAACTGCACCGCTACGATGAAGACACAGAATCGGTTTGTACTTTGCGGTCACTATTTTTTCAAATTTTCTTCAAAAACAAATTTATTTTTATAGCTCCCCCACAACACTCCTTTGGCTATGCATCTGAAGGGTCCCATACTTAACATTTCAGACAGCGTGGGTATTAATTGGCACTTTTTACTTTGATCTATGATGTGAACAACATAATTCAATTTGCCGGATCACAAAAAAGAATTATGTCAATCTAGTGATATCTTTCAGTCAAGAGGTTGGTTGTTATTATTAAAGAAAAGCCAGAGGAAGCAAAAAGGGTCCGATTTCCAGATTTGGCGTCATTTGTATCTCATGGTATAATAAAGCCAAATTGAGTTTCACTGTCAAAATGAAGTTTCAACTTTTTAGCCAACTCAAACAAAGAAGCTAGGAGGCAAAGTTGAACTATTTTGAGCGTTCTTTTTTGACCTATCATGCGAAATCTGTTTATAACAAACAGGCTAAGTTTTTCTGAAAATTTCCATTAAATTTCGAAAACCCTTCAAGATCTTTCACCACGAATGGACTACAGTCACGCAAACAAACATCCGGGCATTAACATCTACTGGGAGAAAAAGAAAGTCGCGCATTTTTCAGAGTACCAAGCTCCGCTGTTGGGCTTTTCGTTCACTAGAGATAACAAACGTATTTCTGTACTTTCTCTTCTGTTTTAATTTTTCAGTCCAGTACGTCACGTATATTTACCGCTTTATGAAGGAGTGGCGCAAAAATCCACAATGGTCTCTTTCGTGCTGCTTGGCATTGCTATTGCCTCTGAACGACCTCCAGAACGAAATACGAGGAATGACAGGGAAAAGTTTGATGAAAGAACAAATGCAAACTGGTCAGTTTAATGCGCCATCAGTATCTGGTACGCTCAAGGAGAGTGGAGCAGTAAGCTTTGACCTTGTTAGCATTCATGAGTGTCCGAAAGAGTCAGTTGAACCTCGATCAGTCAACTTTGACTCTGAAGAAAGCGAAAACGGTGGCCTTAAGGAAGAAGAAGAAGATGATGATAATGCTGACAAAGTAACATTTGACCCGGAAACCGGCAGTCTGTTGTACTTAGGCCCTTCAATAATGTAACCCGACAGCATGCGAGGGCCTCATTTGATCGTGAAATCGTTATCAGGAAAAGATTAACTCAAAACCCAAGGTCCTTACTACGTGCTTTCAATTTATACTTTCGATATTCTGCTTTTAAGACTGTTTATCGTTAAAAAAGCTATGTTAAACTGGCCGATCGTTAGAAATGATGTATTCTTGACTCATTCTTTCCTGACTAGAATGGATGAGGGAGCCTTAGATAATCTAAATCGCTGATCGGAATTCCTTACCATGTAGTATTATAAACTGAGATAGAATGAACATATGATTGAAGAAAAAGTACAGAAACCGGGATAAGTTTCTGCAGTTTTCAAGAACCCTCAGGTCTTGTGAGCAACTTCACCTTGCTTTGCATTGCCAACCCCGGTGTCCAATAATCTCAATAATATCGCACTTTAGAAGAATCTGATAATCTGGAGCTTCCATTTCTGATCAATGAACAAGCTCAGGAGTAAACAAAATCAGTCAGTTTAGTTTTGAGTTTGGCTGTGGCATCATAAAACAGGGTAACTGAAAGAGAAAGTACTGCGTTTGCAGTATCTTTGTCATCTTCTTTAAATTAAAACAAAGCGATTTTATTGGATGAACCATGATTAGGCTTTCCAAACATAGAATCGTCTTCGCCTTTGTTGACGAAACTGAGACTCGATGGTGAGGATGGACTCTCTCCTGTTCGTCTACTTATATTGTTACCGCTCAGGGTTTTCGTGTGAGGCCGGAGGCCGGACGTTTTCGTAAGTTTGCTTACCATTTCACTTTTGGTAGTTTGACCCTATAGATTTAAAGATTTGTTGGCCTCTTTTTTTTTCTTTTTTTTTTTTTTTTTTGGACTTGGGTATATGGGCTGACGAAAGACAAGACAATCACGCGCAATAAACCCTCCAAACTAACAAGAAATCACCAGGTCTTCTTGAGGGTTCTCTCCTAAGGCACTTGCAATCGGCCCTACAACGGAAAATAACAATGTCCGATACTTTCATTATCAAATCCGGTACTTTGAAAAACTATCGAAAACCCTGACGGTTGAAGTCTTTTGGGAAGTTCACAAACTTTGTAAGGTCGGTAGCTTGTCATTATAGTACTTACCGTAAGAGATTATTAGGAAGCATCTTATATTAGTAATAATAATAATAATAATAATAATAATAATAATAATAACAATCACTTTATTTAAGTCTTAAGGTTATTTAGAGAAGCACAAGTGCTCTACTCTACAAATCAACTGAAACCAGAACAAAATCAAATCAAATGTTGGTTTTTGAGGAGAGGGGAAAACCGGGGTACCCGGCGAAGAACCCCACGGAAACTCAACCCGCATGCGGCGTCAAATCCGGGAATCGATCTCTGGCCACATTGGTGGAAGGTGAGTGCTCTCACTACTGCGCCAGCCCTGCTCCCCAGTTGTCATTTTTGGTGATAGTATTTTCATTAAGAAACCTGGTAGTGATTATGAATGCATATCGCGTACGTTTGTAAAACTGCGGTATATTTTAGTAGTTTATTCATTTCTTGTGTTGCCAGAGAGCTGTTTCGCCTCGGAAACAAAATGCTTCATTGTAGTAAGAAAGATATGATGTACTTAAACGTGAAAACAAAAATAAAAGTTATAAGCCTGGAGCAATATTTTTCCCTCTTCTCTGGAGATACTAATAAATAATACCACGTCAGATGGGGACAGTGAAACCCGGACACTAGGGATAGATTGAAAGGGTTACGTTGCCTGGGTAGCATGCATCCATGAAACAATTTTTCAGACTTCCTTAAAAAGATGAAGACAAAAATTAAGAAAAAAACATGAATAATAACATCACCAAAATGATGATGGACTAGTCTTAGCTCACAGAAAGATACTAAAGCATGGGCTAAATATAACTTAAATACTATTACCTAAATATTACATAATGGTTGGTGAGCGCGTAAGATTTTTATGCAGGACTGGACCCGTGATCTGAGAAATCACAAACGAACGAGCGAGACTGCGTTTGAGTTTGTGATCCTTCATGACTCTTGGATAAAACCAAGCATGAAGTTACCATGAAGTAGTTTCTTTAATTATACATGTAATGAGATATTACAGATAAGTGTTAACAACTATCAGTTGAGCGGTGAAATCAACACAAACACCACAAGGAGTTGCAAAAGATTTTATTCGAGATATCTTTGTTTTTTTGTTTAATTTCATAGCCGTTCGTGCTTTTTCAGATTCGATGTTTCTCATAATGCTTTAGACATAATTCTTCCTCTTTAAACGATGCGTGAACCGTGAACCGTGAATTGCTTTTTTTAATTTCTCCTGAAATGTGAAATGTCCTTTGTTTTCCTCGTGAAACGTGATTTTGGTAATCACCGTGAGCCGTGATTTTTGACAATAATTATCCGTAAAATGAGAATCGGGCGATTAATTCACCGTGAACAGTATAATTTTGTTTCATGTTTTTATTTGTTTGTTTGTTGTTGTTGCTAGTTTTTCTTTTTTTTGAGGGAGCAGGAGCCCGATAAATTTTAACAGTAGAGTGTAAATACAACTCGGCAGTGAAAGGTAAACATCACTGAAACGTGAGCCTTCGACAAGTGGCCTCACTAGCCTTGCCGGCTTCGCTGGTCAATCAACAAGGCGGAAACTATTATATATATGTAGCTCGTCGGGGAAGGTTGTGAGATTCGTCCCAACGTAGCCCTTCTCAAAACTGGCCACCGTAGCACGCAATGAACTTGGTTCATAATCTTCGTTGTTGTTGTTGTTGTTTTTTCTTTTTTGTTTTGTTTTTTTGTTTTTTTTTTTTGTTTTTTTGTGCTTACTGGCTATAGTACGAAGTCATCGAGTTGCCGATATTGTCCTTATGTTCGTGGTGACAGGTTAGGTCCGCAATGCGTGCATGTGGTTATTGTTGCATAGCTTAAAATGTAGGCTCGATTGTCGATCAAATCGTCGAAATACACATATGGAACACGAAGGAAAAGAAAAGAAAAGAAAAGAAAAGAAAAGAATCATAAATCGAAAGTTTTGACTACCTTTATGGTTCTGCGTTCTCCCGAAGCATGTTATTGAAAATCCAAAGTTATCTCTTTCATGCTTGGTAATGTAAAAAACAACCTAAAAATAAAGTTACTTGTTTTCGTAACTCGATCAATCAAATTTACGCATGTCCACTATAAGACAGTTAGAGTTCCAGAAAAAGCATGCGTGATGTTAATTTGAATATAATTCCAATTTTTAAAAAAATGGTCAACGGGATGGATTTTCCGGTGATAAAAATTGCTGTAAGGTTAGAGAGAATTCGTTCATACTCGTCTTTCCATTTCATTATTTAATTTTACAATTACATCCAGAAATGCACTTAATTAGATGCACGCCCAATAATTTTACTTGTTGGTACTTACCAACAAATGTATTTTCTCACGTTGTGGAGAGCGCGCATTGTTGAGTTCTGGTATCTTGAAGGTGTAGGGATTACGATGGGTGTTCAGTAGGTACCTCGCATGACTATTTGTCATTGCTACGAAGCGACCAAAGGAAAAGTATGTAAGCTGCGACGAATTCTCGAATTAACCACTTTTTACTAGAATGCATTACGTTCAACCAGAATGCATTGCATTTAACCAGAATCAGGAGCCATAATCAGGGATGGAGACCGTAACAAGATGTCATTTTCGCTATTAGGTTTGTCCCCATGTGTTGTGCCAAAAAATCTATTTCTAGAAAAAAATACGCCATCTCGTGTGCCACACGCGCGTAAATTCTGCGAGGGCGCCGCGCAAATAAAGATTTTAAGGAGGCTCGAAAGGGTTTTCAGCTGAGCGCGAGCGCGTAAGCCATACACGCAATTCTAAAAGTTGCTCGCGTCAGCTCACGATTCATTGCCCGTACGCAGCCAAGCTCGATCTGTGGGACCAAGGAATTTTTAAAATGGCAACACAAATTACATATAACCCGGTTGCCAATTATTACCATTGCTTGAAGGGAAAGTACGGTCTAGAAAATGTTAGTCTAAATTACTAAAACTTTTCCTCAGGATTTCGAATATAATTGCCGTTTTGTCCAGTTCCCTATTAAAATGTGACAGGAGCACTTTGAAGTTGAACTTTCCAACCACCAGAGAGAATTTTATGGAGAAAATGGTTGATATGGCAGCGTTATGCATGGCAGTTCCCTTGCTGCTGGGGCGCTATAGATGGATGCCACAATTCCATTCAGTGCCCTCCTGGCGGTCCAAAAGCCTGCAAGGAGTATCATAATTTTAGGAACTTTTATTCTGTTGTGTTAATGACCATCGTAGACGCAAAGGATCAGTTCATATGGGCAAGTGTTGGTTTTCCAGGGAACTCGCATGATTCCATCATTTTCAGTCCACTGATTTGTGGCACAACATTACTGAAAACAGTATCATACCATCAATATCTCAAGTCATTGAAGGGACCGAAGTTTACCCCATGATTTTGGGTGATTCTGCTTTCCCGTTTAGAGTGTGCTTAATGAAACCATCCGGTAATGCTAGCACCTAAAGAGAGTTACTTTAACTGTCGTCTTAGTCGGGCAAGGATGGTAACTGAACGAGCCCATGGTCAACTGAAGAGTAGGTGGAGAGTTTTATATCGACCAGATGCCGTGAAACTGGGCGTGCTTGCTTGTATTGTACTGCACAATATCTGCATCAATAGAAAGGACAACCTTCCTGCCCAACTGGATTTGACAACTGACCCCTTCACACTGAAGAAAAGGACCAGAGAAGAAATACGAGATCTGCTTCAAATGCGCAACTGCTATAAGCAGAATGATTCATCTCGTTTAGCTGGAGCAATAAGGGAGACTCTAACCAATAAATTGTGGGAGGAAAAAGAATAAGTACTGGAAATGTAAATCATCATTGATCAATTTGTCCTTCATTTTATTTTCAACTTTCACCAACTGAACTTAACTTAATTAATAAAAGTCTAAATGTGTTGTCGCCGTCAAAAATCCCAAGGAAAGCGTGTCACCTCAATTGTATTATAAGAACCTCTTCTTAATTTGCCTTCAAGGAGATACACAAAAAAATTTGAAACTCTGATTATTATTATTATGGTCCAAGACCATTGTGGAAAATGCTAATATTTCTCATGGTCAAGCCAGTAGAGGCAAGGGTCTACCTATTCCTGTTTAATTTACAAACTGTCTTTCATGCAAACACACTGTTTTCAAAAATATATTTCATTTCAAAGCAGTTTGTCACAGTGTTATCAAAAGGAATAAACCCATGCATCTCACAGGCATGGTACAAAAAGCTCTTTTTCAAACAACTGATTATAAGATATCAAAGTGCCAATGCTTTCAAAATTGCTCAAATTGTGAAATGCCAGATTGTCCTTGTGATGCCATAGTCGACTGAACATGATGGAGGAGAGACTGTTCATCACTGGAACTGTTAGAAAGAATTGTAGAGGGTGAATACCCATATGATGGGGTACTTGGACGACAACTACTAGTGGCTCTTGGAACGGGCGCAGATTGTTGTGCAAAATTATGACTTTGATGGTGAAAATTACCTGAATTTGAACTTGCTGTAAAAGTTAAAATTACCATGAAGTGGCATAATTGGATTGCCATTGGGTGCTAACAGGCCACACATCAACTGAAAGTACCTCATTTCCTGTTCCCTGGAGTGCTTCATATCTTCCCTTAAAATTTGCACAAGTTCTTTGGTGGGATCATTTTCGATCGTAGTTTGAAGTAGTTCAAGCGTTTTTTCCATCTGCTCAGTCTTACTTCTTTTGGTGGCAGGTTTCTTCACTGAAAAACATTTTCTATTGTTTGAAACTTCTCCACTTCAATTCCTAACGTTAGATATGTTACTTGCATCGTCATCATCATCAACTTCCTCCTCGTTTGTGCTAGTATCCTGCATGCTTTCATTTCCAATATGTGCAGAAGGTTCACATGCATTTTCTGGTTGGCATGAATCTCTAGTTTTCACAAGTGGATAGAGAAGATCAAACCATTTGCCATATCCCCGTTCTACAACAAGCCTTTCAATACCCGAAGCAGTCTTCATTTTCGTGCAAATCTGCTTACAGATACTGATGCACGACTTAAATTGATTCCTCATTTGCTGCACTTGGAAAGTGAAATCACTTCCAGAGGCCTTATTGTATTCGACGTTTAATCGTTTTTGCACCACTTCGTAAGCTTCAGTGTTGCTTGCTTTTCTGGTATTGCAAAATTTCTTGACCAGCTGGTCGTCATTAACAAAGATACTTATCATATCAGTGATGTAATTCTCCTTCCAGTACGCTCTTCGCCCAAGGTCCCCAAGCCTTTTCTTCCTTTTTCCGCTTTCACAGTTCACTTTTTCACTTTCCTCAAACGAGTCTGACTCTTCTTCTTTGCGACTACATTATGCAAGATACCTCTCACAATCAGTCAAAATTGTTCGTTATTGCGCAAAAAATATGTAAATTGCCATACGTTTCGAGGCTGCTGCCTCTTCATCAGTGGATAAAAAGCAACTGTACAGTTACATTTACAGTTGCTTTTTATCCACTGATGAAGAGGCAGCAGCCTCGAAACGTATGGCAATTTACATATTTTTCGCGCAATAACGAACAATTTTGACTAGTTTATTTATCTACAAACTTTGCTCAACACAGTTTTCTTCTTGTTTCACATTATGCTACCCCTCACAATCACCTTTGTTACCGACGTCGTTCTGAAAGTCTTCATGAATTTTCTCTCCACGAGCAGCACACTCCCGACAATACCCAACGCGTTTGTTTGCTTGCCATCCGATTGTTTCTTCGTTATCTTCAGAAATCGAACATTCCGATCGAACACAGACACTTTTATCACACGTTATCCAGGAATACTTGGTTTCTCTTGCACAATTACTGCAACAAGATGATAGACTTTTTCTCTTTCTAAATTTACTTCAGAGTTAGAAGATTTTGTTTGGACACCTGTGATCAATGCTCCGGATGTTGAAATAGCAGCTAGCATATTAAATAAGGAACTGCACAATCTTATGGATAAGTGTTTCCCTGTGAGGAGAGTTGTGATGTCTTCCCGTTACCCTCCGTGGATTACTCCACTAGTTAAATATTTGTTAAGGAAGAAGAAAAGAGCTGCTGATAAGGGCCACGTTCGCAAAGTGGAGGACTTGTCATCGAAGGTCTATTAGTTGATTGGTGAAAATCGAAAAAACTGGGGTAGGAATGGAGCACAGGGGAGTTTGCACTGGTGGAGTAGAGTGGATAAAATCACCTTAAGGAGGCTCGAAAGGGTTTTCAGCTGAGCGCGCGCGCGTAAGCCACACACGCAATTCGTAAGCTGCTTGCGTCAGCTCATGATTCAAATGGGTCACCAGAAATAAACAAATACCGCTAATTTCGCTTACCTTTCTCCAATTCCTATATATATGGAATATAAATAGACATCTCCTATTCACGAAAACTACGAAAATTCTACTTAAACGGTTTAATAGTCACTTAAATCCGTTTGTTTTGACCTGTAGCTCCACTCGCGCGCGGACTAGAATGAGCGGGTGACGCATGCGTAAATACTGATCTTGTAACCCCCTAATTTTTCCTGATTTTGCAACTTTACTCGTTTATATCTCTGCTTCTGGACGGTGAATTTTTTTCATTTTTTGCATGTTAGCTTAGATTAATTTAAACCGTTTGTCTTTCAAATTTAAAAAAATTCTGTAGGTGAAAAAAAAAATTAGAGACAAAATTCAAAAAAACTTATTTTTCTGAAAAACTGACCTACAGATTTTGTTGAATTTTAAGTATTTTAGAGAGTATTTCTAACATTATCTGGTAACGCTGAATGGGAAAATTTCACCGTCCCGTTTTTTCAAAAAGGACAACATATGTTGATTTTAAGGCTCAAAGAAATGCCTAATATCGTTGCCATGGTAACATTATTTTGGAGGAAAACATACTGTGAGAAATCTACGATAGGTACTTAATACCCTGGCCAAATTTCGTCTTGATATGATTGCCCTAACTGTATCTAAGGACAGAATATGTTTATTTGTTTGAAAAAGGGAGAAACTATTTCGAGCCTCCTTAAGGAAAGAGAAACCTCAGCCATATTTAGAAAAGGAATTTCTTGCTGGTCTCAATGATTATTTTGGGGATTTGTGCAATGATGAGAACTACGTTAAACCAGTGCCTCTCAGGGTAAATCCCGAGACACACCCACTCCCAGAGCTCCAGGAATTTGATGTGATGGTGGCATTATCCAAGATTAAAAAAACCGCTACTGGCCCTGATGGGTTGCCGTTTTGGGTTTGGAGGGACAATTGTACAAGTCTCGCTCCTGTGGTGACTGCTTTGTGGGACAAGTCTCTGTCCTCTTACACATGGCCGACAGCTTAGAAAGAAGCCAACATCAATCCCCTCCCAAAGGTAGACACTCCTGTTCAATATTCGGATTTTCGGGGAATTA
>NC_090892.1:41108763-41138763 GCF_036669925.1 Montipora capricornis
TCTTATATAGTTTATCTCTAACTTTTATGGAGTTTATTAAACCAGAAGTAATCCACGCCTTGTATGCTTTGTGTTTAATCTTGGCTTTTTTAAGTGGTGAATGTATATTACTAACTTTGTTGAAAATATGGAGGAACCTAGAATAGCTTTCATTTACTTCATTACATTTGTAAATAGAGTCCCAGTTCTCTCTTCGTAAATCAAATTTGAAATTTTCCTTTTCAAAATCCCGAAAGTCTCTGAATTCAAAATAATCAGGAAATGGACTAAATTTTGGGTCGTACAAAATAGTAAAGACTGGTAGATGGTCCGCGATCTCAACTGCGAGGCTGCCACTTGAACAAGAAGTTGAAATATTTGTAAAGATGTGGTCAATACAGCTTTGTGAATTTTCAGTAAGACGAGTTGCTTCAAAAATCAGCTGAGAAAATCCTTCTGATTGTATTAAATTAAGATATTCCTTGGAGATACTCGTTTTTGTAAGAGCGTTTATATTAATATCACCCATTAAAATACATTTTTTCTTAGAGAGAAAAACATTATGTAGCGTTCTGTTTAGAAATTCTGGGTTTGAAAAAGAAAAAGCACTCCTAATGGTATGCAAACCTTCACACTTAAATTTCTACTTGTACACATGCAGATTGACATGTCTTAAATCTAAAATAAGCCTCTTCTTGCCGCTGCTCTGTACTGAAACACTCAGTGGGTTGATAATATCCGGAGGAGAGAATAGCTCTTCGATACGATTGTCGCGCAAAAGTTCCAGAATAGCTTCGCCAACAAAATCCGCCTCTTTAACGGCCGACGCATTGTTCCTGTAATGATGACGTGAGGGCGTAGAGATAAACGGGATCTTATAACCGTCTCTGATTATATTCAAAATGAAATCTGGAGCACCCAAGGATTTCCAATGATCGATAGAATTCAACAGTTTGCCTTTAACAGAAACTTGCGGGAGTTCAACGAAACTACGAACAGAAACCACATCTTCAAATTCAAAGCTGTTCCCATCAACCCAATCACACGGGGGATCAAGAAAGCAAACGTCACACTAACGATTTTCGTCGAGTCCTAGTCAATTGATACCTGCTGCAGATTTCGAACCAGAACGAGAAACCTGTGAACATTCGGACCTCCAATGGCCAAATTTTCCACAAGCGAAGCAATTCCCAGATCTTGCTGGAGCCCCAGACGAACGAGGAAAGGAATGCCGATCACTCTGGTTACGCGTAGCACTAAACGTAGAAGAACCTCCATAATCCTGGGAGCAAAACTGAGAACGGTAAGAGCGAAGAAAAGGACGCCGTTTTGCAGACTTCTTAGCAGCTGCGGACTTTAAAGCCTTCTCAGCTCTTTCTTCTGCCCTGCGAATCTTCTTGCCATCCGCTTCACTATCAGCAAGCTCATGCTGGGTGTATTCTTGAACGGTCTTCCAACCGAACTCGGACTTGTCTGCTAAAAGGATAAGCTTTTGCCTTTCAGTCACCATAGACATACCTTCTGACAGGGAGGCTTTGGCTTTGTCAACTGCATTGGTTTCGAGGTGGGACTTAGCTTCAACCAAGGTATCCTGCAGCTTTGAATTGAATTTGTACTGAACTTCGCTTCCTTTACGCTTAAAAGATTTCGGTTCCTCTCTACGAAGCTTTTTAATTTCACGCAACTGCTCATCAGCAGCTTCCACACTAGAACGCTAAACACTCTCAGCCGAATCAGCTACTAATTTGGAAATCTGCCCCAACAAGGACCTGTTGTTTTCAGCGAGCGCACTGCTGATAAATTCCCGCACTTCAGTGGGAACCGCCATGATTAAATAAACACGAAGGAAGAAGACTAAAGAAAAACGAGCGAAGAGGACGACTAACTGACCTAGAATGATTCAATTCTCCCGCCAAAGCCCTAAATACCTCTTGAACAACCCCCACAACCACCCGCGAACCTCAAAATCGTGCCGACAGAATATTAATTTCTGACTAATACATTCACGCCATTCAAACGTCAGAAATTACATTTTTTGAAGCATCATTGTTGGCTATTTAAACACATTAAGCCCAAATGAGTGGTCAAGTATGATAATGCAGGTAAAGGCCGTACTTTCCCTTTGAGTAAATTTCGAACTATGTAAGAAAAAATGTTTGCGGAAGGATTTAAATTTTTTGTCAAGCTATTCCGGTGAACCTCATTTCAGAACCCTCAGAAAGGGTGTTGTTTTCTCCTAAGGCTCTCCCCTCTCCCCTCACACTTCCGTGACCCATACCAAAACCTCGATTGAACAGTGACAGTAAAATGACTTCATTTATTATCAGTAAATTGTGCCCAACATTTTACACTCAGAATAGAATCTACATCCAGCAAAGAAAATCACTATCATGATATGTCCTATCTTGGATCTTGAATGATAGACTATCAGTTTACTTGCCTTGAAAAAGCACCCGACTTCAGGAAAATAAATTTACTTGAATTGATCGTGATAGGACGGCTATCAGTCCTGGATCCAAGAAAAACTAATTTATTTCTGCGGAGGAGGGACTTCCTCGATCATTATACGGGTGACGGACTTCCACCCAGTATAAGCATCCGAATCAGCTTTCTTTCCCGCGCAATCTCCAACATTGATCGCCCCTCGCACAATCCCCTTGGCGATTCCCTCACAGTATCCTGCGATCTGAGTTGTCTTGTGTATGTTGCTGTCTGTCTTGCCGTGGTTAGCATGAATGTGCATAAGACCGTCGATTGCCAGAGGTTGACATTCCGCGTTATTGAAGGTGAAAAACCAGCGTTTGCAGCAGTCCAGACAATACGCAATTCTGTAAACGCCATTAAACTCGACTTTTAAAACCGAGTTTTCTGAAAGCTTGTTGAAGGTTTACGGGAATGAAAGCTGACGCGCAAGTTTGGGAACCGAAAAGATAAATGTATGAAAATGAACAATACATTGCTGCCCTAACCTGATGGACAACCTGATCAAGATTTTGGCACATTTTACAGTCTTCGACTTTGTTCCAAGACTGTCACAAAATATTTCTTAAAACCTAACGACAAAGTTTTTGTTCAACCTTGCCCTAAATACGACTGACGAACAAAACATGCCTGCGCTGACTCGAATACCTATGCTTTTAACCCTCTTTCATATTGACTGGTTTCTTCTTTACCTTTATCATTCCATAATCTTTGCCTTCATTATAATGTCTTTCCATGCACACTGTTTCCAATTTTTCGGCATGGCCTGAAGACCGGGATCACCTTTGGGTCCTTGAGTACCCTGCTCCCCCTTAGGTCCCATAGGTCCCTTATCTCCGGGTGGTCCTGATGGGCCTTTTTCTCCCTTGGGCCCCTCGCGTCCATTGCGACCCGGGACACCAGGTACACCATCCACTGGGCAAGCATTTGTCGATTTCGTACCGGGATTTTCCACCTGATGTGTGTTGAAAAATGAAAAACACAAGTGAGATTTATCCTGCAACCCTTGTAGTTCTTGGTAGATGATAAGTCGTTTTTTTAAAAAATTGTGTTTCATAATTGCATCTGTAAGTGAGAATTTGGGCGATTGCGGAGAAACAGCGTCGAACCTTTTCAATGCAACAGTAGCAGCGTGCGCCAAACTGGTTTCTGAAAACTCTGCTATGCTGCCGAATCTTCAGCTGTTTCGATGCACGTGCCATTCGTCACTCATTTTATTTGTCGGGGTGAGGGCGGAGGGGGGAGGGTTCAATGCGTGGTGAAAACAGAGGGCAAAATTTGGATTTATCGCTCAATCCGAGTCGTGGGCGTTTCTGGAATGCTGTATGAATATTTGTCTTACTTATTTTCTTTAAAAAGAGTCCGTAGCTAAAAGTTGGTTTAGTTAAAACTCTCATAGTTGACAATGGTTTTTCGTCCACGATAAAGTAACTCTGTTGCTGGTAAGTTACAGGACTTCAGTGATTTGTACATTTGTTACTCACCGATTCGGTCGAGCAAAGCGCAAAGTATGCGGCTGAGAACAAAACTAGCAAAATCAAGAAATTCATTGTCTGGCTTTGAAGACTGGCAAATAGCTGATGGTGATCTGATGAACGAAAGGAAGAAAGAGAATACAGGTGAAATAAATGCAGCCTCAGGGAGCTATTGTGAAGACTCTCAGCTTTATCAAATTATTCATCTTCTATGTAGGAGCTTATCTCTTACTGTGATCTTGTTTCACTAGAGCTCTCTTCAAAGGCCAACTTCCAAGATGGATTTGATTTCCTTTGCTCAAGGGATACGAGTTTTATGGAAGTCGGAAAAATACTCTGAATTCGAAATACCAACTGATCAAACTTCATGACGGCGGTTTGTTCTTTGTTTGTTTAAAATGTTTACTATTCTTTACACTCCTCAGTAAACTCAGAACCCTTGGTGCTAATTCATTCTACCTTTTTAAACACAAAATAAAACCACCGAATACTGAAAATCATTGAAAACTGTTGCTTTGATCGCGCTGCTGATTCTAGACTTGCTTCACCTTAAACTTGTAAAAAGGCTTCCAGTTTTTGCGAGGTAGCTACTACTGAGTTGGCCAATTTTAGTATAATACGAAAACCTGGCCGTGAACACGTTTTATTGCAACACCTTTCCCAGACTTTTAGTAACGTTTAAATAAAACAATTAAAGTGACAGAAAATACAAACAGCTAAAAGGCACCTTTTTCATCCCCGGAAACTGAAGGGTAGCCATTTCCCAGGATTTTTTAATTGTAAGATATAGGGACAATATGTGGAAGACAGTTGGACAGACGGATGTGCTGATCTAATACAAAAATTCCAGAAGGAGGTGAAAAAGGCAAAAAAAAAAAAAAAAAGAAAAAGAAAAAAAAAAGAGAAACAGAGAGAGAAAAAAAGATAAGAAAAATGAAAGATGGGGGTCTTCTATGCCTTTCCTCGTTGTGGGTATTTGCACACTTGCTGTTTTACATCTATATTGTCTATTTTATTCCATGTTATGAGCAACTTTCTCACCCATTTTTCGACTGACATACAAACGAAGAACGGTGTTTTTTGTTACCTCTGAGTCACAAAAAGTCGTAAAACCAATCTTTTTAAAGGAATGTATGTATTCCATCTTTACGAGACAATCTTTCTATATTTATAAATATTAGTTTCACACTTCTGCGATACGAAAACTGATAGACATTGCGTTTTTGTCCCCCAAAGTGGGTATTTGCGACCAAAAGCGAGTGTTTGCTACGGTGTGGTTGAAGTACCCAAACATTGGAGCCAATATCTGCTACCCATACACACTGAGTATTTAAACTTTCTTGCCCTTACTATGTGGTCGATCCAAACTCTATTGACTAATTATAGTCAACCTGGTCGTCAACGTAACAGTTTTTCATGCCATGCCGGCCTTTCCCAGGCATCTACTAATGTTTCACAAAACCAATTAAAACAGATCATACAAACAACTTATTTTTTTGCCCCGCCTTTTGCCTCTCCGACAACTGAAGCGTAACATTTTCTCAGGAACTTGGATTTCTGAAAAATATTATATAAAGACGACATGTTGCAAACAGCTGGACAGAAGGACATGCTTACCTAAAGGAAAACTTCCAGAGGTAAATGAAAAAGGAAAAAAAAAAAACAAGAAAGCCAGAAAGATAGTGCATGGGGGTCGTATTGTTTTCCTAGTTATGGGTACATATTTGCACACTTACTATTTGCCACTTATATTATCTATTTGTATTTGCTATCATACCAAACAGCTGCAGAGCGTTTGAAATCCGATTTTATGAGCAACTTTCATCAATTTTTCATAAGATGTACAAAAATTGTGTTTTTATTGTTACGGCATAAAATTCGTAATACCATGCAATCCTTAATTCCATCTTCACGATATAATCTTTGTACAATTTAAAAGACTATTTTCACATTTCTGCAATCAGAATATAGAGACATTTCACTTTTCGCCTCCCAAAGTGGGTATTTGCCACCAAAATCGAGTGTTTGCTTTTCGGCGGGTATAAAATACCCAAACATAGGAGCCAATACTTATTTCGAGTATTTGTGACTCACATTGAGTATTTGAACTTATTTGCCTTTATATGTGGTTGCTCCAAACCCCACTGACTGACTGACAGCCGTTAATGTTACTACGCCTATGGTCTCATAATAGGGGGCAGTGCCAGACGGTGTTGCAGTCATTTAATCTGCATGCAGATCTTCTGAGGTTCAAATCACTGTTACCAACGGGATGCACAGTTGAAAATATCCATATAAAAATGCAGTGGCCTTACCAATTTTATGTTATGTGGAATTAAATAAACCGAACTAGACTAAGCTTACTTTCTTTAGTCTCTGACATTAGATTTTTGCCTTCAAGTCACTCCCCACTGATGTAAAATGGAAGTACTGTGATTCTCTCATTCATAAGCCGATTTTACTATATTCTTCCCTGTAAACTATCTTTCTCAAAGTACTATCATATTTAACTTTGCTTTATTTTTCTTCCTTTCTTACACTACACACCACTGAAAAACGATAAGTTCACGAGAAGAAAATATGACAGGAGAGATGTTGAGCGTGTTAAGCCTGTTTTCCATATGATCTGCAACGGTCTGCGATCGGTCTGCGACACGATCGCCGATAGCCGGGTCTACGCCACGTCGCAGACATATGGAAAGATCTGTCCCCGGCGTCTGCGGCGATCTGCGATCTGATGATCGGGAAAGTTGAATCTAGTGCTACTATCCCGACCATTACGACGCTTCCCACTAAGACAATTTTTGATGGAAACGCGTGTCTTAGATGATCTGTGTCCTATCGGCGAAACACTAATGTTCGCATTGAAACACCTCCAATCAGACTACGCAGCGGATTAGTGGTACGCTTGTCTGCGATCGCCTCAGATCTAAATGGAAACATTTGCCTCCTGTGCCTACGATCGTCTGCGATAAGACAGACGCAGGCAGCCTCCGATGGTAGGAGACCGTTGCAGATTATATGGAAAGGGCTTTTGTTTACGTCTGCGACGCAGGCTAGTCCCGTTTTGAGGTATTCTACTTTTTCTAGCTTTAAAAAATAGAGTTCAGAGATAACGACAAAACACGCTCTTGAGTAAAATTCACTCGTTCCTTCTTTGAGTTAAATAGCCTGCAAAAAAATCCAACTGCAAATTGCTCTGCCGGACGTTTTCCTGCATTACGTTTGCACCAGATAGTATCGCAAAAGCCGGGAGTTAACAGTAAAAAGCCAGCCAAAAGTCAGATGAAGAAAAAAAAGACATAGTTTTTATATAGAGCTATAAATTTCGAATTCTCACCTAAAGATTAATGACAATCGATCGTAAAAGCACTAGAATTTCCACTGGTCGTGATGTTCTGTCAAAAGGAAGAAATTGATCACGTGCAAGGCAACCACAAAGGTGCACATGATCACCTTGGTGTCAAGGTTCTTGTCTACAGGGAAGAATGTTAATCGTTCGTCGCTTTCAGAGTTAAACAAGGTACTTTTTAGCGAAGAAACATCCGTCTTTGGTTTTTTAATTTTGTTGTAATATTTAACTGAATATTTACATTTCATCTGTCGGGTCGGGAAGCCTTCTTTGTCGGGTTATTGACCCGAGATCCGACTCTTTAATCTGGAACACTGTTGATCAAACCCTTCACTGAAGAACCATTTCTTTCAATAATGAAGCAAAAATGGACAACAAGCTTTCTTTCAAATAATTCTTCACTGTAACATGTCCGATTTTTTTTTCCTGAAGACTGTGAAGAGTTGAATACAAAATAAAGGTAAGTAGCCAGACAACAGACAGAAAATGAGATGCGACTTCAGCAAACACAGATGCATTTAAGGCGGACGATTCCTTCAATGAGTTTAAATCTTAAACCCATACAAAACGTGCCATTTGGTTTCAGTGTTGTACATAACACTACAATCAGTAAAATATTAGAATCACAGTTCACTTTGATACGGCGAGGCAATTGTTGTCGAAGGCCATTACTCGTCGCTTTTAAGATTCCAGAGTTTATTTTTTACCGCCTGTCTTGTTTATCCAGTTGACGTTCCATTCTTGAGCTCCATAAGGGTACGTTTTGTTTAAAGATGCACTAAAACGCCATTCGCGTTGCAATGAGTTCGACGCCATTGCAGGTGAATTAAATATTCTAAAACTCCCTGAAACCTACCAAAAATACGCGCCGAAGACTCTACGCACAAAGACAATATTTAGCAGGGGAGTGACAGCAAAGAACTACTGCGCAACTTTGCCACTTTCTTGACAGGAAAAAAAAAAACTCAGTTTTCGACTCGATTGCCATATGGCAACCCAGTAATAATTGCTGGAAGGGAATCTCACAGCTTCACAGCCTTTGAGTCGAGCACTTTTCCAGTGGGTCAACATTGATCATCATTCAACCGTACATGTTCAGTATTTGAACCCCTTGCATTTGATCACCGAGTCAAATTGTTCTTCAACATCTTCAACCGTTGAGCGAAGAGAAAGTTTAGTTCTCGAGCTACACCACGAGCAGGCGTCCTTCTTTCCTCAGAGCCACACGACGGATGAAATTATTATTTTATGCAAATTAGTAGTAAAAACGAGGCGTGTCACGCAATCGCGTGCTCAGTCTATTCTCAAGCACGGCAATGTCTGCTCAACTACGCTCAGCATTTCTCAAAAGGTAACTCTTTTGCTGAAAAGGGGCCAGAAATTTCAGAAGAACATAAGTTTAAATTCAAAGAATGAACTGAGATGCCATTGCTTTGAAATGATCTTTTTGCTTATAAAATAGTATCACCTGCCAGATAGGCTAAACTGATATGCACACCTTTCTGCGCTTTTTAAATACTTTAACGCTCATTTCAGGTACCCTCTTTCTCAAAAATACCAGTCACTGCTAACCCGTTGAAAGCTTCCTGCGGGGATCCTGTATTTTCCCGCGTTTCGGTAACGACTTGTTCCCATTCTCACTCGATCAAACACTGCATGCTCGCACACGAAGCTGGTTCACGAAATTTTGCTTTTATTTATATAATTTATATTTTTCTTTTTTTGCGTTCGAAAAATCCTTTCCTAAAAAAACAACCTATTTATTTGAAAGCGATATTTTGAAATGGTTGTCAAGAGATGCCCTAATTGTGATCAGACGGTAGGTGAAAACTCTAGAATTTTAAGCTTACAGTATGGAGGGAAGCACATCAAATTTGTTTGAACGTAGTGAATCAGCACGTAATTTGTTTTTGGCCCCTCTTACGGTATTCAAGAAACAATCATTCAATCAGTTGAGCCGCGGCGATATTTCTTGAACACTCAGAGCAGCGGGCTAAAATGCTAACTCCAGTTTAGCCCGCAAAGCACGCCGTAATGCTCGATAAAGTTGTTATAATCAGTCAGTTCTCCGGAAAAAAAATCCAACACTGATGTGTGTGGACGTTTTGAAACATTTGGAGAAAGTTTGTAGTGACTGCTAATAGGCCCCCGTGGGCATACGTCTTACTAAGGGACTGTGCAATAATTATAAGTAGAAAACCAGCATTTTCCTTCACTTGTGGAATTATTTTTGAAAATATTTTATAAAAGCAATAGAGAACTTTTTCCGTGTTTACATAGCCCCACCTAAACACTCGGGGAGTTGGGAGAATTCGAGACACTTATGCAAACCCTCGACTGCGTCACGGGTTTGCAAAACTGTCTTGGATTCTCCCAACTCCCCCTCGTGTTTACATGAGGCTATGTAAAAATGGAAAAAGTACTCTATTGCTTAAATATGAAGCCCACTTTCGGCGGCACCCCTTCCGATAATTATTGTACAGCCGCCGTAAGACGACAATTGCCCATACGCAGCCAAGCTCGATCTGTCGGACCAAGGAATTTTTAAATGGTGACACAAATTACACATAAACCGGTTGCCAATTATTTCAATTGCTTAAGTAAATTTTGAACTATTTAAGAAAAAAAGTTTTCGGAAGGATTTATATTTGTTGTCAAGCTATTCCGGTGAACCTCATTTCAGAAGCCCTGGAGAGGGAGGGGGACTATAGCCCTCCACTTTTCTCCTACGGTGTTATTTTCTCCTAAAGCTCTACCCGTCTTCCCTCACACTTCCGTGACCCATAGCGAAACCACACAAAATTCGCAGAATTCGCAACAACCGTGAATTACTTCGATTGAACAGTGACAGTAAAATGACTTCATTTATTGCCAGTAAATTGTGCCCAACATTTTACACTTAGAATAGAATCTATATCCAGCAAAGGAAATCATTATCATGATATAAGTCCTATCTTGGATCTTGAATGATAAACTATTAGTTTACTTGCCTTAAAAAATACCCGGACTAAAGCTACATGAATTAATTATGTTAGGACGGCTATCAGTCTTGGATCTAAGAAAACTAATTTATTTCTGCGGAGAAGGCACTTCTTCGATCATTATACGGGTGACGGAGTTCCACCCGGTGTAAGCATCCGAACCAGCTTTCTTTCCAACGCAATCTCCAACATTGATCGCCACTCGCACAATCCCCTTGCCGATCCCCTCACAGTATCCTGCGATCTGAGTTGTTTTGTGTATGTTGCTGTCTGCCTTCCCTTGGTTAACGTGAATGTGCATAACACCGTCGATTGCCAGAGGTTGACATTCTGCGTTATTGAAGGTAAAGAACCAGCGTTTGCAGCAGTCCAGACAAAAGGCAATTCTGTAGTCGCCATTAAACTCGACTTTCAAAGCCGACTTCTCTGAAAGCTTGTTGAAAGTACACTCCTGAAAAAGAAAACTCCAATACGAATAAGTGTAACATTTGACAGCTGTTCATGTCAGCTTTATCGAAAGGTTTACGGGGAATGAAATTTGACGTTGTTTATAGTAAGTTTGGGAACGGAAAAGATAAATGCCAATTTTATTCAGTTTGAAAATGAACAATACATTGCTGCCCTAACCGGATGGACAACCTGATCAAGATTTTGGCAAATTTTACAGTCTTCGACTTTGTTCCACAATCACCACCTCCAAGACTGTCACAAAATATTTCTTAAAACTTAACGACAAAGTTTTTGTTCAACCTTGCCCTAAATACCACTGACGAACACAGCATGCCTGCGCTGACTCGAATACCTATGCTTTTAGCCCTCTGTCATATTGACTGGTTTCTTTCTTACCTTTATCATTCCATAATCTTTGCCTTCATTAATGTTTTTCCATGCACACTGTTTCCAATTTTTCGGCATGGCCTGGAGACCGGGATCGCCTTTGGGTCCTTGCGTACCCTGCTCTCACTTAGGTCCCATAGGTCCCTTATCTCCAGGTGGTCCTGCTGGGCCTTTTTCTCCCTTGGGCCCCTCGCGTCCGTTGCGACCCGGGACACCAGGAATCCCTGGAACACCAGGTGCTCCACCCACTGGGCAAGCATTTGTCGATTTCGTACCAGGATCTTCCACCTGATGTGTGTTGAAAAACGGAAAGACACAAGTCAGATTTATTCTGCAACCCTTGCAGTTCTCGTTAGATGATAAGTCGTTTTTTTGAAATTGTTTCATAATTGCATCTGTAAGTGATAATTTGGGCGATTGCGGAGAAACATCGTCGAACCTTTTCAATGCAACAGTAGCAGCGTGCGCCAAACTGGTTTCTGAAAACTCTTCTATGCTGCCGAACCTTCAGCTTTTTCCATGCGCGTGTCAGTCGTCACTCATTTTTATTTGTCTGGGGGTTTAACGCGTGGCGAAAAGAGAAGGTAAAAAATGGATTTATTGCTCAGTCCGAGTCATGTGCGTTTCTGCATGGAATGCTGTATGAATATTTGTCTTACTTGTTTTCCATCGTTAAAAGTTGGTTTAAACCTCTCATAATTGACAATGCTTTCGTCCACAATAAAGTAACTCTGTTTCCAGTGATTTGTACATTTGTTACTCACCGATTCGGTCGAGCAAAGTGCAAAGTATGCGGTTGAGAACAAAATCAACAAAATCAAGAAATTCATTGTCTGCCTTTCAATACTGGTAAATAGCTGATGGTGATCTGATGAACGAAAGGAAGAAAGAGAATAGAGGTGAAATAAATGCAGCCTTAGGGAGCTGTTTTGAAGACTTTCAGCTTTATCAAAGTACCTATCTTCTATGTAGGAGCTTATCTCTTACTGTGATCTTGTTTCACTAGAGCTCTCTTCAAAGGCCAACTTCTCAGAAATGGTTTTGATTTCCTTTGCTCAAGGGATACGAGTTTTATAGAAGTCGAAAAATACTCTGAATTCGAAATACCAACTGATCAAACTTTACGACGGCGGTTTCTTCTTCGTTTGTTTAAGATGTTTACTATTCTTTACACTCATCAGTAAACTCAGTACCCTTGGTGCTAATTGATTTTACCTTTTTAAACACAAAATAAAACCGCCGACCTCTGAAAATCATTTAAAATGTTGCTTTGATCGCGCTGCTGATTCTAGACTTGCTTTATTACCTTAAACTTGTAAAGAAGCGACCAGTTTCTGCGAGGTAGCTACTAGTTGGACAACTGTAGTAAAGCTAGCCGTGAACACGTTTTATTGCATTGTCTTTTCCCCGACTGAAATTAAACTGAATTAAATTAATAAACCAAAATTAATAAAACTGAATTAAACTGACAGAAAATACAATCAACTAAGAGGCAATTTAACGTTTTCCGCACCTTTTTGCTTCCCCGGAAACTGATCAGAAGCGTAACCTTTTCCCAGGATTTCTGAACTGTAAGACATAGGGACGACATGTGGAAGACAGTTGGACAGACGGATGTGCTGATCTAATACAAAAATCTCAGAAGGAATTGAAAAAGGCAAAAAAAAAAAAACAACAACAAAAAAACAGAGAGGAAAAAAGAAAGAGAAAATCGCGCCTTTCGAGGCCTTTCGTGAAGTGATTTAGTATTTCATTGGCGTTTATATAATAAAAAGAATATTACATGGCCGCTTGGAGATACGAAATTTCTCTTCTCGTGTTCAAAAATATTTCACTCGTTCGCTGCGCTCACTCGTGAAATATTTTTCAACACTCGAAGAGGAATTTGATGTCTTTGCGCAGGCATGTAATATATATCCTCTATTTATTCTCTGTTAATTATGAGCAACTTTCTCACCCATTTTTCTACTGACGTACGAACGAAAAACGGTGTTTTTTGTTACCTCACAAAAAGTCGTAAAACCAATCTTTAAAGAATGTATTCCATCTTTACGACACAATCTTTGTACATTTAAAAGGACTGGTTTCACACTTCTGCAATCAGAAACTTGAAACTGATAGACACTGCGCTTTCGTCCCCCAAACTGGATATTTGCGACCAAAAGCGAGTATTTTCTACGGTGTGGTTGAAAGAACGCAAACATTGGAGCCAATATTTGCTACCCACACTGAGTATTTAGACTTTTTTCCCCTTACTATGTGGTCGATCCAAACTCTACTGACTAATTATAGTAAACCTGGTCGTCAACAGTTTTTCATGCCATGCCGGCCTTTCCCAGGCGTCTACTAAATATTTCAAAAAAAAAAACAATTAAAAGAGATTATACAAACAACTTATTTTTTTGCCCAGCCTTTTGCCTCTCCGACAACTGAGGCGTAACATTTTCTCAGGAACTTGGATTTCTGAAAAATATAATATATTAAAAGACAACATGTTGCAAACAGCTGGGACAGAAGGACATGTTTAACTAAAGGATAACTTCCAGAACTAAACGAAAAAGGAAAAAAAAAAAGAAATAAAAAACAAGAAAGCCAGAAAGGTAGTTCGTGGGGGTCCTATGGTTTTCCTAGTTGTGGGTATTTGCACACTTACTATTTGCCACCTATATTATCTATTTGTATTTGCTATCATACCAAACAGAGCGTTTGAAATCCGATTTTATGAGCAACTTTCATCAATTTTACATAAGATTTACGAAAATAGTGTTTTTATTGCTACCTCATAAAATTCGTAATACCATGTAATCCTTAAGGGATGGATTCCATCTTCACGATATAAGCTTTGTACAATTTAAAATACTACTTTCACATTTCTGCAATCAGAAGATAGAGACATTTGACTTTTCGCCTCCCAAAGTGGGTATTTTCGGCCAAAATCAAGTGTTTGCTTTCCGGCGGGTATTGAATATCCAAACATAAGAGCCAATAATTATTTCGAGTATTTGTGACTCACATTGAGTATTTGAACTTATTTGCCAGTTTAATATAAGGTTGCTCCAAACTCAAACTCCACTGACGAACTGACAGCCGTTAATTTTACTACGCCTATGGACTCACAATAGGGGGCAGTGCCAGACGGTGTTGCAGTGATTCAATTGGCATGCGGATCTTTTGAGGTTCAAATCATTGTTACTAACGGGATGCACAGAGTTGAGAATACTGAGAATATCCATATAAAAATGCCTAAAACAAAGTATCTTGTTTTAATTTTTTGCAGTGGCTTTACCAATTTTATGTTATATGGAATTAAATAAACCGAACTAGGCTAAGCTTACTTTCTTTAGTCTCTGACATTAGATTTTTGGATCTTTCAAGTCACTCCCCACTGATTTTACTATATTCTTCCCTGTAAACTATCTTTCTCAAATGACTATCATATTTAACTTTGCTTTATTTTTCTTCCTTTCTTACACTAGAAACCACTGAAAAACGATAAGTTCACAAGAGGAAAATATGACAGGAGAGATGCTGAGCGTGTTAAGCCTGGTTTCCATATGATCTGAGATCGGTCTGCGACACGATCGCTGATAGCTGGGTCTGCGCTACGTCGCAGACATATGGAAACATCTGTTCCCGGCGTCTTCGGCGATCTGCGGCACACAGTCTGGATGATCGGGAAAGTTGAATCTAGTTCTACTTTCCCGACCATTACGACGCTTCCGACTAATTAAGACAATTTTTAATGGAAACGTGTGGCTGAGATGATCTGTGTCCTATCGGCGACACACTAATGTTCGCACTGAAACACCTCCAATCAGACTACGCAGTGGATTAGTGGTACGTGCGTCTGCGATCGCCTCAGATCTAAATGGAAATATTTGCCTCCTGTGTCTACGATCGTCTGAGATAGGACACACGCAGGCAGCTTCCGATGGAAGCAGACCGTTGCAGATTATATGGAAAGGGCTTTTGTTTACGTCTGCGACGCAGGCTAGTCCCGTTTTGAGGTCTTCTACTTTTTCAAGCTTTAATAAATACAGTTCAAAGGCAACAAAACGCGCTATTGAGTAAAATTCACTCCCTTCTTCTTTAAGTTAAATAGCCTGCAAAAAAATCTAACTGCAAATTGCTCTGACGGAGGTTTTCCTGCATTACGTTTGCACCAGATAGTATCGCAAGCCGGGAGTTTACAGTAAAAGGCAAGCCAACTGAGTCAGATGAAGAAAAAATAACATAGTTTTTATAAAGAACTCTAAATTTCCAATTCTCAGCGAAAGATTAATGACAATCGATCGTAAAAGCACTAGAATTTCCGCTGGTTGTGATGTTCTGTCAAAAGGAGGAAATTGATCACGTGCAAGGCAACCACAAAGGTGCACGTGATCACCTGGTGTTAAGGTTCTTGTTTACATTGAATTAACTACAGGGAAGAATGTTAATGGTTCGTCGCTTTCAGAGTTAAACAAGGTACTTTTTAGCGAAGAAACTTTCCGTCTTTGGTTTTTTTATTTTGTTGTAATATTTAACTGAATATTTACATTTCATCTGTCGGGACGGGAAGCCTTCTTTATCAGGTTATTGACCCGAGATCCGACTCTTTAATCTGGAACACTGTTGATCAAACCCTTTACTGAACAACTATTTCTTTCACTAATGAAGCAAAAATGGACAACAAGCTTTCTTTCAAATAATTCTTCACTGTAACATGTCCGATTTTTTTTTCCTGAAGACTGTGCAGAGTTGAGTTCAAAATAAAAGTAAATAGCCAGACAACAGACAGAAAATGAGATGCGACTTCAGCAAACACAGATGCATTTAAGGCGGACGATTCCTTCAATGAGTTTAAATCTTAAACCCATACAAAATGTGCCATTTGGTTTCAGTGTTGTACATAACACTACAATCAGTAAAATATTAGAATCACAGTTCACTTTGATACGGAGAAGCAATTGTTGTCGAAGGCCATTACTCGTCGCTTTTAAGATTCCAGAGTTTATTTTTTACCGCCTGTCTTGTTTATCCAGTTGACGTTCCATTCTTGAGCTCCATAAGGGTACGTTTTGTTTAAAGATGCACTAAAACGCCATTCGCGTTGCAATGAGTTCGACGCCATTGCAGGTGAATTAAATATTCTAAAACTCCCTGAAACCTACCAAAAATACGCGCCGAAGACTCTACGCACAAAGACAATACTTAGCAGGGGAGTGACAGCAAAGACCTACTGCGCAACTTTTCCACTTTCTGGACAGGAAAAAAATAAAACAGAAAAAATGTTCCTCAGTTTTCGACTCGATTGCCATATGGCAACCCAGTAATAATTGCTGGAAGGGAATCTCACAGCTTCACAGCCTTTGAGTCGAGCACTTTTCCAGTGGGTCAACATTGATCATCATTCAACCGTACATGTTCAGTATTTGAACCCCTTGCATTTGACCACCGAGTCAAATTGTTCTTCAACATCTTCAACCGTTGAGCGAAGAGAAAGTTCAGTTCTCGAGCTACACCACGAGCAGGCGTCCTTCTTTCCTCAGAGCCACACGACGGATGAAATTATTATTTCATGCAAATTAGTAGTAAAAACGAGGCGTGTCACGCAATCGCGCGCTCAGTCTATTCTCAAGCACGACAATGTCTGCTCAACTACGCTCAGCATTTCTCAAAAGGTAACTCTTTTGCTGAAAAGGGGCCAGAAATTTCAGAAGAACATAAGTTTAAATTCAAAGAATGAACTGACATGCCATTGCTTTGAAATGAACTTTTTGCTTATAAAATAGTAGGGAGTTTAAGCAAATCACTACGGATGGTGCTACTACGGCTGCCGTTACTGAAAAGGTCTGGGGAGACCACGTCTCGGTGGTCTGCTAAATTTTAAGTTTAGCAAAGCAAAATACAAGGAAACATGGGCTAAAGGTGTTTAAAATCTCTTTTATTTAGTTTCTTACCTTCAAATGGCTTCCCTGAAAGGACGATGGCCGTTGTTCGCCATGCTAGGACGAACAGATTATTTCTGAGCAAAAGCAAATGCTATACACCTTGTACAATAACAACAATTTGATGGATGAAATATACAATTTCAGAGACAAATATCTCAAAGAATATCGAGTGAAAAAGACACGTGTATCTATACTCAAAGAAGCAAAATAGCATCGTATAGTATCCAGATATGAAACATCTTCACTAAATCCTCAAAGCAAACTTAACCGAAGAAAAACAACCACGTGCTGAACTCACTTCGCCATTCCAACACCTTTGCCAAAACTTATCGTAAGTTCATAATACGGATTTACAAGCTTATGAGAGGCAACCTTGACACAATCCCTGACTTAAAGTGACTTTAAAGGATATAGTATCCAATAGAATTCTTAAAATGCCGAGATGTCCGTTGAAAAGGGCCAGAGAAGCGAAATAAACCCAAGGTAGTAGCCACTACGGCAAAACATCGCGACTCACGTAGTCAGATTTCACACTACGGCTGGATGCAACCGACGTACATGCGCAGTGTTTCATTTTGGGAGAAATTTACTTCCGGCAGCCGTATTAGCGCCAGCCGTAGCGATTTGCTTAAAGTCCCTAGTATCACCTGCCAGACAGGCTAAACTGATATGCACACCTTTCTGCGCTTTTTTAATACTTTCACGCACATTTCAGGTACCCTCTTGCTCAAAAATTTGCAGCTGTTTTAAAAAAATACCAGTCACTGCTCCCAATTTCCACGCCAGCATTCCCTTTCACACTGAAACTCCTAGTAATAATTGCGTTGTCGAGAAACGAGAGAACGCATCCTAATTTTGTTTCGCAGGCGCGAGAAATCGAGGTTTTTTGTGAAGACTGCAAATTGGCCGCCCCTCTCGGTTTTTCAGGGGCTTTAGGCCTCGTTTTCGTGTCGATCTGCTACGTCATGCTTCTTCTTTCGTTTTTTTCGACGTTTTGAACTGGTTTTTATCTCTGATTGCATTCGACAAAAAAGAGAATGCAGTGTCAATGCAGCCAGGAGTGAGAGTTTTTGGTCGGGCGAAAACAAATTACATCATCGCAAAGCTCGTGCATTCGAGACGATTTGTTCGCGATCGCTCGTTTCTAGAAGTTTTTATTCTGGACCGAGCTTGGCCTGTTTTGTCAGGATGCGAGATGACGTGCTTTTGTTACATAGCTGGGACAGCATTATTTATTGTGATCACGAACACGACTTTAAATCGCCTTGGCTTTGGGATGTTAACCGTACGCATGGAAAGAGCCATAGTTCATTGGCTATATTTTGATTACATTTGTTGACTTAGGGTGCGTTCGATTGACCATATATTCCGGAATAGGAATACATGGAATAGAAGTTAGAAATCGTTCGTTTTTACGGAGATTCACATTAAAATTGTCAAACACCTGCTAAAATGCTATTTTAAACATATCTTTATTATCCTTGCTGCTTCAAAACGCCAGACATACCGTTTTAAATCATCACCCCGCGTATTCTTGTTCCGGAATAGGGTCAATCGAACGCACCCTTAATATATAGTTCCAGTTGCCACAAATAGTTCAGTCAGTATCCAGCGGAGGTCGAAATTGAATCAATGGAAGAGTACTCTGAAGCCAAGACATAAGAGTAAGCCAGAACTAAGAAATAGCAATTTAAATGTTGACTTATTTTTATTCATCAGCGGAAAAAATAATTATTTCCAGTCGCGCGGAGTTTGTCCGGGAGTTTGTTAAAATAAACCACGGATAAACGGAAACGCGAGAGAATGTTACAAATGTTAGTTGATATTTGTGCTTCCAGCTAAGAATACACGGAGTACTAGATGTAACACAAGTATTCCTTTTAAAAATTAGTAAAAGTGAAAATGAGACGTTTTACTAACATGAATTTGCGAGTTTACCGAAACTGGATCCGTCACGCAACGTGTCATCAGAGGTCATAACAAATCGCATTAAAGCAAGGAAATCAAAAGTGGACTTTATCAGTATGTTATATGTCTTTAAAACTTCAGCCGTTCATATAAAGATCATGATTTCAGCAACAGACACCTATTATCACAGGTGGAGAACGCACTCCTAATCTTTGATTACTACTAGTACTAATAATGGCGTGTTGCCACTTCATACCAACACACAAGTGAATTCTTTGAACGAATCACCCGTTGAAAGCTATCCCGCGGGGATCCCGTATTCTCCCGCGTTTCGGTAACGACTTGTTCCCATTCTCACTCGATCAAACACTGCATTCTCGCACACGAAGCTGGTTCACGAAATTTTGCTTTTATTTATATAATTTATATTTTCCTTTTTTTGCGTTCGAAAAATCCTTTCCTAAAAAAACAACCTATTTATTTGAAAGCGATATTTTGATATGGTTGTCAAGAGATGCCCAAATTGTGATCAGACGGTAGGTGAAAACTCTAGAATTTTAAGCTTACAGTATGGAGGGAGGCACATCATCTGACAGCGACTCGAGCGATCGAGAAACTGTTGTTTATTATTGGTAGACTTCGTTCTTAAACACGTTCATTTGATGAGTTAAGAGCACAGAATGCCTTCAGGAAAGAATCTCAATTTAAAAGGAAGGTTTGCTTTATGTTTCGCAGATCGCGAAAAGCACGGTGCTTTTATAATTAGCTTAGAGGTAAGCTTACTTGGTTTTTAGATTTCGGAAAAACGTCTATTTGAAATTGTTTAAAATTTTAACGTTCACAGGGAAATTCTTGGTCAAACATTTCGCTAGAATTTAGGAACTAAATTTATTTTGTTCATTGCCATGTGACTTTGTTCAATATATAAAAATAAATCTTAATTTTCGAATTATCATAAGCAATGATTTGATAAATGGCCATTTTTTCGTGTACCCTTGAAATGTTTTGTTTGACGCCCTTATCGCGAAAATTTTATATATACCAGTGCAAGTATTCTGATCTATTGGTAATCACGTGATTTCAATTGCAATTTGGAATAAATGAGCATGCGTAAAGGTTTTCAAAGACGAACAAAAGGGCGAGGAGAATTTTAGGCTTTGACAAAAAGTTACGAGTGCTAATTTATTCCAAATTCCTCAAGAAAAAGCTTGTGATTACTTATTAATAAGAGACATGAAAAAATTCCAAGGTACCTTATAATTAGCAACATGGACCTATCACAATCAGGAAAAAACTGTGCCATCCAGAGCTCACATTTGATTGACTATCTGTGTGTTTCTTCCATCATTGACCA
This sequence comes from Montipora capricornis, assembly GCF_036669925.1. Lineage (NCBI taxonomy): Eukaryota > Metazoa > Cnidaria > Anthozoa > Scleractinia > Acroporidae > Montipora > Montipora capricornis. Next base: position 41,129,064 of record NC_090892.1, read on the forward strand.
ATCAGAATGCTTGGTTTGTATGCATGTGACCTCTGTTCTGCACTGTGTTACTTGAAAACTGCCTTTTTTCTTGGTCAATAATGTGACAAACTAATATTTCTTGGAAATGGTACTCTTCATAAATTTATGGCCCAAAAATTTAGAACATCTGCCTATCTGGTGTGACCAACTAACAGCTATAGTGATAGATGATTTTAGGTGCTTTATTGAGCCTGCTCAGACTGTCATGTGCGTTGGAAGCAAATTTTCAGATGATGCAACCTTTGACTTAAATATCTGTTGTAGTTAAATTTTTGCCTTGGTTAAGAATTTTCAAACTAGTTTGTTTTTCACTTGATCCTTTGTTTCAGATTATAATAATGTCTTTAAAGTGCCCCTCACCCCAAAATATTCTTTTGCTAAAATGAATCTTTGTACCTGTTCGAAACGCATTGCGGCTCCTGCCATTTTATAGGCTTCAAAACTTGTGAAAACCCAAGCATCTTTTGTTTACGACCGAGTCAGAAGGGGAGCGGGTCTTTTCCTGATTTGACGTCACAAACTGATTTACATTGCATTACTCTTTGTAATCATGCATGCAAAGTAGATTGTTTCCTGAAATCAGGAATAGACCCACTCCCCTTCTGACTCTGTCATGAACAAAAGATGCTTTCGCAGCTTTTGAAGCCTATAATATGGCAGGATTTGTTAGAGAAAGGAAAAAATGGCTGCAATGTGTTTTATTTTAGCGAAAAAATGTTTTGGGGTTAGGGGCACTTTAAGACAAAGGAAAGTAAAAAACAAACTAGTCTGAAAAAGTTTTAAACAAAGAAAGATTTTAACTGCACCATATCCATTGTCAAGTGTCTTAAGAGAGGCAGTGGCTTTCAATGGCTTACAATCTAGTTTCGGGAACAGCAGAGGTTGTTACAAGGGCATATATATTTCTTCCATTGTTTCTCTACAGATTTGAAACACAAAACATGGCTAACCCACCATAATTGCACAGACAACAGAAAATGTTGTTGGCATGTTACAAATGCCAAGGTTATCTGATACCTTTAGTTCATACAACATTATTGAGTCAAAACTACATTAAAAAAATAAAAAGTCCATGGCCACGTGTCCAAGATTGAATGGCGCCAAAATACCCAAACAAAGAGGACGACCATGCAAAAGGTGGAAGGACAGTACTGCAGGACTAAGGGTGCTTAGGATACAAATGTCCAGGATTGCACTTAATTACATGCACAGCCAATTTTGGACATCCAACACAAAGGTATAAAGGGAAAAAAAAAAGTTTTTGTGGAAAGAGGTTTGGATCAATTTCGACGCTTAAAGAAGTACGTGAAAAGATAAGACATGTTTCTGTAATGAGCCTGCGTCTGTCTGACCACCACGTATGACACAACATCCCATCATCAAGTTTTTTCGATTTCGCTAGGATTTTCTCCCTTTTTTCGCCGTATTTGGTACTTCCAAACTTTTGGAGGTTAAGGAATTTAATAAAACAATTATTCCATTTGTGCTTGTTGGATATGAGACTGGTTATGCTACGCGGCTCGTCGCTTATTTACCATCTCATATCCAACACGCGCTCATGAAATAATAGACCTTTTTGCAGATACGGCGGCCATTTTGATTTCTATCGTTTCAGAAGACATTATGGGATGCTCAGGGGACAAATTAATATGTATTTGTCGCCTGGGCATCCCATAATAGCTATTCGAAACAATAGAAATCAAAATGGCCGCCGTATCGGTAAAAAGGTCTATTGTTAAGTATTCTGAGATATGAGCGATGATGAAGTTGGGGAGAAGAGCAATGGGACACTTCGTGACGCTTATTTAAAACATTGTGCATCTAATTAGTTGCAACCTGGGCGCATCTCTTAGAATAGACAGTCTTCAGCTGGTACCGTGGCTTGCAACTACCTGTCCACACGCTTGACAAAAACATGTTGTGCCGGCCAGTCAAAATTCAGAGTGTTGACAATCAAACTTCAAAGGTTACCCGCCCAATTTGAAACTTTTTTGGCACCACTCCGCAAACACTTCACTGGAAGCAAAGTCAGCAACGTGTACGGCATTTTGGCTTTGGCAGTTTTGAACACCTTGCTTGAAATTCCTTGAAAACGCCATGTCTTGCCAAACGGCAAATAAATCAGCTACGATCATTTGCGTAACTGGCGCCAAAACGTTCCCAAGTGGGAGGGTAAACTTTGAAGTTTGAGTGTTAAAACGTTGAATTTTGATTGACCGGCAGAACACGTGTGTGGACAGTTAGTTGCAAGTGACGGTATCAGACTGTTCTGAATCAGTTATCCTGAAAGTATCATCTGAAATCTGGAAAACAATTTTGTAAAACCAGGGAGAAGAGCAGAAGAGAGTCAGAACAGAAGAGAGACAATGCTCAAGGCATGAAAGGGCTGGTAGGGTTCCCATTTTGGTAAATGTGTGTTGGGGACCGAATGGGGAAGAAGAAAAAGATTTTTCTTAAAATCCAGTTTGAATTAAGAAACATATCCCAAATCAAACCTTAACAGTGTAAATTTGATATTTATTAGTTTCTCATACATTGTTTAATTTGCTATTTCTTTCTTTACTTAGCTCCCTGTGGCTTGCAAATCATGTCCCTGTGGGCATGTGTTTATCAGCCGAAAACTACATCAAGCACAGTTCAAGAAAGAGCAAGGTCAATACAAAACATTAATAATTTTTACATTCTTTGTAGGATTTTGGTAATGACTGAACGATATACCCTTTTGGCACTGGCTAGATTATTTAATTATTTTATTTTTGTGGAGTTTGCTCTACTTAAATCATAGTAAGTAAGTAAAGTTGTATTTAATTAAATGTTCTTGGAAAAATATATCAATTGATATCACAGCCTACCCTTGTAGGTAGTTTATTGGTTTCAAAGTTTGCCTTTTCTACCCCTCTCAAGTTTTCAGTTTTGCTTCACAAATCATAATGATAATGATATTGCATGACCTGCTAAATGCCCTTACTCACAGTCGGAGACTGACTTGCTAAGGGCGTGGCTCGACAAGGTTGGACCGAAGGAGCTGTGCTACCGGCTAGACACTCAGCCCCTGAACACGACCCATTTATGACCTCGGAGCACAGCACCACAGCCAGATGGAATAGGCTGGGAGTCTATGAGTTATGAGGGAGGAAAACCGAAGTACCCGGAGAAAAACCCTGGGAGTCAGGTTGAGATCGACTGAAACTCAGCCCACATATGATCTTGGGGCCAAGAGTTGAACCCGGGTCGCAAAGGTGGAAGGCATGGTTAATAACCACTAAGCCATCCTGACTCCAATAGTTAAATTATTTAGTAAGACCAAAAAGCTTCTGATAGCCACCCATCCCACTAAATGTCATTAGTGCATAAGGGTATTTAGCAGGATTTTCAATAACTTTTTCATAGGAGGCTGGCAGTGGTGGAATAGATGGCTGTGCTTGCAGCGGGCATTACTAAACCACAAAACAGTGAAACGAAACACCATGTGTGACCCCACCCTACATTGAATACTAACCGGCAGGTTGGAGTTTGAGATTAAATATTTTTTTAGGCCTAGGCCTAAAACATTATTAAGCTCCTAATTCATTGAGATTAAGATTAGGATTCAGATTAAGACTGAGATTAGGGTTAGGGTTAGGGTTAGGCTGTAAAAGCAATGATAGTTTCATTGCAGTGTGCTGGTTCCTTTCCTGTTTTTGATTGGTTCAAGAATGTGGTTTACTTGTAAGAGGTGGCACGATTAATTTCATTGTTTGGTTCATCGTTCATAAAGAAATTCTGATTTCTTAAAGGAAGAAATTTCAGAAAGCGTGTTTTCCTGTTTACAGTCAATGATTATTGTTAATGAAAACACTTTTTCTCTTGAAAAAATGGGCTTTTAAATGAGTTTTGATTGTCTCGCTTCTTTTCCTAGCTTATTCACTATTTTCTCAAATCCCATAATACATCTTGCTTAATCCCCCAAATTTTTGCATAAATCATTCTTTGCATTTTCTCCTGGGGCATGAAGATGTCCCAAGAGAAATCGATTTAACAATGCCTGAAAACAATGCTAATATGCAGGATTTTGGGGGTAAACAAGGCATATTTTCAAATTGGGATTTGAGAAAGTAGTTAATAATTTATAGTATTTGTAAGTATTTGCCAAATTCAATGAACTGTTCACCATCAGGAAAGGTAGAGGTGATCATACTGCAATGTTACTCGCTAATTTCCAGGAGAAATTGTGAATGGATCAGAGCGTGACAAGAGACTTCGTCCTGAGAGACCAAAAAAAGAAAACCCAGACTTTGACTATGAATTTTCACTTGTGCCCGAAAACCTGGTATGGGTTAAAGAAGAGCAGATGCCAGCTGTTTCTTTATCTCAGCAAAATGGAGTCGACCCTGAGAAGTTAAGTGAAGGACAGGGACAAGCTTCACAGGTAGCTTTGTACTTTTACACATAAGTCTTTATCATCTTAAAATGTTAGAAATATATACTGACATTGTATTTTTTAATTTACATCTCTTTCCATTACAGCTTTAATTTCGCCTTAGTTTGCATAGAATTTTGGACAAAATTCTATAGTAAAAAAATGTGGCTTATTTACCAGCGTGACTATTCCAGGGGTGGTGGGTTGAGGGTGAGGGGGTAGGGGATGAAGGGTACTATAGTTGAAACAACCCAAATCCTTACAATTTAAAATGCTAGCCTTAAGCCTAAACACTGTGCTTTTGTAAAGGTTTGGATTGTTTCAGCTATGGAACCCCTCACCCCCTACCCCCACCCCTCACCCTACCCCCACCCCAAGAATAGTCTTGCCCCTTATTTACCCGTGACTTGGTGACCTTTTCATATGTGCCACTACCGACACAGTCACCAAGTACAGCTTTCCACCTCAAATTCGTAAAGCGTATGCACAATTCATCGAAGCTTGAGCAGTGGTATGGTTGTGTTACAAAAGAAAGAAAGAGTAGCCAAAACCAAGGTCTATCCATATAATATCTTCTTTTGTGATTTGATTTTGTCTTTTTTGTTCATGTGCGTTTAAAACATAGCTGCTGGTCATGAGAGTGGCTCCATATTGATTTTAAACATTTCTTTCCTGTACTTCCTTATCCTCTTCTCTTAGATCATTTTTCTATTTACTTGCTGGTTTCCATAGATATAAAGAGCCGTTTAAGGCCCAAGGGCCCCCATTCACCAGTAAAGTGGTTTACAAGTGGCCACTGGGAGTTGAAGGGTTAAAATCATTGAAACATGGGACTTACAAGTTTGTTCCAAAATTTCAAAGATCAGTTAAATTGTATACTTATTTTCTTTTGACTAGCATTTATTTTTGTAATAATTGGACAGTATAGAAAATAAATAGGATCTGTATTTGATTTTTGGTTTAAATAGATTATTGTGCTTCAATAAAAATTAAGGGGTGATCCTGTTGAACTCTGACTGATTCATTTTGTTATGTTTAAGCCTTCTAATACTGTAGATGGTGTTGTTCTTCCCAAAAAACGTGGACGACCCAAAGGATCAAAGAACAAAGTTAAATTGGGAAGAGAAGCTCCCCAACCTCAGGTAACTACTTAAAACATAATAATAAGCAACAACTGAAGTAACTTAATAAAAACTCTTAAAGGCCCATTTTCACCTTAGATGCAAGGCGATTGTTTGTTATTGTTTTGAATCTTGAATAGCGTATTCTGATTGGCCAACTATTTTTGTTACAATGCCAGTTTGTGCTGTTGAAAACAAGGAAGATCGCCATTAGCCTGATCTTTGTGTGGTTTACCGGGTGATTTTAACAAGTGAAGAAACCGCTTAAATCTCCTATTATCTTTATGGAGTCGACTAATTTACACACTGGAGAATCGCCAAAGCGGAATTTTTACAGTTCGGCTATTCAGCAAAAGGAATAGAACAATAATTATTCTGAAGCTAACGAGCTCAGTGACATTATTTCATTTCCTGAACGCTCACTTCATTTAAACTTACTTTTACTTTGTCAGTTTCGATTTGTTAGGATACCTGGGACGCAAAAGTAAAATGCTTTTGCAAAGATGCTTGTGCTCAAAAGAGTGGCAGAGGTTGCTGTCTTTGTGGAGTGGCTAGCAAACTTCGCCTTGGCAATTTGTCATGTTTTTCGATACTATTCAAGTTGAAATAGAAATCTTTTAAGCAAATAATTTTAATATAGACACAACATGCTACGCTAAAATTATGAAATGATAAGTAGAGAATGCATTCAAATCAGGACCTAAAAGGTTTATCTACGCCTGTCGGATGGCTTTTGGCGAAGAGGATTCTGAAAAGTTTTCTGAGATTTTTGAATTTTTGTAATTTCATGATGCACAAAATCATGCTGGGTGCGCATTGTGTCTAGGGTGGAAATGGGCCTTTAATATTGCCAGGGCTTGAGACTAACTTTTTAGCTTGACTAGCCTAGTGGCTAGTATCAGGTCTGACTTCACTAGCCAAATCTAAATTAATTTTGCACTAGGCAGTCTCGTCATGCGCAGTTTCATTCATTTGTTCATTCACGAGAAAAATTCCACATTTGCCAACGTAATTCGTGCGTTTATAAATATTCTTATAATTATTATCACATCCATCCTTGCAACGGTGGCACTTATTAAAATATGCTGGAGTGTATGGCTTCCTGTATTTTTCTCATGTAGGCAAAGTTTGTGTGGCTTTGAGGCCAATTCTCACAGAACCGTTGCCAAAACTTTGCAACTTACAAATGCACTGGAGTATGGAAAATGCAGAATATTAAAAGTAAACTAAGAAATGAGCCATACATAAAACTAAACTGCTCATTTGGAAGTCTGTGGAAAGGCTGTTCCTTAAATTGATTAGTCTAAGAGCTACAATTTGCGATTGAAATTTTAACCCATTGACGTCCAAACTGGCTGAAACCAGCCAGACTTTTTTACTCGTCAATGGGGAACCCCTGGGAGTCAATGGGTTAATAACTCACTGAAAAACTATGTCCCCATTAACCTGAAAGTGCCATTCTACACATGAAGCACAAACTTGTCCCGCCACAATGTCGCCAAAACATTGCGAGACTTATAGTTGCACGAAACATTACAAAGTTTAACAGCATGCACCTTGAGTTTTAACCCTTGATTTAAAAAAGACACCTGACAGTGTTCATTTTAACTGGAATTATCCTATTTATATATGGTATGCCATGACCATAAATTTTAAAAATCTCGACTCGGAGAGAACTGGATTGAGGAGAAAATGTCATCAAAGACTCGATAGTTTAAGAATGCAATGCATGTACATGCAGCTTCAGGAATCAATATGCACCATGGGAGTTTTGGGCTTTTAGACTTTTAAACCGGTGTCTTGCTTAAGATAACAAGCTGCATTTAAACATTTTTCCCTACAGTATAATCTAACCCTCCAAGGTCCAATCAGTTAGCTTTTAACGTGAGTAATGGCAGACGGGGCCAAACCTTAAACTATGAACATCCTTTGCATAAAAATTATCTTTTGGTCTTTTGATTGCTTTCAAAGGTACATGTAGTGAGTACAAAATTAATGACCTCACTTTTCCCTAGATCCAACCCTCTGAGGTTGAATCAGCCAGTTTTGAACGTGAGTATAATGGCAGACTTACACTGAAAGTAAACAGCCCTTGGATAAAATTCAAACCTCAAACGTTTGCCAGTCAAGTGTGAAGCACATTTTTAAAAGCTGATGACAAAAAGGAGGTGATTTTCTTTATCATAGTAACAATTTAAGGATCCTTAATAATCCTCTAACCCTTAAGAGTTAGAGTTGTTGATTGTCTTTACTGTGCATGCACTTAAAACCGGCTTATAATACCGATAATAACATTGTATTTTATTTTTTGACAGCCTGTTCAGCTAGATGAAGATGGTGTTCCAATTAAAAGAAAGCGAGGTCGCCCAAAAGGCTCTAAAAATAAACCTAAGCCTCAATCTCTTCTGTCTCCAAGTAAATCATTCAAGAAGAAAGATGATAGAGATGATCAGACGTCAAGTGGATCAGACAATAAAGAGCCTGTCGACGTCATGCCGCACATCTCACATGAAAAAGCTGAAATGTACTCCTTAATCCTCATGGACATCAACCAAAAGATGATGTCACAATCCTCTATGAAGTTTATGTAAATGTTATAGGGTTTCTGAAAAGTGTCTTGCCCAAGAACATTGTTTTGTGTTCTCGGGCAAGAAACCTTAAGTCTCACACGGTGCCTCTCTCCACCCAGGGCCCGGTTTTTCAAAAGCCAATTAATGCTAATACCGGATTAAAATTTAACCAGGGAGTTTATTTCTCTACTTCCAAATGCTGTTCATGCAACGCTGATATTCGGCAGAACTTTACGTTAGAAGAAGTCAATCTTGAAAAACAAAGATAAGCAAAAGATACTTTCACCAAAAAGTTCACTACTCACGTTATACAGAATAGATGAGTCACTGTGGGTTAAAGCTACTCAAACCAGTTGTAACCTACAGTGGATTGCATATAATTGCATAAAATCTCAGACTTGGATTGTTTTTAATGTCTCAGAGCTGGAAACAGACCAAAATAATCCTTACAGATGAAATATGTACAGTTTTTTTACATGTGTATACAGAAAAAAAGTCAAGAAGGAAACTTGCTGTTTGCAAAATATTTAATATCGTAAAGCCAATGCCTGATGTTCACTGACTTCAAATGATGCTGTTATCAGGAAAGCATACATCCTGAAACCCATGAAAGTCACCCTTAAATACAACTGGTGGGCTGGTGGACAGACAAGGAAATGTAAGTGGAGCTGCCTACCTATTATTATTCTTACAGACCAGAGTACTTGGGTGTATGTTGTACAGTAAACACCCGCATATAAGAACAAGTGGATTAAGAGCATCAGGCTGAAATTTGGTCTATAAAGCAGAACTACCATACATGTATAAATAAGAACAAATTCAGGCTGATAAATAAAGCATGTTCTTAATACACAGGGAAAGGGTATTTGGATAAGGAAACAATTCAGTACTATAAAATCTATTACAAAACAGCATTGTATGTTAATTAAACCTCCAGTAATAATTTTATATAGTTTGAAGTATTTCTGAAACCAATTTTAAGAACATTTTAAGAACACTTTCAGGCTGATTTCTCACTAAGCACCTGTAAGAACACGATCAGCCGTAAGTCTGAAAAAAAATTTGTTCTTATATGCTGGTGTTTACTGTACATGTACCAACAATGGCCATTTGTACACTAAGTAAAGAAATAATATATACTTTAAATGAATATAATTTATATTAGAGGCAGCTAAGCAGACTGGTTCTGACCAACTCATTCAAATGTTTCTTACATGAAAGGTAGCCCAGCTAGGTGACTATATTGAAGTGATCAATGGTTTCATGTGACAAGATAAAAAACAAGGAAGAAACAAAAGAAAGAAGAGATCCCTTTTTAGTTTATCAAGGGGGTGGTATTTTTTCAGAAGCAAGATAATAAATTTATCGAAGCGTTTCGGGTGAAGGGGAACCATTCAATAGTTAACTTTGAACTTGCAGTCTTTCAAAGGAAATTTGGTGGAAGAAGTATCTTTTTCTCTCAATTTGGCAACTTCAAAAGAGTAAAGAAATCAGAGGAAACACTGTGGGTTAATTCAGCTTTTGTTAGTCCCCCCTCAGAACTCTGACATACATGTAGATTTTTTGTCCGAGTCCTCTTTTTTCATCAG
>NC_090892.1:41141263-41153763 GCF_036669925.1 Montipora capricornis
TAGATTTTTTTTACATGTACCGATAGTTCTCATCCGAACAATTTTATAGGTAATGGGAAATCCTTGGGTATAATACACTTGTGCTAAATAAATGCAGATGACAAAATATGTCTACACCACAGATCTGTTGTTGGATACGTGAAGAAAACGGTGAAGGTAACAGAGGTTGCATATTCCATGAAAAGTAATACCTAAAAATAATTTGATTTGTCTCAAAATTAATGCAGCTTTGGCACTAAACCTGTTTGGAAAAATGCAGCATTGTGCTCCTGTGGTTTACAATAAATTATTATAATAATTTTATTGATGAATCTTATCTGCAGCCTCACCTTGGGAAGACAGGGGCCATGGAGTATGTTTGAAAGTGGGGGGCTAGGTTGGTATGGATCAAGGAAGTGTGAGGGGAGGGGAGAGAGGTTTAAGAGGAAACAACACTGTAGAGCAAAAGTGAGGGGAAGGGGGGGAGGCCCCTCCTCCTCCATGGCCCCTTGAAGGGTTTTCTTGCAATTCTTCCAAGCAACCGAAGGGTGCAAACCTTTACCTGCATTGCAGATCCTAGCTACGCATTTCTAAAAATCATTCATTAATTAATATGGAAAGACTTCCATTAAATAGGTCCATTCTATTACTGCACAAGACCACATATCCATAAAAATTTTCACAACAAGGGCTGTGAGGGAGCATTACACAGGGGTTTCAATAACTTTGTCCATAAGCAGTGTTGATTGCAGTACAATCCCAAACACAAGAGCCTGGTCTCAAGCTAAACACAGTTGTAATATATTGAAAACTCTGTAACAAGGTCCATGTAGCCTTTGATTGTACACTTAGCGGATTGTAGAACAGCAAGGCTTGCAACGTCAACTGCAGAGCTGAGTGGGATTAGGCTACACAATTCCCAAAACAAATTGTCTAAAATTCTTTCCAGAATTTCCCAAGCAAAAGCTCTATAATTCTTATAGAAATGTCTAAATTCTCCAAAAACTCTCCTTAAGTTCCCAAAAAATTCTTATAAATTGTGTTTCTTATAGTGCAAAGTCTGCCATATGCACATTTGCTATCAAGCAATGATCCGGATTCCAAAACTACACTGAGAAACCACTGCTTAGATGCCCTGTAGGACCCCTTTAGGTAAATAACCGCTGATAAGGGAATGGATATGAACGGACTGACCCCTCTCCTGGTAGGTTGGAGTACACAAAAAACACGTTTTGTCAACGTTTTTGCCTGTGAAAAGTTTCCAGCACGTTAGGTAAAAGTTCAAATGGCTCTAAAATTCTCTAAATGAGTTGTTCTTTATTGTTTCCAAAGTATAATCCCTTGAGCACATATATTGAAGCAATCCTGCAGCTATTGTAATAGTGTCAGGACTGACTAAAAGTTTATTACCAGTAGGCTTTGATTTACTTTGATCTGGAAGCACCAAGGTACTGCATGTACATGTTTAATAAAATTAATTTATTATTCTCTTCAAATTTGAATAATTTGCTTGAATAACATCAAAATGCATGAATGAGTAAAAATAATTAAGTATTAAATGATTAACTTTCAAAACAAACTGTTACATGTAAACTCTGGTCTGTAAATTCTCTCAGGAAGAAATAATTTATTAACTATACATTTGTAAATAAACCACAATACCCTTTAATTATATAATGGTATTTTGGAACTGAGTAATTAAACCAATCACCACCTGCACTGTCTCCTTGACAACCCTTAATACGAATAATAATTATTAAATCGAGACTCAGTCACAAGCCAACTTATCCTCAAATTCCTTCCCTTTTTATTGAAACAACTGACCAAACAAGTTTAATAATGAGAGTATGGGGTGTAAAAAACCATTTGATAACACTTTCGTTGGATAAAAAACAATGTAACGATAACTATTCACATTATATTTTTTTCGTCATTAAATACAGGATGCAGTTTTAAAAAATAAATTAATTGAAATGAATTACATTCATTCACTATAACCCTTTCAGTCATAAAGAGTGACACTTAAATTCTACTCTGTCAAATGCCAAACCATTGGAACTGCTTCAGGGATGAAGGGGGCATTACTAAACAGCGAAACACTGAAACGTGGCACCAAAACACCATATATGACCCTACCATACAACGTAAATGGACCACTTTCATAAATAGCTGCACCCTTCACATTCCTTTGTATTTATGTTAATTAGACCTTCTGCACTCATTTTGGAACAAATATTCTTTTGAATTTTTCTCGTAATAGTGAGGCTAGAAAGGCTTAAAGAATATTTTATGTGATGGCCATTGCAAAAGAGGTAACTGACAAAGGTTGGATTTTGAGATTAAATATTGTTTTACACCTACATGTAATTAGTCCTAAAACATTATTGCCCCAAATAAATTGTGATTAAGATTAGGATTAAGACAACGTTTTAGGAATAAAACAATATTACATCTCAAAATCCAACCTTTACTGGTTGGTACTCAATGTATGTTGGGGTCATACATTAATGTTTTGGTGTTTTGTTGTTTAGTATTTAATGTGTGATGAATGGGTTAAAGAATTGATCCATGCAAGGAGTAAATGAGCACCAACACAAGATGTTTGAACTCACTTGAAAGTCTGTAAAGTTATGGTCCAGTGGTAAGGGCATTGGGTTCGCAAGTGGTTGCTCCAGGTTAAAATCCCGTTCTGACCTCTGTTATGAATTTGTTTCCGATTGTGCCGGATTCAACTCTACCACACTTTGTAAATAGCCAACTCAGGGTCGGCCAGGAAGGAAGTAGGGGGGGGTTTGCCAAAATACCCAATTCATCCGAATATATCCAAAATTAATGGAAGCATTGTATACTGTATACCTAAAATTCAAAGAAAGTGATATAACGAATACCCGTATTTAACTGCAATATACTGTATAACCGATTTAAAAAGCCCCTGTATACCGTATACCCAAAAACCCTGGAAGACCCTGCCAACTGGTTGCCTCCTGCCAGATGGAGTCCTTCTTAATCATGTTTCTGTTAAGCTTGAATTGTTTCTTTCAGATTGTTGAAAGTGGGGTGTCTGTGAACTAGCTTGATAGCTAAGCGCACTTCCACTATTTATAAACTAAGCATTTACATTTTACATTTACAATGTTAAAATACTCACAAAACCTTAGTTTTAAAGGGACTGTGTCACGAAATTTAGCCAACTACAGTGTGTATTCAGCGACTGGCAACTGGCAACCAAATCAAGCGAAATGTAAAAATAATTCACTTAGAACGAAGGAAGGTTTGAATAACACTGCAAATCCAAAAGGAGGCAGGGATTGGCAAAATAATATATTGAAGAAAATTAAAATGGATTGTGATTGGGGATTTTGAAAACTGTTCAGCCAAACAGTTTTTCAAAGTTGATCTCTGTTACTTGTAACTTGAATCATGTATGCGTGAAAGACATATTTTCTTCATGAAGCTTTGGTTTGAGTTGTTTAAAGTTATTTTATGAGTTACTGTTAAGTTGTATAGCGAGAACATGCAAGTAAATGGTAAAACAACAGAAAAAGAACTTGCAATGCTGTGACACAGCCTCTTTAAGTAAAAGAATTGATGAGCAGGCAGGGGAGGGATATGACGTCCTAAATTCAGGTTCCCTGCTTGCTTTTCCTTATTTGCCTTATTTCCTGGCAATGTCTTAAATTTCCCACTGAGGAGCAAAGTCCTAAGCAAGGTTCAGAAGATTTGTGACACATTCTTTAACTTTGGCTGGAGATTAGGAGTCCAAAATTGCAATCACCTCATTCATTATGCTTGACATTATTCAAAGCAATAATTAAAATAACTGCTGGAGAAAACAAGGAAGTGAACTGAGTTATCCTGTAGTCTTTCAGCACCTGTACTGTCTTGGAAACAGAGCCATGTGATTAGAGTGTCCATACACATAATTATGCTGTCATAATTGATATTTTCGTGAGATCAATGATGAGTACATCAACTTGCAGTGCATGCAAATATGTCTCAACTTTTGGCAAAGTCCTCCTTGTCAACAAACAACCACTCATCCATTGTTAAATTGTGAACCAGTAAACATCAGAGAAATGCTGTTTTTTCGTGTATCCTTTCCTTAACCTCTTCAGCATCATCAACTTTGACGAAATTCATTTGCTGTGAAGCCACTGACAGTGCTTGCCCTATTTATGTATCTTTTTCACAGACTTCAGTTAGCTTCATCCCTGTATGTATACATGAAATCTTGGTGGAAGACTTTGAAGCGTTCAAGTAGAGGTTTCAGAGTATCAATTGAAGGCAAAATTGTCAATCTGAAAGGGAAATAAATTTTTAATGAAAAAATACCTGCAGTAGTCAGTTTTGTGATGTATTCTGTAGACAGCTGCAGCTTCTACACTTTTTTTTCAGTCTACAGATCTGAAGCAGGCTATCATACAATGTAATAGACTAATGAGACTAAAATTGAGCAACTGCAGCCTCACCATGAGAGACAAACGTTTGTCACCAAGCAAGTCGCTTTGAGCCCCAAGCCATTCATCAATGGCTATAAGATAATTATTTTGACACTGGAAAGCAGTAAATGGTTTGTAAAGAGATATTTATCAATGCTGACTCAAATTCTCGCAAAAACATCTGAGTGTTCCTAACAGGAACTTGTCAAAGTTATGACCATTCAATTAATAAGACTTGGTGCTGTTGCCCACTTGAAAAAAGACAATGCGAGGTTGTCAAAATGTCTATGGTTTTAGTTTTATTTTGTTTCTGCAGAATACATGTAAACTCATCAGAACAGTATGAATCTCGGAAACCACGAACTTGCATGCACACTTTCAATAATAATTACAGTTAACTCTCTTGTAAGCCGACGCCTTCGGGAATTGGAAAAAGCGGTCGTTAGTAGAGCTGTCCGCTTACGACAATTATTCCCATAACGTGACACTACAAAAATACATCTTGGACTCTAAGCTTGTTCATGTCAAACAAACAGGAAGCTTGCTTTCCCGCGGACAAATGGACATTTGACAAAACCGACCCCACTGTTTTATTGCTCTGTCAAAAGTCATAAGTTTGTTGGTACATATTTATATTGCAAATAAAAGACAAAATTAATTTCATTACCAAGAGTCAATTATTATGTGTGCGGTGTCCGCTTAAGAGAGAGCGTAAACAAAAGAAAAACCCAATTTTAATTTTCAAGTGTCCCTGTCCATTAATTAGAGAGTGTCCCCTTGTGGCAATGTGTAAATACAGAGGTTGACTGAAAGGTAAAAATTAATGGGGAATTGAAAAAAGTGTCTGCAAGTATAGCTGTCTGCTTACAAGAGTGTCTGTTAGCGGAGAGTTGACTGTATTACTAAGTCTTGTTTTGATGCTGTACCACTGAGATACATTGTACTGTATTAATTGGATAATTTCATCAAACTGCCTTCTCATGGAGTGTAAAGAGCACAACACAACAGTGGACAAAATGAAAAACAGGCTAACCCTCCTTAAAAGTGGCCAACTGTTACTGATGGCTTTAAGATTTCAAGTTCTTCCATTCAAGGTAAGCCCATTTTTTTCACCATTTCACATTGTATGCTAATCACCTTATTTAGCTTAATTTAGCACTCAAGAACATGTACTTTAATGTTCCACCACAGGCCAGATTCATGACATGCTCATCATTTAAAATGAATACAACTGTATTGTGTAATTCACAGAAAAATTCATATTTCATGTATTTCTAACCTAAAGTGAAATGTTCCGTCTCTCTGTCCAAATCCATTTCCTGGCACCACGCACAGCCCCGTCTTTTCCAACAACTCAAGTGCATAGAAACTGTCTGGGTGCATACCTCTAGCCTAGGATGATAAGAGGTGATATTCATCAAATCCAAACAAAACTCTACTCAAATATTGTAAAAATACCGAGGATTTCTCAACAAAATTAGCAGTTTTTTCCCAAGGAGTTAAGGTCAAGTTCATAGTCTGTCAAGCTCACTTGACACTTGCAAAATTTTGAAAATGGGTAGTTCGTTTAAAGCAATTGTGTGAATTTTAAGAGCAGAGAAAATGTTTGTATGGGGTTCTGACATTTCTCTATAGAATTAAAGGACATAACTGTATCTTAAAATTTTTATCATCACAGTAATAAACGTTACTTTACCAGTAACAAAAGGAATTGATTTTTTCTGAGTGACAGGTGCCTGTTTCCTTTCCCTTCTAAATGGGGGAGATAATTGCCATGATTTGCCCATTGGAGAAATCACCAAAGAGGAACTGGCTACTAAATAGTGAAGCCCCTGGATGTTTTAGCCACCCAGGCCCCCAAGTTGTTTATTTATTGTGGTCATTTAAAGTTAGGTGGTGTTATGCAACCTGGCAGAAGGACATTAAGGTTGCTATTATATTACAACCCTTTGCCCCCTGAGAAATACATGTGTAGCTTTTGCTCTGTCTAATGCCAGATGCTTTTTAAATAATTTAACTTGTCAATGGGGCTCGTTAAGTGGTGGAAGGGTTTACAGTACCTCAGAACATTTTGGTATTATAGAGAATTAATAACAATTAGTATAATTTAACTCTACTACCTTGGCCTCCTCTTGTGCTTTTTTTGGCAGAAAAATGCGTGGAAAGGCATACATAGCCCCCATGACCTCATTACACTGAATTCCATCCACTGAGTCAAATGTTTCAGCAACAAGTTTGGCTCTCTCCTTAAGCGACTGAAGAACTTTTGTTTTCTCCTAAAAAGGGAAAAGATATTGTGTTCGGTTTGAGCTTGAATTTGAAAAGAACATCAACATTTTGGATGTTTAGACGAAAAGGCAGAGGTGTGGAAAAACAATCTTTAACGAAAGCACAAAACATTTATGGCACTGTAATTAAATATCTGTGAAAAGGATTGGGAGACCAAAAGAAGTTCAAAATGGAAAAGGAAGGGGCTTTACACTGAAGAAAAAATTCCTTAACTTGCAACCCTCCAAGTTGAATGCTCTCTTAATTAATATCCACTAAGAAGCAAACTTTAAACTGCCCATTATCACTGAGGGTATATTTAGCAGCTATTTTGTTAAGTTTCATTTTTAAATTAGCTTAAGTGGTCTTTAAATTTGCAGGAAGATTACTCCACCATGTATAATGGTGGTTATATAAGGTGGCTTAATAGTTTTCCGAAGGAGATCAAGATTTTGAAATTGTAAAATTAAAGCAACAGGATGTCTTTTTTAAAGTGTTAGTCACTGCAAATGATGCAAAATGTAATTTTAACTGACAAATAAAATAATGTAAATCAGGGAAAAATGCTAAATGTAGTGACCGAGCTCCTGTAGGGGGACTGGAAACTAGACATTTCAAAGGGCTTTTTCTCAAAAACTAGCCCTGCGACCCAACCTTAAAATTTCAGGATTTCCTTAATGAGAAAAAAATAATCATGTATGGAAATAATTTAATAGTTAAATCTGTCAAACAGGTTTTTAGCAAATTGCAAAAACAGTGATTTTCATCTATTCTGATAACTGAAAAACTGTCTCGACTGATAGATCTTTTTATAAAAATGTTAATGGGTTTTTCTTCAGAAAACTGTAGTAAGCCACCTTAAGAATCTTCATCAATGGATAAACTTTCTCAAGTTTAATGATTCAGTTACTCAAGGGATGGAATGGCTTGACTGTTCTTCAAAGTGTGGTTGGCACTGAAAATGTTCTAGTTATCTTGTACGTAAGTTCTTAACTTGAAGGGTTACAACTTACACTGAGATATGTTTCATAGGACTCATCTCCAGGTTGAGGGGGACTGACAAGACAATCCATCATAGCCTGCAAAAATATCAAACAGAGTCCTTACTTACCAAGAGAGCTTTCAGCAACAGTGATTAAATTGAAGCACAACAAGTCCCTTGAAAGCACGTTCATAAACTTTTCACCTTTTCTGTCTGTCCATGGGCTTTTAAAACTCTCATTTAGTGACATGTTTTTCACTGATCGTTTACAATACGACTCCGTCCCTCTGTAAATGACTGTTACTATAAGTAAATGTTTTCTATCATTCCACACATGCTATTTTCGTTCAAATTTCATTGTTTTTACTTCAACTGTGTGTTCCAGCAATGAAGACAACTGTTGCCAGTCTCAAGAATTAGGGAAATCGCTCAAAGATAAGCTTTAAAAAGCTTTTAAGAGTTGATTAAGATTGCTGCAAATTCATGGCATTATATTTCAGCAAGTTTTGATTTATATCATGAACAACTGCGAACAAACAACATTTTTTGCCAGATTGCTTTTTAAGTTTTTATATTCTTCTCAAAATCCATGCTTGGTATTTGGGGGTGTGGCTTATCTACGAGTGCGGCTTATGCACAAGTTTTTATGGTATATAGAATGGAGACATCTTAATTAACATTCACCTGGCCAGTGGTACTAGAGCACAGTGATGCTGAAATCATCTTCTTCAACTGGAACCTAACTTCACTATCCATCCCAACAACCTCCATGTACCCACCTCTGAAGCCACATCTGGAGGCAAATTTACAAAATTAATGTAAGCAGAAATATTGACAAAAATGGTAATGCCCTACAGCAATTTAAGAAAGTGTGACAGTGATAGTTTCAGGTAAGCACAACACTTGGAAAAAGGAGAAAACACTTACTTTACCTTTTTTTTTTAAATTAAAGTGACATAATTGTACTCAAAATGTAATATAGAAGATATACATGGCTGCGCAGAGATACAAAATTTCTCTTCAAGTGTTGAAAAATATATTAATATTTTTTGTAATCCGAACATAGAACAATGGTGTAATTTATTATTTAACGTGTGAAAATAACCTGTTATTTTCACATGTGAAGATATCATGTTTTTGTATTTCACTGGTGTTTATAGAATAAAATTAATATAGGTATGTTCTGGAGGAGCTGGACTAACATTTTAAAGTAATGTTAAATAAAATGACCAATAAATTATTGGCTTTAGCTGAAAAATGAAGGCTTCCTCCTGAACTAGAGCCTTAAATTTATTTTTGAATCATGCTTGTGCATGATTAACTTAAATACCAGATGAGAGCCTAGTAGATATATGGAGATGGTTGTTAACTCACAAGTTTCGGTGTTTCATTTGTTCCCTTTTTTGGCCATGAACATACATGTACATAATCAATTACCAATACATCAAAAGTTTCAAAATATTTGCAAATAAGTTGTGAAACTAAAAAAAATTGTACAAACTTAAGTGGCCAATTTGAACAACATTTATTTGACAACACTGCTGTTCCTTTTGACGTTGTCACAGTTTCATATAACCATTTGCTGATCAACGACATGTATGGTACAATAACGGACTGGAAGAACACTTATTTCTCCAACAATAATTATCATACAGTAGTGCTCGAAATTAGTGGTCATCCGGTCGTCGCAGATAACGAGAAACAAGTTCACTGGGCGACCAGTTTTTGGTTACATGGAAAGCCTGGTTGCCCAAAGAAAAAACATCGGACAACCCAGCCAAAATAGGAAATGAATTACATAAGCATCACCCGACTGTAATTTTCTAACATCGATGTTCGATAGTACTGTGAAGTTAACAATAATTATTATAATTAACTTGCTGCAGCTAAGCATTTTCCCATGTTTTGAATATCTGTGGCTTTTACAAAAAAATTGTCAGATAGGAAAATGCAAACGACAAATCACTAACATGTAGGCAGTGGAGATCAAAAATGCTAAAATTTAAACCAGATTTCCCCAATGAACAGTTGGAGAATTGATGAATTCAAAGTAATCAATGATAGAACTATTCGATTAGAACTTTGGCGGGTTTCCGTAAACTACAAACACTTGAAACTGAACACAACAATGCTTAAAACTGCTGAAACTGGTTAACTTAAAAACAACTAACCTTATTTCACTTAAACGAATTCTTCCAAAATTAATGTCGATCAAAGTTTTGTGTGCTTCCGGCAATCAATAATTAATTAATCAGTTCTGTCCTAGTAACACCCAAAAAGCCACAGGTGCACGGTTAGAACTATGGGATACCCAGCTCCAACACCATTGTGATTGCACCTTAACACTGCCTGGCGGGCTTCCTTATGGGCAACCAAATTTATGGGTTTAGTTGCCCGGCTTTTGAAACAACCTGAATTTTTTTTTAAAATCAAGCACTGGGTACAGTACTGTATAATGAAATGGTGGATTTAAGATGAAGTATTTAAATGACTGGGAGGCACTGTGGCCTCATGGTTAGAGTGCTCGACTCTGGATCAAGTGGTCCGGGTTCGGGTCCTGGCTGGGGGACATTGTGTTGTGTTCTTAGGCAAGACACTTTACTCTCACAGTGCCTCTCTCCACCCAGGTGTATAAATGGGTACCGGCGAAATGCTGGGGGTAGCCCTGCGATGCACTAGCATCCCATCCAGGGGGGAGTAGAAATACTCCTAGTCGCTTCATGCTAATGAAACCGGAGATAAGTGCCGGCCTGATGGGCCTTCTGGCTCGTAAGCAGAGACTTTACTCTGCTTTTATTTAAATGACTATTGCATGTGGCCTAATGTCATTGTCATGAATAAAGCCCATAGCAAAGCAGGTGGCTCTTTCAGGGTTTCAACCCATATCACTCCCTAAAAACCCAAATTTTTGGCTCAGAGTGTTTCCCAACCTGTTACCCAACATGAGCCAGTCAGATCCTAATTGCAGAAGTGATAAACAAATCACAGCTCTGAATTTAGCCCTGTATTCAGATGGTTACAGTGTATATCTATGGTCCATCATAATAACAAATAATTAACAACTATTCACTGAAGTGGAGGTGGCGAGTGGTGGGTATCCACCACTTGCCACCGACACTGAGGTGAATAGTTGCTTTAGTTTATACTAAAACAGTGAGATAATATAGCACAAAAAGACGATTTTAACTGATTTATTCCTGCAAAGATTACAACATTTTCGGGTGCAAATTATGTGCGGGTTGCTTTGAAGTGAATAGCAAAAGATATCCGGAATTTGAGTAGCCAATCAGTGTGCATGTTCAACACTATCCACTGTTTTAGTAATAATAATTGCAGATATCACGTACATTGTATATGTACTTACTCTCCAAGAAATCCCTTCGATACTGAATGGAAAGAGATCAGTTCAAATTCGTCATAATCTGGACCCATATCCCTCAAAACCTTCTTGAATGAGTGAAACTTCAGACCCTCTCCATAAATATTTGCTTGGTATACCTAGAGCAAAAGGAGACAATATACTGTTGTTTCAAACTAGAAAGAATTGTTTTTCTCACTACCGTATTTAATCACTTATAAGGCGCACTCAGCGATAAGACGCACCCTAAACTTTCGAAGATGATTGTGACAAGTAACCAATTTCAAAATTTCACCTAAATACCCGGTTATAAGGCGTACCTAGAATGATGGGAAATTTCAACTTGTTTGTCTTTTGTTTATTCATTTACCGGTATTTACATATTTACATACTCATTTCAGTTTAGCATTACTTATTAGGGGAAATTTGGAAAGTTATATTTAGTTGTGCAAAAATACTTGGTTATAAGACGCACCCCGAGTTTTGAGCAGATTTTGATTGAATAAGCATAATTTTCCTTAAAAAAAAAACGGTGCGCCTTATAAGTGAATAAATACGGTAATTACAGCCTGTAATCTTAAGGCACATCTACCTCATCTGCTAGTAGAACAAGTTCCTCTTCATGACAAAACTTGATGATATCCTTGATGTTATCATAGGAAAGTACTTGACCTAACAATAATTTTAAAAAGGCAAATATGAGAGAAGCTCATGTCTCAAAATTCCTGACATTGTCCAGGTCAAAAAGTCATTTTCGAAAGCTAAAAATCCCCAACTCTGAATTGATGGTGATATAATTTTTAAAATGCTCTTAAGACCAGGGCAAAAAGCAAAGTACTGTAATAGCACTTTTTTTCCTCTAAACCATTCCCTTCTGAAGATATAAAGAGGGTTTTATTATGACATACCGTAAACTTCCATGTATAAGCCGCATCCGTAGATAAGCCGCACCCCGAATTTAGAAGCGCAGATTTTGGAAAAAAATGTAATAAAATAAAGTTTGAAGTTCCAGTAACGTTCTATTGCTATAAACCCAACAAGGACAAACAATCAAGGTTTCACCATAAACTTGAAATTCCTTCGATATTGAAACAAAACGAACGAGTGCTTAGTAGCCAAGCTTTAAATGTGGGGAGGAGTCTGGGCCAGGCCCTGGGTATCGTGACCACGTCTATAAAGATGTACCCGCAATAGGCAAAAAAATTCATGCAGAACAGGAGCTTGATAATGCAGTCGACAAATTTGCCGAGAAGGTGGTCAAGGACAACGAAACAATCGACCATTTACCTCGTGAGTACTCGCGAATTTTGTGCTATTTTATCGCACATGGCGGAAAGATAGGCTTGGAAGTGACTGGCCGAAGACGTCACTGCAAACAGCTGTGCGGAGGAATGGAGATTCCTTGTAGGTTGGTGTTTACTTGTTCGAGTAAAGCGAAAATTAATCGCTTGAAAGAACTCTTGGAGAGCAAGAT
>NC_090892.1:41156263-41163763 GCF_036669925.1 Montipora capricornis
AAAACCTAAATTTTTGCCTCACCTTTATGCCCTGGCTGGCTCCACTTGTGAGAAAAATCGTGCTGGGATCAGCATCATAGCCATCACGGTTGCTGATATATTTAGCCACATTATTACGAATGCCTTCAATACCTTGCGAATCTGTGTATGCACCTAAAAGAAAAGACAACAACCAAAAAACAGACCATGGGAAAATGGCCGGAAGGGCCGATCTTTGCTAAGATCTAATGACTGACATATGGCAAGTAAATCAAAATAGTAGAAAATGCACAACAAGTATCCATATGAAGAAAAGTCAAAGTCTTACCCATGCTATAACCCTTGGCATAACTCAGTATTTTTCTGGCCTTAGTTTTTGCATCTGCTGGGAAGTTTGAACTTTCCAGAAGTTCTGGACACACGCACATTGCAATGACCTGATAGAACAAGAAAATAGTATTGACAGTATCTCAATAATATGCTACTGTAGTCAAGACCTCCATACATTAAAGCAAACCAAAATATATAAGCATGGCGACATTCCCCTCTTCTATAGCCTTGCAAAAATTTGTCCTCTGCGGAAATTAAGGGCTGTATAAAAGGCAGGATATTGCTATCTTGGGAAGTTGTCCAATATTAGCATTTGTTGTCACTTCTAATACAGACATTTTCATAATATTTTTACATTATTATGGGATTAATGTTTACATGTATGTTGTAACCTTTGTTTGATGAAAACTGGTATGTTTCCAGGTCAAGGGTAATGGGTGATCTTGTTCTTCTTAGCGTTTTGTTCAACAAAACATCCATAGCTCGTAGCTCCAAAAATACATAAGTCGTTCGCATTCAAGAGTCAGTTCAGCTTTCCACATTCCATTATGATTCTCACTTTAGCCTTCAATCCTTGATTCTCCCTCGATTCTTTTTTATGGGATGCCGGTTTTGGTACAGTTTCTAAAACACATCCACTACCAGCAATACTATTGATGGAGTTCCCTTCTAGCAAAGCTCTCTTTTCTTTCTACATACAGCCGTATGCTGGCTCATAAGTATGCGAAAAGAGACCTCTGCCATGCATAAGGGTCGAAAGCTAACTTACCGTATTTATTCACTTATAAGGTGCACTCGGTTATAAGATGCACCCTAAACTTTCGAAGACGATTGTGACTAGTACGTAAAATGAAAATTTCACCTAAAAACCCTGTTATAAGGCGCACCCAGAATTACGGGAATTTTGTTGACCACGTCGCTGTAGTTACAACAATTTGCTTCCAAATGTTACTAATTACGGTGCAGAAGATGAAGAAGAGCCGATTGACAACGAGTTCGAGACAGACAGCTCAGCCGAGGATGACGAGTAGCTGAGCTCAGACGAACTTTCAAACAAACGGTTCTTTTCAGAGCCACCCGGTTCTTTTTAGAACCAACAAATCAGATGAAGTCGATGTTCAACATTGTTTGTCTTTTGTTTATTCATTTACCGGTATTTATTTACATATTTATTTCAGTTTAGCATTAATTATTAATAAGGGAAATTTGGAAAAGTTATATTTCGTTGCGCGAAAATACTCGGTTATAAGACGCACCCCGAGTTTTAAGCAGATTTTCATCGAACAAGCATATTTTCTCGTGAAAAATGGTGCGCCTTATAAGTGAATAAATACGGTACTTTGATCCACAACCTTGGACAGCACTCTTCAAATTACATGCCCCATGATACAACTATGTATGTTTGCTGACCGTGACTTGGGCCCGCTGTGTCTGGCGTATTCCCTTACAGTAATTCCGCTGTTGTTTAGTGAGCCCACACAACATAAAGTATCATGTGAGGATTTGGTCCCTAAGTAACCGCCGTACATGCTCAACAAAATTAATGAGTTTCCACCCATGGCAATAGTCTCTTTTCCTGCAATTCTTAGCCCAGTGAATGCAAAAGAAAGGAGACCTTTGCTACTCAGCAGGAAATTAATGGAGAAAAAGTCACATTTTGAAACTGTAACTCTAAAACAATCTTTAGAAAATTAATGATCTTCGATGTGAATGATCATCCCAGATGAGAAAGCAGCCACGAGGCGTCTGTCTGCAAGACTTGAAAAATTAACTAATATTAATTACCTTACGAGGAAACGTGAGAGGAACCATTCCAAGAGCATGAGCATCTCCAATGTTTGCTTTTGTTACTTTTTCAAATGGTTTGCTAGCTCCCTATAATAGAAAGGACTAAAATTAATTTGTGGCTTTGTACAGCTCATACAGTATTAGACATACTGAAGACAAAAAAATTCTTAAAGGGAAACTAATACCTACATGTAAGTTGTAATTTTTTCAAACTTAGTTTTGTTTGTGAATTTTGCTTTGGACATTCATGACTCAACTTCTGTTTTGGCCAGTGGTGATTTCCAGTGGTCAGAGAGGGACTTAAATCCCATGAAGCCCATGGAATCTTAAGCAAGACTTTTTTGTCTTAAAGGACACGGTAAAAATAGCACAACATCAATTTACTAAAATGCTTTTAATTAATCTGACAGAAATGAACAAAACTCAACACTCAAGCAAACTCCATTCTGAAAAAAGTACAGTATGGGTTGATCCCCATACTTTATTTATTTATACCAATTTTGGCATGCCTTCATTTTGAATGTATACTTGCCACTTGTTTTAAATACTTTACATAATTTGATAAAGACGACATAAAGTCATTGCAATTTTTATCATTCTTTTATTTTCTTTTGCTATACAATTATTGATTCTTACAAGACCTTTATATAAGGAATTATGAGGCAACTCCCCTGCCCCACCCCCAGTTTTCATGGGAAAAAATCACAGGGAAAAAAATCACTTTAATTAAGCACTCAATATTTGCGTATAAACATTAACGCATACCAGACAAAACAGATTTAATATTATGTTAACAAATCAAATTAAAAAGCAACCAATAATGAAGCTAAAAAACGCGCAATGCTTTTTGGCGGAAATTTACCAACGATTGCACAAAAAATGACCACAAATATTAATGTCTCGCATTGAATTAATAAGGAAATTTTAGAGCCATTTGGAGATTAAAAAAATACAGTGCAAAGCAAAGTTGACCGTGTAAAGAAAAAATTGCCAGGGTTATTTTCGAAAAATTGATCACTTTGGCTACATCAAACTTGCCTACCTATAAAACTAATCTGAACAACCTCAAAGCAATTGATTTCGACATCGTCAATTTCATTTTATTTGTACATTGTGACTTGTATTTAAGCTTTTGTGAAAAACAATTACTCAGAGTACATGAAACACCTCAGCTCACCTGTGCTAATTCTTTTTCCAAAACTCCTGCCCTCTCCACGATGGCTCCCCTCACCGCATATTCAATCTGTTTCACGTACGGATTCATCGTTTCTCCAGTGAGAACCTTGCTTGAAATTGGAAGTTTTCCATTTAAGCTTACTAAAGAGAGGCGACGAAATTGTAAAAATAAATTCAAAGACCTTTTGGCCGACAATCTTGCTAGAGTGCAAGACGACATGTTTGATAACTGAGCACGCACAACAGTGAGAACATAACACAAATCTCATCAATGATGTATAATGACTAAGGGCACGTACCAGCAGAGGCCATTGTGAAAATGTCGGAAGTGCTCGGGTATTTACTCGTCACGCAAAAATTAAGACCGAGCGACATATAGTGAGAAGGTCACGAACAAAAAAATTGCAATACAACTCCTCTACAAAATTTTAGCGAGCAAAACGCAGAAAGCATATCACATTTGACAGAGTTATAAAGTCGACCATGTTGTCGTAAGCAGTCGGAAACTTTCGCGCGATCGGTAAGAACGTGTCACTCCCTCCTCCTGTGATGAGGCGAAATCAAGACTATTGCTGTGTCACATCCAGCCTAATTCCGTCAAGTTTACGTTTCGTTCCTATGGTTCCTCAGACCTCTCAAGTCTTAAAATTTCCTAAGAGTGAGATACTTGCTGGAGATTACGCAAAATGTGCAAGTGTCTAGGGTTTCTTGAGCGGGAGGGGCCAAAAAATTCAAAGGGGGTGCGGAGGTATGGCGTTATATCCCCGCCAAAATCCAACTTTCGCATTTTATGTTTGTTTCACTTTTCATCGTTGGTCTTAGCGATTCGACATTCGAGTTTCACATTTCGACATGAGAAGTCACAATTCCACATTGGAGTTTACAATTCTACGTTCGAATTTCACAATTCTACATAGAGTTTCGCTTTTCGACATTACTCTCGGAAGCGCTACTGCTCATTCATTATCATTCAACATGCAAGTCTTACCATTTTATGTCTGTTTGATCATTTTATGCATGGTTTAATTTTCATCTTCCGATATGCATGGATATATACGCATGAGTGATTTTACCTTTCGAAAGGAAAACCGCTGCACATACGCGGGAGCGGAAAATACGTAACGCAGTGAATCAGATACTTACTTCCCTGGAAAAACATAACAAATCCAACGGGTTGATGGACTAGTTTTGGGATGTTTCTGGGAAATTCCACTTTTCTATGGAGAAAGGGTTAGATCAAACGCGGTTAAGAAAAAGAAAATAATGGAAGATTTCTGTGGCCGTTACACGGATCATTAACAAATAGATGAAATGATCCGCCAGCTTGGCGAAGTTTGCAACGAGTTAACAGGAGAGGCTCAATCAAGAGGACCAAGAGTCATAGAGTTTCCTCCCCAATTTTATTAACAGTGTCGTGAAAGACCACAATTTGACATAAGGGAAGAGCATTTACCTCTTCTTCTCGACGAAGGATTCAAAAATCCCCAGAACTGTACACGTTGCACCGCCAGCCAGTTCGCTAACATTTGGCCCTGTTGAGCATCGGGCAGTGCGGGAGGTCGTGAGTTCAATTCCGGCGGGACAAACACTGCAGAGACTTAAATAACTCACTGGGGAGAAGTTGCTGCCGTTCCTTTGTAATTACATCCACAAAAAGTTAGATTTCGAGACTTCTTGAATAAGGACTCTGAAGACCTATAAGCCGTAGGCCCCATATCACAACCTTAAAGTTCATAAACTCCGACACACAATTCGAAAAAGAGCAGGGTACGGAGTTCCCGGTGTTGTGATCTTAATTCTCCAGCAAATATGTGGCAGAGGCCTTATGCGTCCCATGGCGCAAAAAGGACTGATGATGATGATGAAATATGTGGAAGGTTAGTAGCGCTGTTTCAAAAGGGCTTATGATGTATGAGGCCTCCCAAGCAAAACCAGTCATAAGTCAAAGGGGACGTTGCTGAGTGCTGGAGCATGTAAAGTATATTTGTTTTCCCTTGTGTCCAATTGTGGTCTTCCACGACGCTGTGTATCAAAATGGAGAGCGAATTTCATTACCTCTGAATTCTCTATTTTCGAATTCTCCATAATACACTTTGTTTGCCCCCCAAATTTTGCATAAACTATTGTTTTCAAATGCTCTTGGAGACACTGCATATTCCCAAGAGCATTTGAAAACAATGGTTTATGCAAAATTTGGGGGGCAAACAAAGTGTATTATGGGGAATTCGAAAATAGAGAATCCGTCCTCACCTGTTAATTAAACTCGTTGCAAGTACCTGATTCACTGCGTTACGAATTTTCCGCTCCCGCGTATGTGCAGCGGTTTTCCTTTCATGCATATCGGAAGGTGAAAAGTAAAACATGCAAAAAATTATCAAACAGACATAAAATGGTAAGACTTTCATGTTGAATGATGCATGAGCAGTAGAGCTTGCGAGAGTAATGTCGCAAAGCGAAAGTCGAATGTGGAATTGTTAAACTCGAATGTAGAATTGTAAACTCGAATGTAGAATTATGAAACTCGAATTCGCATGTCGAAATGTGAAACTCGAATGCCGAATCGCTAAGACCAACGATGAGATGTGAAACAAACACAAAATGCGAAAGTTGAATTTTGGCGAGGATATAACGCCAAAGAAGAGTGCCAATGCGTGAGAAAGGCTCGTGTCGGCGTGAGATTGCATCGAAATGCGTGAGACCTGAGAGCTCTGCTTCCTGGACACGCTTGTACTGTACGATGATATTATATGATGAAAGCAAATGGCTGTTCAATATTGCACGAAGGTTAAAAAAAAAAACTTCAATGTAAGATTATTGACCTGAGAACGAAACCTTTATAAAACCTCTATTCAAAATCTAACAGTCTTGCATTGGGGCGTGCCTCTGACACTTATTAAAGACCTCGTCATCAACAACGAAACTATAAAAAGAAACAAATAGTTAACTCAATCCATCTTTAATTTGGACTGCGTCAACCTAGTTCGTTTCCTATCATTATTTAAAATTGGATCTGTCTGACTGAAAGTGTAAGCTGTTATACGAGCTAAATTAAACTGATGGTGGCTCCATGTTCCGAGACAAATGCCCTTGCATGAGAATGGTCCTCAATGTTATGGCCGTATTAGTTTGATGAGGAGACGAAACGTTATCACAGCGGATGTGATGCATTAATTGTCTTTGGTCATTAACATAAGCGTAGTGTTGACATGTTTGTTCATTGAAAGATATCAATGAGTTAGGACAATGTGCACGTGTGCGAGCCATGACTGCGAGTCATGCGAGTCAACATGCGAGTCACACAATTATGGAAAGCTAACCGTTTTAAAATGGGTGCTTAGACTTAACAACTGTTCACCAGCAACTTTTTGAAATGGGTGCTTAGACTTAAATGCGAAATTAGTCTTATTGTTGGTACGAACGTTTCGTTTTAGGTTGAATTGATATGTCACTAAAGACTGTCAGCGCTTAGACTTAAATGCGAAATTAGTCTTATTCTTGGTACGGACGTTTCGTTTTAGGTTGAATTGATATGTCACTTAAGACTGACAGCGCCTTTTTGAAATGGGTGCTTGGACTTAAATGCGAAATTAGTCTTATTGTTGGTACGGACGTTTCGTTTTAGGTTGAATTGATACATCACTAAAGAAGTTACATAAAGAAGTAAACATTTAGTATGCTAATCCATATGGCTAATCGAAGGATTGAAAAAAATAACATACCTACCGTACATTCATGTATGTGTCTGCAAATTTCTCCATATTGCTACAATGAACGGGCGGTGTTATGTGTACGCAAGTGATTTTGAAATGGTCGCTAATTCTCAGAAATAAACGAAAGGGATGATTCCGTTGATGCAGGCCAATAACGCGTATTTAACCGAAGTTGGCCGAGATGTACCACAAATGAATTCTAACTGATTCTAATCGAACCCTTTACATAATATACTAACCTTGCTCTCCGTTTCGATTCATTTTGCCACGCGATTGTAATGTTTTGTCTTCGGGAAGAATTGTCCGTAACCTAGATCTAGAGTTTCTCGCACGCTTTTTGACTGTCTACGTGGCATGGAGGAGTAATAATTGTGGTGTGTTGTGTGATCATGATCGAGCGTGACCATTACTACGTCACGTTTATGTCATGAAGGAATCACATGATGGAACATCATTGCGAAAGAGCGCTAGACGATAAAATTTCGAGGCAATTCCGGTGTTGTAAAAATTTTCTTTT
>NC_090892.1:41183763-41203763 GCF_036669925.1 Montipora capricornis
GTTTTGCATTCTTGTTTACAAAAATTAATATCAAATGATTACTAATTTCTGACAAATAAATAATAATAATAATTATAATATAATAATAATATTATTATTATCATTATTATTATTTATATTACTATAAATTATTATTATTATTATATTATTATTATGAACAACATATCATGTTTTTATTGATATGAGCATCAGGTTATTGCAGTAAGTTAATGTAAGGGGTGATATTTATCCACACATCTCTTCCACAAAGTGCATTCACTAACAACTGATGCTCCAGACCATTGTGAGGGATAGCAAACTGATAACCATCAGGACATGCTGGTTCTGCGTATACTCCTGTACCAGTACTAGTGACCCAGTCCTGAGGGTTTTTCATTGCTTGACAAGCAAAAAAGTGATTTTCCTGACATTTGCTTACATACCATCTTTGTGTCTGTCCACTTAGAAGCACGCATGACTCATTTGTAAGTTGCTCAGAAGGCTCGCCTTTTGCCCAGGTAAACACAGCAGTGGCTAGCAAAACCGGATTAACTTGATCCGCTGCTGGATATGTCACTCCACACTTCATAAACTGGAAGAAGTCATGAATAACGCCTGTTTTTTTTGGACCATCCCAAAAGAACAGGTATTCTGTACTGTCACAGTAAACTCTGGATGGCTTGTCTGGGTTTATAGCAGAACAGTTCTCGGCCTTCATGAATTCATTCCTTGTGATCTCATGCCAGTACATGTCAAAAATGTAATCACTGCCATGCTGATCCCCAGATCCTGCGATGACAACAGTCTTGTTAATTTTCCGCAGTTCTTTGGCTGTTGGCCACCTCCCTGGAAAATACTTCTTGGAGTCAGTTGGAGTTAGCACTCTATCACCAAGATGTTGAGCAATGGGACCATTAATTAAGAGGTCATGGCCAAATGTGTGAGTTGGACCATCTTCAAAATATAAGCGAATGATCTCATGAGTATTTTCTGGTTTGTGGACCCACTCACCAATTTCTCTGATACCATCTTCATATTCTCGATCCCAGGGGGCACATCCCTCGTAAGGCACACTGTGATCGTGGCTCATCAACATTTTTCCAAAACACCACCAGGGATCGATCTCAAGGCCCCGCACTCCCATGTTAAGTAGATCAGTGAAACTGAATTCTTGATTGGCCAGATCCAGACAGATGTGCTCGTATGGTGGTGGCCAGGGACAGTCGTCCAATATACCATAACCATCAGCACGGTCATTGAAAGCATTATGAGCAGAGACCATTTGAATCTGGTCAAAAGGCTTGTCGACTTGGACCTCTCTTTGTGTTTTCAGGGCGAATGCCAACCAAGGCGAAATTTTAGCGGTACCCTTGTCGCATCGTCCCAGCTTTTCACATTTACAACTGGCAAGAGCGCTTAGCTCGTCACAGTTGTTTTCAGCAGTCCCTGAGACACTCTCGAATTCATCGAACTTGAACTCGCTCGAGTCGAGCTTCCTCTTTTCGAACGTTCGAGAGGGGATCTCGGCCTTAAAGGAGACTTCATTGAGAGATTTCTCATCTTCTGATACCACAACATGAAACCAGAAGATAGTATTGTTGACATCATTACGTAGTACTTTCAAATTGCTTAAGTGTCGGAGCCGATAGGTCTTCTGATACTTTCCCTCGTAGTCCTCCATGGCAAGTTCTGCTGCTTTCGCCAAAGTGTACAATACCCACGGCTGATCGACGTACTTCCGTAAAGGACTCGACACTGATGGTCTAGAGAAATATTGTACGTATTCATGAACTTCGGCTTCTAGCGAATCAACCAGTTGTTCCCGAACTTTGTTACGGATAGTCGATGCATACGAGTTATTGCTTGAAAGAAAAACGGTAACGAAATGAAGAAATAGTGTTAGAAACGAAGAGCATTTGGCTGCCTTAAATGCCTCCATGTTACTACTTTTTTTTTTTTTTCACTTTGAGAAATCTCGTGACTACAACGTGTATCCTGCTGCGCCCCAAACGTCACGCAACAGCAACATACTTTCGAAGCCAAGATTACCAGAGCTTCGCGAAACGCAAAAGAAGCTTTCGCGGCTCACTCTCCCCTCGCAATGTTGTTTTAACGCGAGTTTCTGAGCCCATTTGCCAAAACAACACTGTGGGAGGGCAAGGTATTGTAAAGTGTTACAGCAATTTTGTCCGAGACTGCAGCTTTGCTGTTTGTGCCGATTCTTTCGGTCACGCTAGCGTTCGTTACGTAATAGTCGTGTCAGATCATATTTTATGTAAATGTATTTTTAATGATGGTTACTTGCGCAACACGTAACCGAAGAACAAAGGGGTAAAACTTTCAGAATGTGTTATGCGAGAATCGCTTTTTATCAAATCTGTCATGTGTTTGGGGTGAACTCTTTGTTCCAACTTGAAAATATCTTCC
Organism: Montipora capricornis; assembly: GCF_036669925.1. NCBI lineage: Eukaryota > Metazoa > Cnidaria > Anthozoa > Scleractinia > Acroporidae > Montipora > Montipora capricornis. Next base: position 41,186,170 of record NC_090892.1, read on the forward strand.
CACTTTGTCGAAAAACTTTCCGATTTGTATCAGTCGGTTTGTGCTGCTCTATCACGTATGAAATTCAAATAGTGATTACAAATAAGGGGAAAAAAAGAAATCTTAAGAAAGAATGGAAAGAAGGTATCGTAACTTTGTACAATAAATAGAGGATATTACACGCAGGTATTGGGAATGCAAAATACATAAATGGGCCTATGGCCCCTGACTTTCAAACGTTGTGGGCTATATTCTTGTAAGTATGGGCCATTGAAGTCATGGGGTGGGCCGAATGATGGGCAATACAGAAACAATAAGTGCAAGTCATGGTAGCAATAAAATATTTTTACTGTGGTTTGAGTACCTACTTACATTTCATTTCATTTTGATATGTAACCCTGGCAACCCTGGCTACTGTACCTGTCATAGTCCCACTCTTAAGAGACAATGTTGCAGCTGCCTCGTCCCCAGTCACTCGCTCGCGATGATTTTGGGGATATTTGAGTTAATTATTAAGAAAAGCGGGGACGAAAGGAGTGACACTCCCTTCGCCCCCGCTTTCCCCAAAATAATCGATCGCGTGTGACTGGGGGCGAGGCAGCTTTTCCGACTTGGGAAAGCCTGTGGAGGAGGCAGTTGTTGCTGTGTTAAAAACGCCTGCTGGAACTTCCTGTCTTCGTTTATCCTTGCAGTTGCAGGCCTTGAAAGTGGGGAGGGAGTGCTCGTTTCTTCGTATTTATCAGTCGAATCGGTGTTATCATTTTTGGGATTCATCTTAGCGGACTCGGCGTTAAAAAAACTTGAACGTTTTCTTTGCCCTTGATCATCTAATTTTGGAACTTTGTTCGGAGGCATTATAATGAAAATGCAAATGAATTCTTATTCATTCCGGTGAAAACGACGAAAACAGAAATGAAGCACATGTTTCCTTGTTTCCAAGCTGAAAGCGAGGAGAGGTTTGGGGACAAAAATAAATGAACACGAAAGATCGCCAATCGAAGAAACAGACAGCGGTCGATATTTCATGTTTTTATTTGACGTATTACAAAATTTAAAATACACAGACACTCTAAATTTATGCGCCCTTTGCGCATGGCTCAAGGCCTTTTCATGGTGGCGAGAAGAAAATTTTATGTTCGTATGGCAAGAACAATACATCTCCAGAGATGCCAACCTATGGAGATCTAAAATCTGGAGATTTTTTCCATCCGGTCTCCCAACCCCTCCCCCCTCGATCAACCTACCCACTCCCCCCCCCCCCCTCTCCCCCCCCCCCCTTAAACGCACTCACCCATCCCACAGCAGCTCCTTCAGAATACAAGAATATTCTGCCATCATTGTGAATTTGCGGGAAAACAGGGTACTTATGTCAAGAATTTTTATTGGTGAATCGGAGATCCAATCAAACAATCGGTTATATGGCTATGATAGCTAAAGTCATTTTGTTTAATTCTATTAACGTGTGCTTGAAACTCAGAGATGAAGAAATGCATTAAGAAACAATGAAACGAGTTTGAAAAAATCGATCTTTTTTAAACTTGGGGATGCAATTTGAGTCTAGCATGGAGAAACGTCTGTGAAAGGTTCAGAGTCGTTTTTATCCGGGAGATTAAATGACCCGTACGGGAGACCGGGAGATTCGTTCCGTATCCGGGAGACTCCCAGATAATCCGGGAGAGTTGGCATGTATGCATCTCATGAGTCAGTGAACGCAGCGAACGAGTGAGATGTTGCCACGAAAACATAAAATTCATATCTTCGAGCTAACATGTAATTTTCTTTTTATTTTATAGACAGGAGTGTTTTACCCACCTTTTTTTCTTCCTAATACCGATCACAAACTTTATCGCAAATTCTTGCAGCTTGGCGGCAGGAATTTCTTCAATTTCGTATTTCTTCTTCACTTGTGAGGAACTCCTTGAATAATTTTAAGTTGTATGAAGTTTTATTCTTGGTGTTAGCATTTTCTTGTTTCTCAGAGAAGGATTTTACGTAAGCCTCACGGAACTTCACGAATCTATTGCTCGCCATTTTTCACTGACTGTTTGCACAAACAACCATTCAAATGCGGGAATTGACGTAATCAATATCCTCACTAGTGAGGATGATATAGAAAATACACCACTCGGGTCCCGGATGAAGTTCCGTATGAATTTTATGAGTGGTGTATTTTCCAGTAGAACACTCCTGTCTATATCATAATAAATATCAGGTCACTGTATGACGGAACCAACAGTGTTGTTGTCTACATTTCATCGCAATTTGTAGAAAAATGTTGTTAAAATTACTTAAAGCTTTACAAATCGGATCTATTTTGTCCAATATTGTATGGAAGGTGTCAACATCACGAAATAGTGGTCACTCTTATTAGAGAGTCATCTTTTAACACATTTATTGCTTGAAAACACTGGTCTGTCACCCAGTCACACGCGTCACTGACGGATGTCCAGACTTGCTATACCCGGAGAGAACATTTTTGCACATCGTGTCCACAAGGTTAGAGAAACACGCTCTTGAACATGGCATTACTCGCAAATCATATAAAGAGTTCTGCAACAAAAAAGGACCATTAATGTTTTTTCTCAGCTGGAGTCACAAGACTGTGGACTTTTTATACCTCGCTGAAATACCATGCAACAATAATGAAAGACTGAAACTTTTAGGTAGAACTTTTAAACTGTATAATGCACTTGAAGTTTGTTAAAATGACACGTTCGACGTTTCACTGACGGTTTACAAAAGGTTTTTATGTGATTTAAGATGGTTTGCAACGGTTTTCAACGGTAAATCACGATTTACAAATTCACTGTCTCTTACTTCCACGACGAAGTCGTGAAAAACCGATAAAAACTGTCGGTAATCTGTTGTAAATCGTGCTTATCCTTATGTTTGTCAACATAAATCGTGTTCGATTTCCAAGAATGAAAAAAACAGAACAAAAACAATCTGTCTAGATAAAATATCGCTAACAATGATCTGTAAAGGGACGCATACACTTCTTTAAAATAACGCTAAGGTAACAGTTACTCCATGGTTTGCCTAGAGGTCTAGCATGCAATATATTGGGCAGGTTCGAGTCTCGCTGGCAGACAAACTAACTTTTTACCAGCCGATGTATTTTCTATATATGTTTTGTAGCGTTCCGCGTTTAAGCTTATTAAAATAATTACGATGTAGTCAGGCATAAGCTTGTTCTTTTTTTTTCGTCTTCCACGCAGCAGAACTCTCTCGTAGTTATCAATGCATCCTGCACTTCATACAGGCTTACGATAATTGAATTTTTTATTCATTTTATATTAATCAAATAAGCACAATTCTTCTGTTTTGTGTGAGTTCACTGATAAATGACCAGGTTTGCTTTGAAAGCATTGAGCTTTGAAGCGTTTGAGCACAGATTTATTGTCATGATTGCTATACATGACGCTGTGAGTAATGGCAGTCGAAGATCTCAGACAATCTTGGACAGAATTGAAAAAAAGAAAAAAAAAGAAAAAAAAGAAAAGAAAAAATCAAGGATGAAGCCGCGCGAAAGCCGAAACGCGCCATTTTCCCATCCTTGATTTGGAAGGGAGGGGGGTGGGGGAGGTACAAATTTCCCATCTATTTTGTCCAAGATTGTAGAAGTGGCCGTTTTAGGAGGAAAAGGGTTAATAGCTCGGAAAAACGAATGCGAGCAAGATGTAAAGGGCCTTTTTCAACATCATCATACGCAGTTTACCTGAGATATTTTTCTTTTGCAATTTATTTCCGTTTCAATCAAGGAAATGTACTACTAAACTTGTGCATTGGCCTCGCTTTGAAAATGAGGCTGAAGTGACTCGGGAACTTGGTTTCGTTGGAGATGCACCGTGAGTCTGTCGGCAATTAATTTGCATAGAACCAGGAGGTTATCAAGGGGAGGTCAATCCTTTCCAGAGTTGATTTATTTTTAGAACGCCTCTCACGCCCACTGTTTTAAAAACCAATCAAAACAAAGCTATCTCAGCGTCAAGGGAAAGGGAAAGAAAGGATTGACTCAAGGAATTAGTGGAGATAAAGGGGGAATTAATCTGCTAAAATGTCATTTTCCTCTTTACTCGCTTCAGACTTAAAAGATGATGATGAGTGGGAAGATTGCAGCAGTGGAGACTCGGTGGATGATGAAGTTGAGGAAGAAGCTCTTCTTGATGTCAACATGGTGAGGCGGCTTCTAGTCGGCGGCTAAGGCGACCCCACATTTTCACCCCCTGCTATTTTACGTTAATTTTAAGTCGGTGTAATGGTTAGTGCCCCGGACTCCCGCCCTTAGGGTCGCTGGTTCGAGACCTACCTCAGTCACCGTATTGTTGCGTCACACAACTGTCTTTCTTCACCCATAGTATGAATGAATGAATGCCAGCGACATAATGCTGGGGGTAACCCTGCGATGGATTAGCATCCCGTCCGGGGAGGAGTTGCAATACTCTCAGTCGACTTGGAGCAGTTTTGAAATGAATGTCGAAAGTAATTACTCGATTGCAATTGCTACGCTTGGTGATTGGTTTAAAGATCTCGCGCCAGTTTATCAACCAATGAAAAGGAAAACGAAAACTCTTTGAGCTCGAGAGAATTTTGAAGTTTTAATCCATTTCCATCCTCTCCATCCTTGGCCACAAACAACAAAGAATAGCTTCACTGCACTTTAGTGGTTATTGGTAACAAAACTAAAGCATTATTTTTTGGTCTTCATTGATGCAAAGACGTCTTTCAGTGTTTTGAAGTTTGACTAAAACAGCATGACATTGCCCCTTTAAGATTAAAGAAATGTATTTCCATTTTTGGTCAATGTTGTTTAGAGTCAGGAAAGTCTTTCTGCTGAAATGATCAACGCAATTGTCACACAACGAGTCCCAGAAAGGGTAAGTAAAGTTAACTTTGAAGATTTTACATCAAGTTCGAATCACCCTTGAAACGTTTTATGATAGGGGACTTCCTGGTATCGAGGTTTTGCACGGCAGCCATGTTGCATGGCAGGAACAATGAAAATGTTTTGCATTAGAAAGAACATTTGTTCCCATAGGGAAGAGAATCTATTGTGTGCAAAACCTCTATGGCCCTGCAGTTTACAATAATTATATTCAAATAGGATATCGTAGTACACATTGATTATTTAGTTGTAGTGAATTTAGCATATATAGTAGAATAAACAAGTGTAGCAAGAGGCCAGTCCCTTGTAAGGAAAGCCTTCTTTTTCTTGACGTCTTCCCTTCCAGGATAGGTTGTCATTAATTATTAGTGGAAGATATGCAATATACCCTTCTCCAAAATGGCGACCGAAAATTCGAGTAAGTTAAAATTAAAATCTTATACCAGAAATAGAAAGAGCACGTGTGCTTTCGTAACCCTGCAAAGTTTCGGCATGTCAGGTGTAATATCAGTTGAGAAAATGTAAGTTGAAAAATGAAAAATTTGCAGACGTTTGTATGATTGGGAGTACAAACCTCTGTAAATGTGTCAAATTTCAACCTACATTTTCTCAGCTGATATAACACCTAATACCCTGAAACTTTTGCAGGGTTACTAAAGTAAAGGTGCTCTTTCTATTTCTGCTCTATTTTCTATCAGTTTTTCATTCAGTTCAATTTTAACTCCTTTAAATCCGGTGCTGCCATTTTGGAGAAGGGTCTATTGTTGGACGAGTGATGTTTTGTCGCTTTGCTTGAGTAATGCGAGAAATCTGAGCCAGTAAAAGCAGAGAAACATCTTATATGAGTCACAAAATGATAAATTTGTCTTTGATGTTTGAACGATTGAAGCATTTTAGTGAGCTACCTAAAAGAAGCTGGTTGTTTTGATTGTTGGATTTTCTAACAGCCGTCTTTGGGATTTTAGGGGTTCGGTGGAGTTTACTTTAATACCAAGTTTTCCTTTTTTGCAGGTCCTAAGCAAAAGTCTTTTTGGTGACGCTAGTATTTATGAGGCATTGAGACACAACGAAGGCGGAGAGAAACTACTTCAATCGTAAGAAACCACAGTGATTTGTTTTCGATATGAACCATTTCTGAAGCTAAGCACATTTATAACGCTAGAACCCGAAAAGAGAAAATGTTTCACGGGACGGGAGGGAATGCGTTCAAATGCGTGCAGCACGTGCAGCTCGGTTTTATTCACTTATTAACCGAATTTTCGGTGGCTTACAATACATACTTAATTGACCACTCCCCATAGGGGCTTTTCAGGGCCAATGAAACACAACAACAACAACAACTGTTAAGAATCCCAACTGGCCGGAGGCAAACCAGTTGGCTATTTACCAGTTCAACCAAGGACTACCGGGAACAAATTCAACGAGTGGTCAGAGCGGGTCTTGAACCCGGGATCTATGAATCTCAAGGCCAGCGCCCTAACCACTGGGCCACACAACAGCTTCGCCGTCGTCCATGCTAATGGTTGGTGTTCTCTCGACTGATTTCCAGGCTTCTGTGGTCGAAGATGGATATAAACACGCACTTACCCTTTACCCAAACATTTCCAAGAAAATACAGCCGTACTGGTCTTCCCAAAGATTTTCCGCCAAGTGTTTGCGAGCCTTGAGGATGTGCCTACTATTGTTATTGCGCATACGTTCTGCGCACCTCGAGATACTCCGGCTTCCTATGGATGCTTACCAATACAGGGATATTTTTGTGCAGCTTAAAAACGTGCGGTGAAAACAGAACTTAGTAAATGCCCTTGGTGTCCAGAAAGAAAATTAGAGGTAACCACGCATTTTTCCGAGATAAGCTTCAATTTGGAAGAGAACGCCATACATTGCTTTTAATTTTAAAGCTTTGCACAAACATTGCTGATTAATTGTCTCCGAAAAATGCATGGTTACTCCCAATTATATTTTGGATTTCAATAACACTTGTTAAGATCTGCTTTTCCAGCATATTCATAAACCGCCCAAAAATGCCTTTGAATTAGTAGTCACGCAATTTCATACGTGAGAGTGGAAGATCGTTGCAGATAAGCAGCGATTAAAGTGCCCCTGTGACCAAAAAATCAATGCTACTTTTTCTCTGTATTTCAAAAGTATGTTAACTGAACACTAAGTGACCGAAGTTTCTAGCTTTGATTTAAAAAAGACACCTGTTTATTATTATTACCTTTGACAAAATGACGTCAAAGGCTCACTAGTTTAAGAATGCAATACGTGTGTTCGCCGCACAATTAATATGCAGCACGGAAGTTTTTGGGCTTTCAGACTTTTTAACTCGCGTTTTGCATTCACAAGCCGACGACGTCACTTTTCCCTAGATCCAACCGTCTGAGGTCCAATCGGCCAGTTTTGAACGTGAGTAATGGCGGACCGTGAAACTCAAAGTAAGTGGCCTTTGGATAAAAATCGAAGCTCAAAATTTTGCTAGTTAGGTGTTAAGCAAACACTCTTTCAAAATCTAAAGAAAAAAAAGGAATTGATTTTTTTATCACAGGGGCACTTTAAGCAGTTGGGAAGAAAGGCTGAAAAAATATTCTGGCTTGAACGTAGCGCGAATCCCTGATGACCCTTATGATAACTATTTTTCTTTTTAGCTTGAATACAGTGCAAGCAAGAGCACTCATTTGCCTCAATAATATTGTGTCAGCCCTGGATACAGACTTACTGGGGGGAGAAAAGGAACTGGCATCGCTTTGGACTTCTCTGTTTAATCTCACCTTTGAGGCTAAGGGTAAGTGAAGATGTAAATTTATTGTACGTGGTTGAATCCAGACTGAGAGTTTAATTCGGCGGTTGAACATTTTGGTTTTGTTGAAGGTCGAAATGCGGGAAAAAAATAACGTCATGAGTACACATTGTTTTGCTTTGTCACGGAATAGTCCCTGTTCATTTACGCAAAATATACATTTATTTGCGTCAACAGTTGAAACTATACGGCAAATATACATTCATTGGCGCTTCCACGAACTTCATTAACGCCAACGAACTTTCAATAACGCTATTTGCATATGTATTTTGAGGAACATTTTACATGTACAGTACTGTACATGTAAAATGTTCCTCATTTTATATCTGCTTCAGCAAAAGATTGTGCAAAAAAAAGAGGATAACTATCAACAGAGTTATTTCCGTAGAGTTATGACTTAGAGTTAGAGTTAACGACTGCCAAAATCCTGAATTCACGATTTTGGACTGCGAAAATCCTGAATTCAAGATTTTGGACTTCCAAAATCCTGAATTCAAGATTTTGGCAGTCCAAAATCTTGAATTCAGGATTTTAACAGTCCAAAATTCTGAATTCAGGATTTTGGCAGTCCAAAATCTTGAATTCAGGCTTTTGGAAACTTAACTCTAACTCTACGACATAACTCTATGAAAATAACTTTAAGAATACCAGTTCCCCCACCGCCCCCCCCCCCCCCCCAAAAAAAGACAAAATTTAAATGATACTGTAATGTACATACTCTTGTATTTTTGTTCAGTATTTTAAAATACACATAATTACGATGAATGACACTAATGAATAGTTTTTTCTTCTTTTTATTCGAAAAATACCAACGTTTGTCAGTTCACGTTTACTTAATGGTTGACCATTTCAAATAAACGATTGTATAAAGGATGAGTGGTGTTATTTTGCTTTCTCGTTTTGCATCGTGTGTGAGTCAGTGATATTAACATTCGTCGCTTTCATTCCATTATGTGAAAGTTCCGTGTATTTCATCGTTTGGCGCACGGTTAAGCCTCCTCGGTTGAATTCTAGAAGGAGCAACTACACAATACAGGGCCACACAGGGCCAGCACATGCAAATTAGTTAAAAGCTTTTTTTAGAACGAGACACACAACAATGGGAGCTTTTGTTATTCAATGATATGGAAATAAGTGGCCCTGTATTCTTTATTTTCAAATGTGCTGCGATTCATCCAAATCATAGCTGACTTAATAAGTTAAGCTTGCCATGTGCTTCAAGCTGTAGCACTGATTATTTGCTGATGAAAACCAGGACAATTTCGTTTCTTGCTACACTCAATTTAGATACCTGAGGGATCTTTTGATTCCCGCGATGTTGTGCAAGGGGAGTTTGTAGTGATTTGCTTTCTCACTTTACATCGTGCACGAATTTTAGATCAGTGGGTTTATAATTTCTCCACTTCATCACGGTCTGGAAAGGGGGTGATCCGGGGTTAAATTTCGGCACATTGACGATACTTAAATCCCCTCAACAAACTAAAGTAAGGGTCCCTTTGACTTCAAGACGCCGTTGTTTGTGGTTATCAACGATAAATGTTGTTACTATCAATGAAATATGCCGCAGTATTACTGTTACATGAACTACTTACTATATTAAATTTAGTATCCTGGGCCCGGTTGTTCAAAAGCCGATTAACGCAATCCGTGATTAAAAATTAACCAAGGAGTTTATTTCTCTACTCCCAACTGCTGTTCAATGCTGATTTCCGGCAAAACTTTACATTAGATGAAGTCAATCTTGAAAAACAAAAATAAACAAAAAAACTTTCACCAAAAAGATGAAATCATGAATCAAAGGTTTACGCTAATCCTAGATTAAGTTAATCGGCTTTCTAACAACCGGGCCCTGATGAGAAAATCATGGGTAAATAAAGGTTGTATCTATCTGTCAGCTAGCGTGAAAGATGCTTCCACAATCGACGCGGGGTCGTATCCATTAAAACGTGGGAGCTACTATCTAACCAGATCACCCGAAATTAAATAATTCAAATGTTGTGTCTCCCGGGGTCACGACGAGCCAAGGGAACGTGGTTCGGCCGTCTCTGTTTGTTGCAGATAGTTTCACTCGCACTCGCTTATTTCGCTCACTTTGCATTCCGTCGGGAAATTAATGGCTCCTCGACCCAAGTCCCCACTCGTGTTTCACACGCAGTTGTTTTCGTTTTCCTCACTATCTGGGAGCCTGGAACAGGCTATTTGACTCCGAAATAGAAAAGCGGCTTGAACAGAAATAGTACTTATAACCCTACTTACTGAGCTAAAGATTCAAATGTATTAGAAGTATAATAGGGAATATATGAAAGATCATATACTGAACTGCGGACATGAAATGGCCGTGATCATGTCAAATCATCTTTACTGATCTTTTTCGTTTTGTGTTGACCACAGCGGCTGTATTTGTCACCAATGAGGAGGACTTCCTTGAAGCAGCCACTGGGGTTCTGAGATCTGTTATGGATAAACTTGCCTCTCTTCAAGAGCCGCAAGTAAGTAATGGTGTCTTTGTGTCTTCCGGTTTCTTGTTAAGTAATTAGGGAGCTAAAGCACGCGACGTTTTAGAGCCTGGGGCGGCAACCGGAAGTTAGCTGATTTCATTTTCAACTCGTCTTTACACTACGACATTTATACTGCAAAGTATCGTGTTACTATTAGAGACGGTTAGTTTAAAAATCTGGGAGAAACCACTTTCCTGGCGTGCGAAATGTTTACTTCCGGTGTCAGTCCGGAGCTCAAAAACGCCGCGTGCTTAAGCTCCTTATTACAGTAGACAAGACCTTTTCGCAAACTTTACGGCCGCTATGTTGAATATTTGAATTAATGTCCCCAACCCATGACAACAAGTGTAAGAGACAACAGTTTGTGGGGTAATGGGGTAGGAGATGAAGCACTCCATTAGCAGGTCATGAAAAGGCTGGTTAATTAAGTTGCCCGGCATAGAGAGGTCGCGATCCTCTCCAAGGGTTTACAATCCCCAAGGCCATGACAAGGCCATGACAATCCTCGCCAAGGGGTTATAATCCCCAAGGCCACAATCCTCTCCAGAGGGTTACAATCCTTCACATGAGAGGTCCATATCCTATCTAGGGTTGCGCCCCCTGGTTTCTATGGTAACCGTGCTCGATCAGAAGCCACGCAACCCTAGTCTATGGGGTGATCCGCATGGGAACACTTCATCCTCACCTATATTTTATTTCACAATAGTGACTAGATCAGTATTTTTTACCCAGCGCAAAGGTGAATTTAACCCTTCATATTAGAAAAGAGTGTCATTGACATGCAAACACTACTTGAGTCCATGTTAAAAAATAGCTCGTTAACTGTAACAAATCCGCAGATAGTTTACAACTAAGTGATTCCCCATGACATGACCTGGGACATGCTAATGAGGCACCAGGTATGAAAAGAGGGAGGGAAGGGAGGGAATTTCAGTGTAGGTGCTTCTGAGCTTAAGTGTTTTCGCAATTAAGACAACTGGAATGACATGGTAACAAAGGTCGGACTAGACATACTGTTCCATAAGCACGAGGCGCCTAGAATGTGATGGGATAATAAAGCGCATGGTGTGTCTTTCATGTGAGACAAGGTTGCCCTGAGTAACAGACAACAGACAATAGCCTTGGCTCAAATGCATATCCCTCGCAGAGGTCATGGTTGTCACGTTAACTTTAATTTGTGAAAGTTTATAAATTGGCTGCAGAGAAAGATTGGGAGTCATGTAAAGGCAGGGAAATTGAGCACGAAATGTAACATGTCAGGAGCCCATCACCCGGAGCGTGCAACTTACCTATTTTCGTGCAACGGCGTTTTCACAAGTAAGGTTATTTTGAGATTGAATTTCCCGCTAATGAGACTCCCACAGGAGCCCGATGACCAATTACAAGAAATTAAGCTGACGTCATAGGGTCACCGAACCGGAACTGCCTTTGTTTTTTGACCTAATTCGCGGGAAGGGCTAGTCTAAAAATAAACCTACTTGTGAAAACGCCGTTTCACAGACGCTGTATGGAAAAGTGCACGCTCCAGATGGGCTCCTGACATGTCGCTAATTCCCAAATGGGGGATCCCTCGTTCTTTAGGCATTCTCTCCATACATTCTGTTGATCGACATTGACAGCTATAAGATTATTTCAAAATTAGAGGTTAGACTTTTTTTTTCTTTTCTTTCTCGAAGTGTATAACATTTGAACACGTGACCACATTGTGCCGAGTCACCGCTGACACAACATGTGACGCTATTAAAGTGAAGCTGATAAGTATTCTGGGATACATCGGCAAGATGGCGGCAAAGAGAGACAACACACTGGAAATTCTCAAGGTTTGCGTCCTTATTTTATCCAAATAGGAAATTTAAGGAGGCTTAATTAAGGTACAATTGTGGGTTCCCTGAAAGCGATTCTTAGTCTAGTCACCGTATCTGCCAAGTCACTTGCTTGCATTTCTTTGGTTCTATAGGAAAACTCACCACCTGACTAGTGAATTGCACGTTAAATGTCACGCGAAAAACCGCCGGATATCGCGATGAGTGCGATATCGGTTTTTCAAGTGAAATTTAGCGTGCAGTTCACGAGTCAGGTGGTGAAGTTTTCCCAGAAACGCATAGCTGTTTCAAAGATGAAGCCAGTAAATTTACCTTCCGACGGATGTTGCAATATTCAATGCACGCTAAAAAAAGCCATTCCAAAGAGGTGTCTCGACTGTCAGGAGCTCCCTCACCTCCGCTAGGTCTTTTTGCATTGTAAACGGAAAAATTGCTATGAAAACATAGTTGCTTCCAACTTTTGCTTCCGTTGTAACGGTTCAATATCGGTCAGCCTCGTTTTTAAGTCGCAATTCCACACTGAATACCTCGTCTTGAAAGCCAACCAGGCCTCAGTTGTTCAAAAGGTGGATAACGCTGTCCACCGGGTAAATCACTATCCAGCGGATAAACACCAGCAAAACTAATTGAGTTATCCAGTGGATAGCGGCTATCCACCCTTCGAACAACTGGGGCCAGATGGCGAGAATCCCTTTAGGTATGCGATTCTAACGAAAATCGCGTGTTGTTTTGATAAGAAATGGGTTTATCAACTGAGTAGATTGACCACAGTACTGGAATTTTAAAGCTGACGTTTCAAGAGAGCCCTTCGTCAGAGCGAATTAGGGATTATGAGTTGTTTTAGCGGCTTTGTGTAATAATTGGAATGGCAAAGAATGCATTCGCGGAAAGGAAGGAGCTCTTCACAAAGAATATTGCAAAGCCTTTCGTTGAAACGGTTAGTGAAGACAGTTGTATGGAGTGTGCTGTTGTACGCTTGTGAGGCGTGGACATTATATCAACAAAATAAAATCATTTGAGTTGTGGCACTGGAGACGTATCTTGAAAATAAAGTGGACGGACAATCGCTGATAAAGAAGTCCTGAAGCAGGTTGATGAGGAAAGAAAGCTTATGAAGTCTTTATACAGGAGGAAAACGAAATGGGCTGCACATAATATTCGACACAGCGGTATATTCATACTTGTAACTGAGAGGAGAATTGAAGGCAAACACTCCCGAGGAAGGACGCCAATTTGGACTTCAGACTCCTTTATACACATCTCATACCAGGAGTTTAAGGATCTGGCTCTAAAAAAGGAATTGTGAACATGTAGTAGACCTTGGTTACGAGTAGTAGCAGCAGTAGCAGTAGCAGTAGCAGCAGCAGCAGCAGTAGCAGTAGCATGCAGTAGCAGGTAGTGGTCGTTTATATCGTGGAAGATGGAGCTATGCTATTGGTGGAGATGTGGATAACAAAATTAATTAGTTAAAAGAAAAGAGTTCTTTAATTCCCTGGGGAGTGAGGGGGCCAATTGAAAAATGAATCTTTGTTCGACATTTTTTCGGCTTTCCGTGTTGCCCTGGTGGAGGGAAAGGCTGCTGATCACCCTGTATTGGCTTGAATGATTTGGAAGGTTGAATTTTGTTGTTGTTTTGAGGAGAGTTGATCCCAATTATTAGGCTTTCTTTGTTTTTCTTTCAGTGTCTGGGTACAATTTTCCGTGACATTGTTATCGGTCAATACAGCTTATGGGTGATATGCGAAGCTTTGGACGCCATTTTCGATACTTTCGCCGACGGTCCGCTTGTCAACACTGCTGCAGTCACTGTTGGCCTCTTCGTGAACCTTCAGCAGTTGGTACCAGTCCTCAGGAGCAGGGTAAGCTAAGCCACCTTGAATTCACTATTGTCGTGAATTCTTCATTTGCTTTGAATTCACTATTATCGCGTCAATTCAGGAGACTGAAAGCTTGATATAGATTATGGGAAGTGGTCATATATTTTTTAAAAGAGGACCCAAGTGTATGGACATAGGACTCGAACTGACTCCTCACCTAACCACTTGACCACCACAATGTTAGCTGCACTATTTGATAATGCTGTATTATCTTTCAGCAACAAACAGTATTAAACACTGCAAAGGTCGGTTGCCAAACTTCACGACAAAGTTTAGGCCTAAATTATTAATCTGGCTGAGGCGTAATTAATCTTCAGTTTTTTTAGTGCGATGTCTTGATCTTCAGTGGTGAAGCGGATTGAAGCGCTTCCTATATAGAGTAGAAACTCCGGGTTCAAATCCAATCCACGGATATGATTTTGTAATTACCTTATTTTCTCGGCTACCACAGGACGCAATGTCCTAAACTTAACGATAATAGTGACTTTAAAGCAAATTAAGAATTCACGATTATCGTGAATTCAGAGAAGAGTTCATGTTGTGAAAAACGGGTGGATAATCAGGGTTACAAATAAACGAAGTTTAAGGATATGTTATTTTTTTCCGCTTCATAGATAAAAACCGAAAGAAGAACACTTGGAGAACATTATCCTGTGATAGATGCCGCCAGGATAAACCTGACAAGATTCATAAAATACAAAATGAAAGGTCACTAGTCATGGTACAGTACATGCTTGGTAAACTTCGTCGAAAAGGGTCTTGCATGCCTTGTGGTGTCGCTCAGTGGCTTGTGGGCTGGTTGAACATGAATGTGTACTTAAATCAGTAGGGAAAAACGAAGGAATCCTCGAATATATTTCGACATGCTTGAATCCAGACGAAAGTACTTTGGGTGAATTTTGCACGTGTGGATAGTACAAGTGGTTTCAAGTCTGAAGCGTTGCTTTAAATGTTGAACCTACGTATTCTGGCTCAACTCGGAGTTTATGCCTTCCTTCATCTTGGCTTAAAAAGTTCACCGTCTACCATCCAAGCGACTTAAAGCTTTTATTTACCGTTCACATCCACTACCTCCGTTTTTTTGTGGAGGGGTGGGGGGGGGGGGAACTACTTGACTTGACTGACGCGCATGCACAGCGCCTGATGGTTTGCGGCATGTTGCGGTCACGTGATGACAATTACCAACAAAACGAATGAAATACTATGAAGGAGGTTGCAAACGCCCAAGCACAACACTACCTATCAACTTTACACGGAAGAGTGTTTAGCCTCTTCTTATAGCTTTTGAGATTTCTAATATTGAACAGTTATTTGGTGTTGAAATTCTTTATAGAAACTCTTCATTTCGCACACTAAAATGGTGATTTTTACTGTGAAAATACCCATTGGCCAGCTAGACATTCGGGAATGAAAATCGTTTAGCGTGTAACACACAAATACCAATACGATGTAAAAAGAATAACTTTTTGCTACAATTGATCGAATGTGTAAGCTTTTGAAGCTAGCAGGAAAATTATCTTTATTTACCTGCCAGAGTTAATTTCTTTCACTTTCGAAAAACGCTCGAAAGTCACGGAAATAGAGTGCAAGTAACAGAGAATATTTTTTTGTGAAAGCACGAAAGTATGAAGCTCACATTGAGCTTTCAAGTAAATTACTGCAATGAAAAAAAAAAAAACAAAAAAAAACAAGCAAACGAACAAACTGTAAACTACCCTTACATATAATCATATCACACCGTGAAAACGATAAGTATACGAAATCGCATGAACACGAGTGCATTGCGCGAGTGAAGTCAGTTTGAAAGCTCTCAAAATTGCACGAGCTGTAGAACTGTAAGCGAGTGCTATTTAAAACTTTCGCAACGTCACGAGTGACCACGCAAGTTCATACGATTTTTTATTTATTATACTCAACAAAATCACTCCATCGCCTTGTTTCTATAGCAACTTCCGTTTTGCACTCTATAACCCATTTATGCATTCGCCATTGACCAATCAGAAATGCGACATTTTGTTGAGTATATAATAAAGGATTTCTTCAGCAACGGCTACGCCACAAAACAGTGATCACAAGTGAAGGAAGCAATTGGCTGCACTTGATGGAAGATGAAAAAAATAGGAGAGTGCAAGCAATTTTTTATTTGGGAGAGAGGGTTTTGATTGCACTTGCTGTTCTAATCCTTAAACTGCTCCATAAATTCTTGGTGGAACTTTCGCAGGCGATCAAACATTGGAATAAACTTGGATTCCGAAGGAAGAATGGTGATCCTATAAGAGAAAAAGCGTACGTCATGAGATAAGACCCCCACCATGCTCCGGGTGCTTATTGTAAGAATCATTTTCTTTACCAGAGGCAGCGATGCTTTTAATCAGCACCTTGAAAAGGGAGCTTATACAGAACGACGACGACGGATTCAAGGACGAATATAACTTTTCTGGTATTGTTCACATTTCCCGATCTTTCCGGGTTGTTCGGTATGTAAACTGTAAAGGTCCTATCCATTATTTTGAAACTGTTGACAATAGAATGTTGTGGAAGTTTGGAGTGTAAATGAGGAGTATTTTTTATTGATGTCGGGGCCACGTTTCTCTAAAGACCCGGAACATTTCGGGTGTCACAATTTCGTGTATTTCGTAAAAAATGGAGAGCTTTTTAGTCATCAAACTCCACAATCATTTTGATTTTTGTTATCCTGAAAATATGTTCAAAAACCAGCCTATCAAAACTAGCAAATGGAAGTTTTGGAAGCGGCCTTTCGTACCCGAAAAGTTTACGGAACATTCGAGAAACGGGGCCCCAGGAGCCCGTAACTCCCATAGACTGTATTCATTGGTGGCGGCCAAGAAATTATTATTTTGTCTTTATGCTAATCATCCTCACTATAGCCTCGTTAGCACGAACAAAATTCAATAGAACTTTTGCTCCAAAGTGAGGCTAGTGAGGATGATTAGCACAAAGACAAAAGAATAATTTTTTAGCCGCCATGTATGAATACGGTCTATGCTAAGGCAGTGTAACGGCATTTTCACAGATCAAGTTATTTTTAGACGATTTAGCTTGCACGAGCTCGAGTTACCATTTTCAATCCCATGGGTAATAATTTCTCATGCAAGACTGCTGAGCTGAGGAAGATTAGCTGGAAAGGCCTGGTTTAGCGGGAAAATCAATCTAGAAATAACGCAGTCTGTAAAAAGGCCGTTCCACGAATACAATGAAGTTGTACTCTCCTAGTCATGGCTTCCTGTTATCGTTTGCTCACGCCCTCCACGAAATCACAAATATGGTCATTTTACATCGCTGAAAAGACGAGAACGGCAACGAAGTGCTTTAGAGTGTAAACGGCGTGAAGAGCCTACACAGAGCCGTTAATTTTTTTCTCTGTCATTCTCACTAACCCAGTCGTTGGCGACCTCTGGTCTGTTCCGAAATACACGGAGTCGTCGTGAAGGTCCATTTTTGTAACCGCTGGCAAACACTATTGTTTCAAATATCCTACACTGCGCAAAAACGCGATTTGGGCAATTACTGGTACAGAACCAGCCAGAGGTCGTTAACCTTTGTGCTGACTAAAAGAATCGCAGCCTCTGGGGACTACCTTGCATTGCGTTAAAAGGGAACATACTGTATTTCTTACCGGAAGTAGAAGTTGCTTCCATTTCCATTCATGTCAAACACGTGGCCGGGAATCAAATAGACGCCAGTTTTTTCCAACGCCTGCCAACAGTAGAA
>NC_090892.1:41211263-41216263 GCF_036669925.1 Montipora capricornis
ACCTGTTTTTATCCCTGGCTTTCATTCGAAGTCACGCCGGTCGTGTCAGATACATGACCAGATACAATGTAGTGTACGTGAAATTTGATTGGTTTAAACTCAAAATATCGTTTGGCTTGCTTTTCCGCGTCAACGTTAGTGCGTCTCTACAGTGTAAACAAGCATTTAAGAAAAAGAAAAACACTCTGCTTGACCTGTTGGATTGCCTGGGTTTATTAACACTAGAGCCCTCGGTATACACTGTGACCTGGCCTCCTTCAGCCTGTTTTGGAGTTCAGGCATGTTCAAAGCCCAGTTTTGGTCTTCGTCAAGGCGATAAAATATCTATAAACAAATATAGAATTGACCATAAGAAGGAGTAAACCGGCAAGATCATTTGAAGTGCGTCTGTTTGCTTCAACTAGATGAGTTTGCGTCTAGATGCAGATCTATCTGCTTTTAGTCCAGCTTGGAAGACGCGCTCTTCAAGATATAGATATATATTCTGTACAAGGCCCACCTAAATACGAGAAGGGAGGGCAGGTTCAGGAGAATTGTCCTCTAAGGGAGGATCCTTTTAAGCGGGTCCGGCCCCCCCCCCCCCCCCCCCCTTGTAAGCCTTTTTTTACGCAAACAACCTACAATATTCAGGTTGCGAAAACGCGAGTACCCTCTGTTTGACACAGTGTGACCCTCCCTTTGAAAAATCCTGGCTACGCCCATGTAAACCCATTTCCTTTCAAACACAGCGAAAATATTGCACGGTTCAACGAAAAAAAATGATCGGGCGAATTTTAAAACTGGTAAAATGTCATACACTTCTGTGTAAACGTAGCCTTAGCCTTAAAACCTTTATAGGTGATAAGTAAAAGCAGGTAACTGGTAGGGTACCTGATGTGAGTTGTGTTCAAGTAGCCTCGCTTGATACATGCTGTAACTGGGCATTGGGATCATTACACCAGCACGACCATTCCCTTCATTAACTGCTGTTTGAACTAAACCCATCATAACCTGAAAATAGAATGATGATCAAACTTGCCCCCGATCGAGGTGTATAAGTTGTGGACGCTTCTCATCAGCTATATCGGCATTTCAACTATCTTTTGCAACCCCTTTTTCCCCAGTTGATTAAGTCATGAAAGGCTCAGATGCGCAACCGAAGGGACTGGGGATGTGAGTGGGTCCAAATGGCAGCGGAAGCTTTGAACAATTTGTTCTGGGGCGATGAATTTTCACTGGATTTTCTTTAATTCAAGCACAGATTTTAGTAACATGCACACACACACACGCACACATTCTATTGATGTATATACGAATAAAATGTAACCAAATTTCGTTTCAAATTTTTCAGTATTATTTTTGCTTCCTTGCATAAGTTAAGATCAGACTGCACTTCCTTTTTCTCGTTTGGTCTGCAAACCGAGCAAGATCGAAAGTCAAAAAAAGACAAGAGAATCCCTTACTTCAATTCCTTCGGCCCCACCATTCAGGAGAAGTATGTCCTCATGTGTTGCAGGATAACCATCTCTCCTAGTTATATAATCGGCCACATCCTGACGTAAGGTCCCGATACCCTGTGTTGAGCTGTAGCTACCTGTGAAACAGGAAACATGCACCGATACATCAACATGTATCTTGCGTGACCTTTTCGTAGTGAATATTAGTGACTATAACTTTGTTCTTGTTATCACTCTGTTGACTTGCCCCGCCTAGACTAGCTTTGTAGCCATTTGCGGGGTATCCAATAATGTAAACTGAAATGATTTTTTATTATTAAATAAATTATCTTCGTTTTCTGCTCTTCTAAAGGAAGTCGGGTCTCCTAACACCGTATCCACCCCGTATTTCCGTTTTTCACTGGTCCCAATGAACCGTAGCTTCAATTTTTATCATGGGTAGGTGCTTTGTTTCTGTCGTATCATCTATTGTTTCGATCTCCAGTCGAAGACCGCCCTCACAGGACGTTGCTGGTATTAAACGTCTCAGATAGAACGCGCATTTTGATTGGCCAATTTGGCGACCTACACTCTAAAGTACGCCCTTTATGGTTTGCTTTCCCTTCTTAATTCCGGCTTTTACCAGGAGGTGCAACGAAGAAATCCTCACATTCGATTGCGTTTTCTCGGTCCGTGTTGTATGCTATGTGACCATTCAACTGCAACGCTTATGCCAAGGAATGCAGCAAGCGCAATATTTGGATAAACACCAAGACAAGAACTACGTTAAAATTGAGATTTTTCTTTGGTGCTTACTAATTGTGTGACCAATGGTGTCATTTAAGATCTTTTTGGCTCTATCTTTGGCATCTTGGGGAAACTTTGGATCATCTTGGAGATCTGGATACAAAATGAGCGCTAAGACCTGCAACATGCCAGAAATATTATTGTTTAATATAATAGACCATATTCGTATTCTCGGTATTGGACTGGAACTAGCTTGCAATGGAGGCTAATACGGGGGAATCTTTTCAAATGCAAATACTTTTTAATATATTCCCCCGCATTAGCCTCCATTGCAAGCCAGTTCCAGTCCAATACTGAGAATACGAATATGGTCTATTACATAGGTGATTAATGAAAATTATCTGCGCTGATTGGTTGCACTTGAGGTGATTATTGTCCAATAATAACCTTAGCGGCTTTTTCAAAATGGCTGCAAGCCGTTTTGTCAAAGCGACAGATGAAGATATTAATTGTTTTAGAGAAAACGCATATTTTTCAAATGATCAGCTATAGAATTGTATTAAAACAATGGGAAAACTGCCTCGCGAGGGGGTTCGCTCAACCGTTTCCTCACGTGTGCGGGGAAATTTTGCTGACAAATTCGCCTCGCGAGGCCGTGAGGATAAAATCGAACAAGGCAAGAGAAAATGAGGGGACAGAGAGGGAGGCTCAGGACGTTAGCCAGGATATTTCATGTCCTCGAAAGTTATTTTTAGACGAGCGGAAGTCTTTGTTCTAGCGGAAATCTGTCGTCCTAGACGTCCTTATGCAGTCTTGCCTCGCTCTCAAGTTCTTAGTGAAAAGAGAAACTGGAGGCGCACGTGGAAGGCTGATGAATATTTATATTCATCATGTGACGTCTCGGAAGACAGACTTCCGCTAGAACAAAGACTTTCGCTCGTCTAAAAATAACTTTCGTGGACATGACATATCCCAAGGGCTGGACCGAGAGCTTTCCTCTCTGTCCCCTCATTTTCTCTTGAACAAGGATATTTTTGGCATCGCGAGGCAAATTCCTCACTGTGTGCGGCCATCGTGAGAATCGAGCTGAGCATCCATTAAAAACACATGGCATTTTCACGAGACTTCAATGTTTCAGTGAGAATGCCATGTATTTTCATTGGATGATCAGCTCGATTCCCACGATAGCTGCACACAGTAAAGAACAAGACCCTAAGGGCCAATTTGCATGGAAACAAAAGAATACTAAAATGACGGCCATTTTGGAATAAGGTGTATCAGAGGAACATTTCTGAGCTCCCTGGATTGGGTAAGGCCTGTTCAATTATTTTTATCAGAATTTGATCCGTGCGGAATCCGTAATACTAAGTAGATATTCATTATGAAAAGGTAATCACTATATAGAGTGTTTTCGCTCAAGTGACCAGCAGCCCTTTTTGCATGCGCATACTAAAACAAAACGAAGAATTTTCATAAAAATAGAGATCAATTACCAAAACAATTTGTCAGTCCTCCAACTAGCCTACGTGTTCTTTTGGGGGTAGGGTACGGCTACACGTAGACTATCCCTCCAATATGGCCGCTGTTTCTTTGTTTTACTATTCCAACATAGCCACCGTGACGTCATGTGAACATACTCAATATACTAGTCGAAAGGGCGTGAATTATATGATGGAATCAATCTCATTAATCCCAAGGCATTTTCCATTTCTTTTGTATTTGGTTTTCAGTTTTCCTCACAAAATGTTATCCACATAATTAATGACACCGATTTGGTTGGGTGGTTGGCAACCAACCTAGCCTCGGTTCCAGGCTCCCAGATAGTAGGGAAAGAGAACAAAATGAATGGGGGCTTAGCACGCAGTTGTTTTCGTTTTTTCCGACTATCTGGGAGCCTGGAACCGTGGCTACAACCAACCTTGTGGGAGGTGCATTGTTTGAACGGTCCACCATTCCAGCCATGACGTCACGCGAAAACCATTCTGCTCGAAATTCAGGAAATTTCAGGACGAACTCAGACCGATGTGAACTTAAACCGGTATGAGATTTTTGCAGCTGTTTTCGTGAAACCGGGACGGGTGGTGCGTGGTTTCGGAAGGAAATGATATCTTTTGTGTAATAAATTTATCGCTAACCCAAAAGCATACAAGCTTGAAATTTCTGGACCCGGTCTGAGATTTTTGGTTATTTACATGAGAACAGTACGAACTCAGACCGGTAGAGAGTTTCTCGTCTCGGTCCAGAAGCCGAGACGAAGTCAGACTGGCCTAAATTCATTGTGAGGGCGGTCTCATGTAAACGCAAAAAAGCAAGGTCTGGAGGTCGATGAGAACTCATACCTGTTTGCCCGGGAAGGGGGGGGGGGGGGGGGGGTGGGGAATCCCATATAAGAAGGGGAGGGATGTTCGTCGGAAAATTTAAATTAAACCCATAATGGAGACCAATTTGGGCGTGGCCCAGGCTTTTTTTTAACCACTAAAAGAGACCATATTGAAACACAGAGAAACAAAAAATTCCATGACTTTCAATAATGGCAAAGACATTATCATCTAATACTTTCACATACGTGAAGAAATTTAAAAGTGTAAATACACACTTTTATATTTCTTCGCGCATAACCCTAAAGGAGACCTTCACGGCTACATATGATAGTTTTGTGCCCAGAACACCCTAAGTGAGACCAAAATCCGAGATTCACACCCCTAAGCGAGACGACGCGCATCCATCCCCTTTTTATATGAGAGTGCCCACCCCTCCCCGGGCCGGTCTGAATTCGTCCCGGTCTGCTGTAAATAATGCCCAAGGGATCGCTTAGGGGAGTCAGGATGGCTTAGTGGT
>NC_090892.1:41218763-41233763 GCF_036669925.1 Montipora capricornis
AAATCACTCAAAGACCTTTTGGTCAGAGCTAAAATCCCTCCTCAACCTTAAAAAGCTAGCAAAGCCTAGTTTTTAGCGACATACAGGCATTCTCTGACCGTCGCATTTTTAGAAAGACAATCAGGGTTCTCAGATAAAAAGGTTTTTCAGCCTAGAGCTCTACTTCTTTCGCCTCAAAAAACAAAAAACAAAAAACAAAAAAAAAACGAGTTATCCACGGTAAGAAGAATGACAATATTACAACCGTCTCCTCTATTAACTCTGCCCGCTTTTGCCTCCATTGCTAGATAGTTCCAGTCCAATACTGATCATGAGAATACGAATATGGTCTATTAACGAAAGGAAAGGAAAGGAAAGGACCTTTATTTAAGTGTCTAGTCTTCTTGCGCTGGAGCACTAATTGGGGAAACTGTAAACTTAAATCAACAATTAACGCAAATCAAGTCAAATGTTGGTTTTTTAGGAGAGGGAAAAACCGGAGAACCCGGAGAGAGACCTTTCGGTGCAGAGCAGAGAACCAACAAACTCAACCCACATATGACGCCGAATCTGGGAATCGAACCCGGGCCACATTGGTGGGAGGCGAGTGCTCTCAGCTCTCATCGCCGCGCCATCCCTGACTCCTTGTTATGTGACAAACATGAGAGAAGTGATCGAAAAACAGACCTCTAAACCTAAGAACAACCCTTAAATTAAAGCGAGGGGTTTGGATGGAGACCTTACGAAGAAAAGGCCCAGGAACAGGAATAAACGAGGTTAGATGCAAGCTTGGCAATGTAACCAAGCAAGATTGTGTAATAGCCCAAGTCCGGTGTGCAATCTGCTTCTCAGCTGTACTGCAAGTTGCATTCAGAGACGTTTGTATGTGCAGTTTAAGACATATAGGCAACGTTTTGAATCTATAACGCCTTCAAGAAGCCAGGGGACGGCTTTTGAGAGTGGAGCAAAGATGACAACGGAGTCATGGTTATGGTTTCATCTTGGCAGATTCTGTGGGAACACGGAGCGTTTGGTGCAAATGCAATTGAACATTGAAACAACATGGGCATGTTTCAGGAAGATCCAAACGATCAACTGAAGAAAATAGAAATGAGGAAATAGGTACGGGTGTCGGTGATAAGAACATGGCAGAAGTGAATGATGAAGGTGACGGGATAGCAGAGGTCAGTGGTAACAGACCAGGAGGCTGACTTGGATAGAGAAATGACGGCCATTCTTGTAAGGCCAAGAAAACTCAGTGTTTGTTGCTAAGCACGTGAAACATCAAGTTGAGTAAAATTGCTTTTAATGTGTTCATCGTGGAAACAGAAACAGCGGCCTCGATTACCGGCAAGCCAGCCGAGCGAAGGTAAGTAACTCTATTCTGTGCGAGATTGCTTTGGACACTTAATATTTCCGGCTCGATCGCACGGAAAATTGATGTATATGAAATATGCCGATACTACAAAATTCTCTTGTTTCAAACATCTACTGGCGCACCTCCACAAAGTGTTTGGAAGCTAACTCTATTAGCTATTCGTCACCTTCGAGAAGAAACAACAAAAGGGATATGAGCATCGATGGTGTCAATTCAGTCTGCTGACTATATTAAACGCACCGAGTATAACACTGTTAATTGAGAAGAGCTAACACCTATGACACCCGATTAATTGCGTCGTACTTCCCAGAACACCGAGCGTTCGTTAGTAAGAGAATCAGTACGGTTCAATGGACCCAGGAGCCTAAAACGTCAATACTAAGTTTATCCATAAGGACATTTTCACAAATCAAGCTATTTTTAGAAAAGTTCTTAAATAAGACTTGGCTTACTTATTTCTCATGCAAGACTTGTGAATAGCTGGAAAGGTCGGGTTTTGCGGGAAAATTAATGTAAAGATAACTCGTTGTGTAAAAACGCCGTTCCACAAATACAATGAAGCTGTACGCTTCTAGTCATGGGCTCCGAATATCTGTAACAGTACGTTACAGTAGACGTTTGTTAATGTATTAGTCATAGGCTCGATCAGAGTTAATAGAGGGGACTGGTTTTGCAGCTCGGCAAACATCAGAGGAGCAAACAAAGGTGCCAAGATTTAGGTTAGATTTATCTTTTGTTTTGCGCTCATACACTATGCATTAATGACGTAACCAACATATTTCTACTGGTTAGTTCCTCAGCACGGAGTAAACAACTGTTGTGTTTTGTGCACGGTCAAGGCCAAAAAAAAGAGAACAAAAACCTAGAACCTAGAACCTAGAACCTAGAACAATTACTTTACGATGAGCAGGGTTTTGTCGCAGTGGTGTCGCAGGGTCGATTTCGCTCTCAGCGTTATATGTGGGGTCAGCTTGTTGGGTCTCTTCCCCGGGTACTCCGGTTTTCCCTTTTCATTAAAACCAACATTTGATTTCAATAACTTCCTCTTCTTTGACTTGAGTTGCGGTCTCCCCAATTAGTAGAACACCCTGCGCTCGGGGGCTCTATGAACTTAAGCTGGAGCCCGGGGACTGAACCGTACAACTGTGTCTGCATGTATTTCCGATATTACTTCGTCGACGGTAATTAAGAAATTAATTAACAATTATTTGCCGAAGGCGAATAATTGTTTTAGTATAAATACACAGGTGATTATTTCAAAAAAGATAAAAAAAAAAAAAAACATTTCGACGCGAAATCATCTTCACTTACAGTGGCAAAACGACTACTGGCAGCCATTTTGTCCGTCGAGGTGATTATCGGCTGATAATCCGAGATAGCGAGCCAATGAGAGCGCGCGATTTTGTAGAATCACCTGTGTATTTATACTAAAGATGAATAGTGCTAAAACAGTAATTTTCGTTTTTTTCGTCTTCTTATCGGCCTCGCCGTCCTCTGGATTCCCTCAAATTGGTTTCAGAGAATGTAAGTTGCTCGTCTATTGCAGACACATTGGTTTTTTTAGTGATTCCTTGGGTGCTTACTATTAAGCCAAAATTTCCGGAAATTGTCGGAAGTCAAATGGAACGGTTCGGTCCAACCGGAAATTTTCCGGGAAAAAAAAAGGACCATTTCAAGAGGAGGTCCACTTTGACCGGTCGGATCCGTTGGACCGAAATTCCCCTTACCATTTACCCAAGTTGTTATTTCCAGTACCGGCCCTCTGTCTTCACCAATTCAATTTAGCACCAATTCGAGACAGCCCGAACGAAACCCATGTGCATAAGCTACAATTGTAGGTCAGTGAAAACGGAAAAATGCAAAGGTCACCAACCGGTTGTGTTTTTCGACAAATGGTAAGCACCCCTTGTCTATGGTGCCCCATGTTGCAGATGTACGCAAGTCCTTTTTTCATTTACGTATTATTTCTCAAATCCGTAAGTTCTTGTCCTGTGATTCAGCCAAAACACTAGTTCATGACTTCATTACCCCCAAGGTGGATTACTGGTTTGTATGGTCAACTTAAATGTGTTCTGCAAGACTTACAACGTGTCCTGAACTATTCTGTAAGACTTAATTCTAGAAGTAAATTTGATCATGTTACGCCTTTACTTTTAAATCTCTATTGGCTTTTTGTTGAACAGAGAGTTATTTACAAGATCGCTCTGGTTACATTCAAAGCTCTACATAATGCTGCTCCAGTTACTTCACGGAACTCACGAGACCTTACGAACCTGTCAGGACATTGAGATCATCTGGTCAAAATCTACTTCTTGTACCTACAATAGGTTGAACCCCACCTTCAACCGACAGGCTTTTCGACCCTTTGCTTTTATTATGGAAATTCGCACTGCTTATCGCAGCGATCTGATTGGATGAATTTCATATATGAAAATTGTTCCACGGCACGCAATGTCTGTTCGGTGAACGTAGGCCTTTAAGACTTACGGCGGTCGGTCTTTTGCAGTTGCTGCTACGATGGTGTGGAATACCCTTCCTTTAGAACTACGAACTTGTGCATTTCCAACGAATGTTTAAGTCCAAACTTACAGCTTGGCTGTTTAAAGTAGCTTTTGGCTAGGTTTTTTTTGTTAGTCATCGTTTTTGAACGAGTTTTAGTTATCTTGATTGGTTAAATTACGATTCATTGTAATTTGTATCATCATTAATCATAGAATAATTAATGTAATTAGTAATACATCTGTGAAGCGCCGATGGAATCTTTGGGAAATTGTACTATACAAGACTATTATTATTGTTACTGTTTTTATTATTAACTTCATTGTATTTGCGGAACGGCGTTTTTACGTTTTTCCAGCTAATCATGAGTCTTGCATAAGAGATTATTACCCATAGGATTGAAAATGCTCACTTATGCAAGCCAAAAAGTTAAAATAACCTAACAAAAAGCCCAAAAATAGCTTGATCTGTAAAATGCCTTAATTAACATGGAGTTGTAGGCTCCTGGCTTAAAATTTGAAAAACCAACCCGCTTGAAATTTGAACAATTTATTCGATCACTCCATTAACAATTTTTCCGAGTGATGTGATTACATTCTTCTAAGAGTATTACCTGAACGTTAAATGTCTTATTAATCACAAAAATGACAATTTCCTCGATTGCGATTGGTTTAAAAAATATCCCATCTTCCACTAATTCATTTGCTAAGTTGTTGTCGGACAGTTCAATTACCCAATCACATTCAAAGTTGTAGTTTAAATCAACCAATCACAACCTTGGTTTCAATCATCGTAGAAACAGTGTACAAACTCCTAAACTGGGGCTTTGTTTCTTTCTTTCCGAGCGACATTAAACAATTTACGCTTCCTTTGTCAGTCTTTTAATGCAAATTTTCCCTTTCTCTCATAACTTGGCTCTTCCTATTTTCTCGAAATTTGTAATTTTTATGATTAATTGGTAAGATGACTTCGTGTCGTCCAATTCGGTCTGTAGTCATTCATACTCGTGATAAACAAATCGGATTCCCGTTGCGTGATCGTCCGAATTTGTGATCACTCGTATGATTACAGACCGAATTGGACTCCACTCAGTTCTATTACCATTACTAATCACCCCTTCACCCGTCACGGAAACCTTTAAGGTCTCCGTTAAACGTACCATAAATATTTAACGAGAATAAATATCAAAACGTGAGCTGAGATTCAGTGTACAAGTCTCTCTTAATCCGTTTTCCTTTGATTTGTTACGATTTACGGTCTCCTCAATAAGTGGAGCACTTGATCTGCTAACTCGAGACTATCGCAAAAGTGATTATTATTGTTCATAAAGACCTGAGTGTTGCAATGTTTAGGTAGAACAATTACAATGTAATTACGGGTGAAAAAAATAGAAAAAGCCTTACGCCATCCCCTTTTTTTTCTTCGTTTCGCGTCGTCCGACCGACCCAAATTTTGGGCATTTTCAAAAAAAAAAATTGTTAACGACGTTTTTAAGCCATTTTTATGTCGCACAGGAGTTTCGGTGGTTGATCCTTTTTCCCACGCTGTCTTAATTTTGCCACAACATCCGCCAACTTTCCCGCCATATTGATTTTGGGTTCACGTCTTGTTGTTTTCCTGGCTCCACAGCTACGATGCCGGGGTACCAGGCCTCCGATTCCGAGAATGCTTATGATTTTTTTTTAGGTTTTTTTTTTCAATCCGACCGACCGACCCAATATCAGGAAACGCATTCGACGGTAAACAAAAAAAAAAAAAAGGGGATGGCCTTACACATACGCAACAAGGATCCAAACCATAAAATATATAATGGCCAGAAGCAAATCTCTGCTAAGCGAAGTATTTTTCTAATCTACATTAGCGTTTTCGAATCGTTTCCACAATACCGTTTCTCAAAGGTTTTTTTCTACATCTTGACGACTTCATTTTTAAATGCCCTCATTTTCGCCTTTCTACACAAAAATGTTTCAGTTATGCACCTATCAATGTAAATCGCGCGGGGAAGGGAAGGGGGGAGTGCGGGCAAGAGGCGGGCTATTTGATGTCTGAGACTGTCCCCCTGTCGGGCTTTTGATCGCGAAGCGATCTCGGGTACGGGACATTTAACTTTGACCGAAAGAACTCTGCTATCAATTCAGATGCAGTGATTAAGTCTGTCCCTCAAGGCTTTCTGGAAGTAACGCTTCCGTTGGGGAAAGGTATGAAGTTTTTGTTTGTTTTCATCACCATAATCTGATACTTTAAACTGTCATGTAAGCAAATATTGTCTCTTTTGAGAAAGTTTTTATCTTTAACTTCGGCTGGTCTTTCATATACCGGATCTGAAATATTATTAATGTCCAAGAAACAAAAGAACAAAGCGAACATAACAATACCTAATTAGCAAGGCCTAATCGGAATAACAACGGTTTTTTTGTCCTTCGTCATTTCAGTCCGGTATATGAAAGTCTACCCTTAAGTTCCTATCTGATTGTAAACTCATATTGAAATCAAATTCCACCATAAACGTCAGAGGATGTTTTACAGGTCACTGATCCGACCTGTTTCGACATGCTGAACATACACAGTTTCAAATGTTCTTTGTTTGTTTTATAGAGTATTATAGTATTGTTCTATCAGATTCTTTGCCCCAGGGTGGGGCTTTTTTGACACTTTTGATTGACGTTAGTTTCCCACGCTGGGGATTTTGAAATTGAATTGTCAAATAAATCCCCACCCCTTGCCCGCACTCCGCCCCCCTGCCCCGCGGGATTTACATTGATAGGTGCATCATTAGTCTCCCCTATTAAAACCAACCGTTTTTGAAACATGCGCGTGGTCGAGCCTAAGCTAACATACGAACAAAATCACAATTACAGCAGTGGATGAGAAGACAGAATGACAAAAATACTACAGAAATTACTAATATTTAATCACGGCTCATTGTTCTTATATTTCTTTCATACAGTTAATGCTGTGCTTCTCCTCCCCGTCATCTCTGAATTTTTCCATGAATTCCTTGTGAAACTTGCTAATTCGGTCGAACATGGAGACTACTTTATCCTCAGAGGGCAGAATCGTAACTCTAGAGTAGTAAAAACAATACAATGATGGCAACAATTAATGCCTATTTGATCTTATCACATATAATTCCGAAATAGGAACTGAAACAATAATAATTTGGCAAATGCTATTTTTCCTTTTCACAGTCTTAAAAATTGATCAGAGGAGCAGAATTAAATTATTTCAAATCTGAAAGATACAACCTTTTCATGCCAATGGAGATCAATTTCTCATGAAAAGAGTTGGATAGAGATTAAATCACCGAAGTAACCTCGTTCCCAGGTTCTCTGTTTTCCCTTCCCCTGGAAGAAAAGAGAGCCCAGAAACGAGGTTGATCTCTCAGGTATTTCACACCCAATGATTAGGCAATTTAACAAGGTGCATTCTACTTATTCTACAGGAAGCTCCTCTCGACTTTGTCACGTATTTTCCCGCTAGATTTCATCACAAAAATAGGCAGCAAAACTTAGCTGATATCGCTTTTTTTTTTCGGGTCAACCTTAAGTTATGCCACCATGTTTTTTCTTGCACAATTTGTGGCCAAAATTAAGAGCATTAATCGAAATGGAAAACGCAGTCCATAACCAAATTTATAACCCTTGAACACGCTTAGTTAAGAGGCATGTTATTTGGTGGACCAGTAGTTCTAATAGCCAATTTCCGAGTTGCTGCATGCCTCAGTTTCAAAGCGAGTCCTGGTGCACAACCATTCAAATGGAAATGAGTTGCGTATTCTTATGCAAATCAAACTCATTTCCCTTTCAATAGTCGAGCACCAAGACTCGCTTCGAAACCGAGCACAACAGCAACTCAGACATCACCCATTGGAAGAAAGCAAAGGCAAAAATCGTCGCCAGCATAAGCGATGCCATAGTCAGCTGTCCTCATTCGCTATCGCCGCTCCCTTTGCATACAGGATTCAAATTCGATTTGAAAACGCTACGTGTGGATGGGAATATTTTTGAATCCGGAAAGAAAAAGTTGCGGATTCAATAACATCCGGATACGTGTGGACGGGGCCTTAAATAGCTCGGTCTATGAAAAAGACGTGACACATGCGCAGTGGAACCTCTCCTTTGGGAAACCTCAATTCAGGGGACACCTTTAACTCCAACCCAACCCTCTACTCAGGGGACACCTGCTCTGGTCCCGAGGGTGTCCCTTGAATAGAGGTTCGTCTGTATTAACAAGTGAGATACTCCTTGTCATGGGCTCCTGTTTTTGTGTATTAGTTTCATTTTTTAGTGAAGAAACATCGCCGCAGATCTAACGAGTGCGAACGATGCCCAGAAGTGGTTGCTTACTATCTCTCTTAACGGGCAGTTCCCTTGTAAATCGACTATACCGACCTAAAATGATACGTTCCTTCTTTTTGTCCAAGATGAGTCCCAGGAATAGGGGTTACTCCAGTTGCTTCAAGCATTTGCCAACAGTAGAATTCATCCGGGTTACAATTGTTGCTCTGGAAAAATAAAATCGCAACAGGGCGTAATGCATATTCTTTTTTTTTTTTTTGATCGGTAGTGACAATTGTAATTACACCTCGAAGACACTGAAATTTCACGTTCTTAATTAAAGCAAAACTGCACAAAGCCCTTATGGTATAGAGATCAAATTTTCGGAAAAGATAAAAGCACTGGGCAGGAATTTGTTTGCTGAATGAGATTAGAGCGAGTTTTAATCGAGTGTCGTAAAACCAAAACCAAAGTAATTACTTTGGCCAATCAGAAAGGACGGAGACAATCCAGTAAACCAATCAAAACTCGAAATAATTACACGTAGACAACAAACACAAAGCGCGGGAAAATGTGCACGCGCGGGCCACGATTAGTTTTGGTTTCAGAACTCTTAACCAATCACTGCGTGAAGTAATGCAAAACTAAAGCAATTCGCTCATTACTTTCGACACTCAATTGAAAACCTCTCTAAAAAACGATGGTCTTACACCAATAAATCAAACTTTGTAAACCGAAGTACACCTACATTCAGCGGTCGTCCGCGAAAAAAAACGACTCATGCATTTAAGGCTACGAAAAAAGACAACTTTATGGTTTCCTGTGAGGTACCCTGGGAACGAGCTTGCGTAAGACTGCTTCAGATGGAGTCAACTGATTTGCGACGAGCAGCCTTATAACTTACCTTCGCCGCCTCAATAGCTTTTCGCGGAAGCTTGATGCTGGGAAATCCATACAATGCGCCGTTAATTTCTTTACATAAAACTCCTTCAAGAGAATTTAGCATGGATGTGGTAATCTTTGCCTTTCTTCCGTAGGAGTCTAAAATAGCCATTTTTTCCTGCGACAAAAAAGAAAAATGTGAAACCATTTTCCTCTTTACCTTTTCGCCAAAAAGTGATAACAACCTTACCAATCCCACCAACCGGGAATAACGGAATTACGCCTTCAATGTTGTACCGTATATTTTTAAGGCGTGCCACGAAAGTGAAAGGTACCTTTTTTTTCTTTACCCGTTCCTTGGTTAACGGAGAGCTGGTTAAAGTACCTTTGACCTTCGCTTTAGCGAAAACTTCTCAAATTATTCCTTAAAATTGCTGTTTCTGGGAAGTATAACTGAATTGTGTTTGATTGGGACTGCATTTTTATTCCACCATTGGTGCTACGCCGGAGGTCTGAAACCGTTCACAGTGCTTTGAAATAATGAAAATTCGTTAATTTCACTAGCACCTTTGAACCAAGAATATGGGACGCCCGCTCTCGGCCAGTTAGCTTCACAGCGAGGCAGCGAGGACAACGACAAAGGACAACGGATGATATGTAAATATTTTTTACATTCACTCCAACATGTTTCTATTGTTTTTGTCCTCACTGCCTCACTATCAAGATGAATATTTGATATTTCGAAAATGGCCTATTTGTGTTGGCCAATTCCAAGAATGATTTCTCGAGGAAAGGGAGTAACTACGATTCTTTTCGTTGCCTACGAACCTATTTTTGGGATAAAAAAACGAATTCAGTGCAGTCTACAGATAAGGGAATAATCTGCTGGGAGATTAAATCGCTGAACTGAAGGTTGTGCGCCGAGTGTGTGATTTCTGAATGAGTCTTAACTTTTCTCTCGAAAACGTGGCTGATAGATTTTATTTGCGTTATTTTCTTCCGACTACACATAACAAAAATTAAACGTGTTCAATTGCTTGTTATTTCTTTTTTTATAACCGATATTTGAGGTCTGAGCTCTCGTGTAAGTGTCACCAGCCTCAACACGAAACAGTAACCTCAATGTCAACTTTTCATCCAACCAACCTTCATCCAACGTTGTCTACACAGTTGTTTTGAGCCAGAAAGTTTGTCCAATGTTGCAGTTTTGTTTGGGGTCTGGATTGTTTAGCACGACAACCCTAATTGCTGGGTTGCCCTATATGGCAATCCAGCCGAAAAATGTGTTGCTTTTTTTCAGTTTCTTTTTCCTAGGTTGGAAATCGGAAAAGTTGCGCAATAAATAGGGTCGTTCCTGTCCCCTGCCTTTGTTCCTAGAGCCTTCTTCGCGTAACTTTGGAAGGTTTCAGGAAGTAGTAGAAGGGCGTACATTTTACCCGGTAGACGCAGTAGAATATTTAACTAAACGCTCCGTGAGCGTAAACTGGGTTGGTACGTGTTACACAAAAACAGAGGGCACTGAGTGGCGCTGAAATTGGATTTTCCCAGCAGTAATTGGGCCAATCCGGAAATAAAAATGAAGAAGCCTAGGAATCCAATAGGTACTCCTGTAACTCCTACAATGGAAGAAGCAGTTCAGGGAATCAAGATCGAATGCGGGAAACTTCTCATCATACCCACAGCTGCTCAGTCCGGAAACGAAACACTAATTATTTTTGAAATACCTTCTTGTTAGTTAATAATTAATATTGTTGCATAAATTAAATTTGATCAAGAACATAAAAATTAATCTAAATGCGCATTAGATAAGCTTAAAGAAATATTGTTGGCTTCTCAACTTCATTTTACACTAGAATAATTTTCTGACGTGAAAAACTATGGCTAGCTATTAATCATTTGCATGAAAGAACACTTCAAATACAAAATGGTTAAAAACTCTTGTCAACTCGCATATCAATATCAACCCACCTATGCAACTTAGTTACGTTCGAATATTACACAACACGATTCAAACACGATCAATCCACAAAGACTGAAAAATCAAGAAACAGCATATTTGATATTAGAGGGAAGAAAAAACGGAGCTGGACAATCTGCGAGCCAGCGAGTCATGAGAGTCTCGCATTTAAGTCTAAGCACCCATTTTAAATAGCGCTGATAAACAGTATTTAAGTCTAAGCAATCATTTGAAACGGTTAGCTAGCTTTCAATAACTGTGTGACTTGCACGGCTCGCATGTTGACTCGCAGCCATGGCTTGCATGACTCACTAGACTCGCATGACTCGCTGCCTCTCACATCGTCCTCATTCGAAAAACCATTAGAGATACAGCTCACTTTGATATCCGACGGCCCGATGCAATTGTTCTCGAACTCGCTTATTCGTCGCTTTTAAGATTCCAGATATTCCTTTTTTATCGCTTGTGTTGTTATTCGAATTGGCGTTCCATTCTTTAGCTCCATAAGGATATATTTTGTTTATGGTGATTCCTTTGTTTTGCACCGCGCACCTCATACTGCGCATAACATTGCGACTTCGAAGATGGCGGCGTTTCTCGCTGGCCATCTTAAGAAAGACAACAAAGGCCTTTGCTGTTAAAAAGCTTTTAAGCGCAATCATGATAACTATTCAACACGATCTCTTCCTCAAATGAAGGATTATCTTCATTGTCAGTTTGCTAGACTACTCTGTCCCAGGACTTGTGGTAGCAGATAAAAAGAAAAAAGTAAAAGTAGTTCCTGGACAGGATTTGAACCCGGAGTACTCATTTTGAAAGAACTGTTGTTATGTACTTAACCACTAAAGATCAGCTGACTGGTAAGTGTGCCGATTATTTACCAAAACTAATTAGTATATACATAAAATCATTGCTGAATAACGGGTAAGTGTACGGCTTGATTTCAAAATGGTTAGGATTTCTCTTGAAGTTTGGTAACCGACAGTTTTCACTGCGTAAGCTTGCTTTTTGGGAGTTAATACACGTTTACAGCGGCATTTGCAGAGGAAAAAATTATTGACATAAAAAAAAAAATGACATCCTAGCAGTTAGTGATGTGGTAGTCTAGTGGTTACGTAGATTAATCAAACATTCCCAGGTTCGAGTCCTGCGAGTCCAGACATTGGAGTTCGACTTTTAAAAAAATATGTTCATTTCCCATGATCCCTATCAAGCTTTCAGTGTCCAAAATGAACGATAATACTTCACTTGGAAGAAATTGACAATTAAGAAGAATCCTTCAATTGAGGGAGAGACTTGGTTGAACTATTCTCGGTTTCGAAGTTGTTGTTTTGGAACTCGTCGAATCCTTTCGCAAAAATTGGTCATTTTGAAGCCAAAATACCCCCCTTTGCTGTCTATTTGTCGTCGTGTTGTGAAGAAACGAGCACGGTGATCCCTCCTTTCACTGGTTTAGGTAAGGCGTAATAGGTACACGGAAACATATTTTAAGGAGAAAAAAAGTTGGATAGTAGAATTTGATTTGATTTGCGTTGATTTGTTACATTAGTGCCCCAACGCTAGAAGATTAGACACTTAAATAAAGTTCCTTTCCTTTCCTTTTCCTTTGTTGTAGTATGTTAGGCCCGTTCAAAAGACGAACTTTACATGTGTCGAATCTAATGCAAAATCTATTGTTTTCGCTCATTTGCATTTGATTCGGCACAAGTAAAGTTCGACGTTTGAAACGGGCCTAAGTGATAAATACCGAGAACGGAGGTATTAAGCCATATACATCCGGCCCTTGGGATGTATATGGAATACCGACGTTCGAGGTATTTATATGGCTTATTTCATGGTTTTATTCCTGATAGATCTTTACAAAATGTAAAATACACCAATCTGTCTTAATATTGCAAAAGTTAAACTAAATTTTCTGCCGGTGTTGTTCCGCCCATACCACTATGATTAAATAATTAAGATCTTTTGTTCAGGGGAACAAGTACTGGCTAATTTAGAGTCTCACACCTTCGCGTGAATGGAAATGACATAATTGTGTGCTGATTTTCAACAGGGTTTTGAAAAACAGAAATAAATTTCATGGCATAACAGCGTGACTTTCAGATGTTTTTGAGAAACAATAGACTTTGAATCATTTATGGAGACCTCAAGGGACTTAACTTTGTTTCCGTTTTTTGGTTGTTTTGATTCTTGGGGGGAGTCGAAAACACTGAACCCCAGTTCACGGACTACCCCGATGGACTACCCTAAAATAGACGAACTCAAGAAAAATACTATTTCGAATGAGTACTTTTGTAAGAGCTGAATTGATCATATTTTCGTCCGCACGGCCACATACTGCTAAATTCCTGCAGTAATTGCATTGCGGTCTCCCTTTATTTACTCGAAGTAATCGGCCATCACACAATTATCGAAAGCTAACCTTTTTAAAATGGGTGCTTAGACTAAAATTTTGTTGACCAACGCCGTTTAAAATCGGTGTTTAGGCTTAACACTAATGGGCCCTTTGCAGGTTAGTGATCACATGGTACAAAAACCGCCAAACTGGAACGCAAATTGCGCACTGGGACATCTAAAACAAAGCAAGATAATTTCAATTTTCTTTGTTTTAGATGTCCCAGTGGCCAATTTGCGTCCCAGGATGGCGGTTTTTGTACCACGTGATCACTCACCTGCAAAGGGCCCATTGTCACACTGCTTACGACCAATAATACTCACTTGAAATAGTCGCTGTTTAAAAAAGAAAAGCAAAGAGATGAAGTAAAACAAAATACGCTGGTGAAGGGCTCCCGTTTGTGCTTTCCGTCGGCAGTTTTGCTCATTAAATATGGTGTTCTGTGGCCCTCTCGACGAAGACGGCAACGATAATTATTCAGTCAAATTAACTTGGCTAGTCGCTAATTTCGAACTGTTGCTCAGCCTATGCCTACTGATTAATCAACGACATCAACTTAGGGTGCGTTCGATTGACCGTATTCCGGAATAGGAATACATGGAATAGAATAGAGGTTAGAAATCCTTCGTTTTTACGAAGATTCACGTTAAAATTGTCGAACACCTCCTCAAATGATATTTTAAACATATCTTTATTATCCTTGTTGCCTCAAAACAACAGACATGCCGTTTTAAATTACTCCACCGACGTATTCTTATTCCGGAATAGGGTCAATCGAAAGCACCCTTAGTGTTCAAGTGAAACCTTACCTTCAAAAAAGTCCCGTAGGATTCGTCTCCAGGACGAGGCGGATTACACATAAAACTCACTGCAGCCTTCGGAGAACAAAATAACGTTAAAAGCTGAAGAAACTATCTTTTTGTCTCAATATCGTTCGTTTCACAGCAAAGTACAACAGAAATAGTTCTGTGGTGAAATGGGTTGCTTAACTAAAACCGGAAAGTTGAAGTGGCATAGACCACTTCCCTAAGCTATCATACACTAGAATTCATCACAGGTTCATTTGCTGAGATAGATGGGTGGAGCAACGTTTGAGGACATGTGGCAACTTATTAACAAATTTCTTGATACAAAATATGTCGGTTTCTATACAATGCCGCAGCAATTGTTTTGGCCAATTACAACACGTGCAGAGAATTTAATTTATTGAATTTATCAGCTTCGTCCAAACACTACCAGAATACAATGGCATAACAGAAAATGAAAATACAAATAGATACATGGACAGGGATACCGCAACAGCTAAGGCCAATTACTGCGGACCCGGCAGAGAATACAATGAGCCAGTCACGACGATACAGGTAAAGTCAAAATTGTTTCGTTGTTTCCTCTTTTTTAGCTGGTAATGCGACGCCAATTTTTGCACGCAAATAAAGACCGCCATCATTTGACGTAATATACATCTTAAAGGGGAATCTCTGCTAACATACTTTGCCTCATTTGCATAAGAGTATCTTTTTCTAATCAGTCAGCCAAGAATAGACGGAATGCATAAATCGCGGCCAAAAATGTATTCTTTTGTTTATGCGCTAATTAGACTGACTAGCCTCGCTCTCAAGAAACATTTCTTTTG
>NC_090892.1:41238763-41253763 GCF_036669925.1 Montipora capricornis
GACCTTCCTGAATTTTCAGGTCATCACGTTGTGTTCCTTGGACTAGGCACTTTACTCTCTCATTGCCTCTCTTCAACCAGGGGTGTGAAAAGGTATTGAGAATTTGCTGCATTCTGGGTGGGTACCCTTGCGATGGAAGAGCATCCCCATCCTGGGGGAGTAGAATAAAAAAATCGAATGTGGTTCAGCGTTGTCTGTACTCCTATAGACAACGCGATATTCTTCATCGCAGAGGTCAAAACGTTGTGCGCCTCGTGAGTCCACAACAAATTCGATTTGTTTTTTCCCACAACATTCAATGCAAAAGAAAATGTTTATTTCATGGTGTTACCAAGATCATGACACAAAGAAAGTAGAGCAAGCGTTGTCTATAACGTTTTGGCAATCTGATTGGTTTATTTTCGAAAATGAGCGTTCCTGAATGGCTATTGCAATGATTTAGCTACGAAATTCGTAGGTGTTTCCTTTGTTTTAAAATTATTTGCCCAAGATTACCATTTTCATGAGGCCTCAGTTTAATGAAATTATTTGACTTTCTTGTTTGTCTTGTTTGAGATCCTTATCATTTCAGTCCATGTTCACGTCAGATTTGTTTCTGACGTCCTCTTTAAGTGACGACGGTCTTAATAGTTGCAGTTCTGAATTTTCTCGTGTTCTGATAAATACGCGTTTGCAGGAATCAGTCCGAAGTTTGTTGAGATCATGCAGTTAAAGTCATTAAAATATGGAAGTGAGATATGACGAACTTGCTCCCAAACATCACCACGTGGTGAAATCTTTAGTCCGTTCTGATTCACGGTCATGAGGAGCAAGCTCCCTGAAGGTCTTCCATGCATGGACCTTTCACTAGCGCACCGAAAAATACTAAGCCCTATTAAAATGGTCTTTGACGACATCTATATAATCAAGTCGCCTCACTTTGCTCGGCTTGCCGCAGTTACGTGTCAGCTACGCGACAGCCGCTTGACAGTTCATGACTTATGTTTTTATTAGCCAGACGTATTTCCGGCGGTCGTTTCTCTCCCCCGAATAAATAGCGTCTGCGAAACCGAGCTGCAAAACGATTTCTGTGACGTAACTGCTTTTGTTTTTTCTTTTGGCCAATCACAGTTGTATGAGAGAACAGAGAGTCGGGTGATCTCCGCGTAATTCGTGTTATCGTTGTCACTAGTGAACCTTCGAAACGATCAGCTATGAGTAAATAATGGCAAAGAATTAAAATTCCCTGCGGTGGCCAATGTTCCATTCTTTGACGGACAAAATGTTTGGATGCAAAGGAGAAGGTAAATGTATTTGGTAAGAGTGTTTTGAACATCTCCTCTTCGATACTTCGAGCCGATTTGTGTGGGCTAACTACCGCACGAAATGCTATTATCGACCGCTACGATACAAGAAATACGTACGTTAAGTGGACGAGCTTGAGGACTAAATGAAAAGACAGTTTCGCGGTGACATTACTCTTCGAGTTAAGAGATCGGCTTAAGATTAAAGCAGCGCACTGGAGGTGAAGAAATGTTTGAGTTTTGGTGACGCTTGCTCGAATGTTTCGCCGTAGTAAAAATATCCAGGAAAGCAACCAGTAAAATCGGCCCGAGCGCCGTTTAAGCCCCGGAGTATGCATAAGCTGGATTGCGTTGGGGATTCTTAGCCCTTCACCGATCCTAGCGCTTGTTTTTGCACCACCGAGACCAGTTTCCGTGAAAGCTTAATGTATAAATATTTACATCAACACCGCTTCCTAATTTAAGCGCAAACTCAAGGCGCTAACTTGAAGGCATTGTCTCTTCTAGAGTCAAAGAAAAGGTGACCAAAGGACATCTTACTGTAGAATATCCTACTAAAACATTCCAAAAAGAATTGGTAATGGGTAAATCACAATCACAATATTTTTCCCAGAAGAGCACCGCAACGTCCAAAACACCACAGGCAAGGACTTTCCACATCGTGTAGGTAAATTGACAAAACATTGCGCGTTGGTTCTGGAGATTTATGAGCCTAATTCTGATTGGCTAAGAATTCAGAAATCGTTTTGCAGCTCGGTTTTGTAGACGCTATTTTTCGGGGGAGAGGAACGACCGCCGGAAATACGTCTGCGTTCGCAGGCTGTTTTTGTTTGCTTGATTGCTCAGTCAGATTGGCTTCCTGTTTCTTAAGTATTCTAACACATTAATAAATGACAACAAGTAGCGTTTTGCATTTCTTTCCCACTTCCGGCACTTTTTTCTCCCGCCTCCCGTACCCCACCCACCCCTATTCTCC
This sequence comes from Montipora capricornis, assembly GCF_036669925.1. Lineage (NCBI taxonomy): Eukaryota > Metazoa > Cnidaria > Anthozoa > Scleractinia > Acroporidae > Montipora > Montipora capricornis. The sequence goes on from NC_090892.1 coordinate 41,241,023, forward strand.
CGGGCTCCCCCCCACAATATAGCTGGGGGGCCTTCGGGTCTCACGACCATCTCGCCTTTCGCCGTGACTCGCACGTTTGTGCTTGAAAAACTATTTGGAACTTTTGGCAACCAGACCGCACAGGCTAGGACAAGATTATTTCTTAAAACACAATTTGCCATCAACGTACGCTGTGCTAAGTTTATCTCCTTGGAACGTTGGATTGGTCTTGACACCTACTGGATCTGGAACTACGCTTATCGGACATGAACTCATATTGGGATTGACTTTGTTTATAAAACATTTTGTAAACCCTAGAATTGACCACAAAAATCAATTGTAAAAACCTTTTGGAAAAATAAATAAGTGGTCGATAGACCACGTATAAAAAGCAAACACCGTTTCTTTCCCTTCCTCACCAGTTTCCATCCGTGGCTCAAAACCGTTCCGTGCTTAAGATTCCTAATATTGAGCTATCAAGCCAATAGTGAGCTGGTCACTTTGTGAATAAACCCCCACAGTTAAAGGCGAATGTGTAGAAGGAACAAAACCGTGTACCCTTATTCCATGTGCTCCTCCACTTGTCAAGATGATGTCCTCCAGGTTAGCTGCATAACCATCTCTTCTGGAAATGAACTTGGCAACGTCTTCGCGAATAATTCTCATCCCTGGGATCATCGTGTAGGAACCTTTTCAGAAACAAACAGGAATCAAAGAGATGAAAAAGACTCTGGAAAGGCCTTAAGTACACTTACGTACACAATAAGTACACAATATTTATTTAACTATTAATATATTGGATAAATCCAAACAAGTCTTTCAGTAAAATGAACTGTTCCTTATCCTCTAACTTTCTTACAGTGACATAAATTAACCAGCTCTTTCGCATTGTTTCTACCCTGCTTAAAACAAAAGGCTCTGAAGAGCACCTACAGTGGTCATCTCACATGATTGAGGTGATCTTCTTACGAGACCGAGATGTTGATGGATTCACTACCTCATTGCTTCAATCTTTCATTGATTCCTTTGCTATGTGAACTGAGGCACTGAGCGTTGATTAACCCTTCCTTGTACTTGTACATATTCATTGCCGTGAAATTGACATATTCAATTGCCACAACCTGTTCCTGTCTGACCTTGTAGCTCAGTCGGTAAAGCAGCGGTGATCTAACCCGAAGGTCGTGGGTTCAATTCCCAGCCTGGTTAGAGTTTTTCTCTGTCCTTGTGTGGGCCCAATTCCATTAGTAGGGCAAACGATCACATGGTTTACATGGTTAGAAAACTAGCACTTCACATTACCCTACAATAGCTAATTTCGTGTGAACTACAATACTTTGTTGCTCATAACTCTACGGAGAGATATGGAGGTGTTAAGTTCCGGGTCATGAGCATCTGGCTAAAGTCCAATCTTGTATAAAGATACTCACTAACAGCAAATCCTGGTGTCGCTTTAAGGATCCTTCGAGCTCTTTCTTTGACATCTTGTGGATAACTTGGGTCATCAAGAAAATGTGGACAGAGGAGGCATGAAAGAAACTGTCAAGAAATCTGAATAAGAGGGTGGGTCTTCTTGATCAAAAGAGGTTTCGAATGCTACTGTGCCTGAGGGTGTGACACAAGGTGAATGTAGTACATTGACCCAAGGGAAAGATTAGCAATGCGTTGTTCCTAATTCAAGGAGGTAGCAAAATTAATGATATCACGCGTACTAGAGAAAAAAAAATCACATATGCTGTTCCATTGCTAACCACTTTGTCTCAGCACAGCAAAGAAATTAGTGAGGTTTGTAGTCATTGTTGCACTTTTTTTTTTCGTTTCCTCAGAAACGAAACGTATCTATTTTGACTTCAGGGTGAAGTATTTACATAGTGAGGTAGAGTGGCCAATCAAACCAGGCGTAGTCAATCGATAGAAATCGATATCAATCGCCGATTGCTATCGATTGATATCGGAAACCGATCACAATCGAACTCACAGAAAAAAAAATCGATATTTATCGATTGGCAAAAATCGATGACAATTGATAATAATCCATAATAATCGATGATTATCGATAACAGTCGATAATCCAAAAGAGTGTTTATTTCAAACATATCACTAAGACTGGCGTTGCTATCTAGTCAACGAATATACGGGAAAGGCGTTTAAGGTTAAGCATTTTACTATCGATTTCATCATCTAGTCAAGGCGGAGTGTTCATCCCACTTTGTTTTCTGGCGTTTTAAAATATTTTTACATGTCCACCCATTCCATCGGCCAAGTCAATGCGATATATGCATGGACATTGGAGCCCTCCAGATCACTGTTATCTTTCAGCATAAGGTACATTGTACCATACTTGGTTCGGCAGAAGCTGTTATTTCACTGTGCATAATAAACAAACGTAATTAACACAATGTTGTTAAGTGTTCCCTGTTTTTTTTTTTTATCTTGAAAAATAAATAAACCTTGAAATCACTAATAAAACCCATGGTAAAACATACCAAGTAATTTGTCCGTGGTATTCGTCTATTAGCTTGGAAAACAAGCGGGAAAACTGGATTTGAACTCGTCCAACAATCCAGTGCTTGTACAGCAAATCTGTCGTAGCTGTTGCCTTCCTCTCTCTTCATTTCAAGGACATTCCCACATGTTCCCAGGAGCTAGGTTTTGACCAACATGCTGACCTTTCAGGGCCTTTGAGTACAGATCGGAAGCAAATTATTCCTTTTGCAGACATTTTACGACGGTAGTATTTGCCAAACTCGAACTCTTTTTTTTTTTTGTTCCTGGGTTGTCGGTGTCTTTGAACAGGCACGTGAAGATTTTTTTTTTTTACGTTTGGTACTCCTGGAATACTGGGAGTAGCGCCTTGGTGGCGTTGTCTATCATTTGCCCACCAGGCTACAACGCTCAGGCTAGTGAACTGGAGTAGAGAAATACAGGAGATATTTAAAACGAAAACGGTTTGTATTTAATTTTCACATTTCAAGATGCCTTCAAACAGGCTACAATGGCTTACAAGGGGACGTACACTACAGAAACAAACATCTTCACGCCTGGTTAAAATGTACGTAAAATGAACTTCCCTGGAAATTGTCACAATAATTGCCGATACAAATGATAGAATCTGATTTTTGGACAACAATTAGCGATTAACCGCTCTTTTCTCTTTGGCGGTGGTTTTGAAACCACACATTCACCTAAAAAGAGGGAGATAAAAATAGAGGAAAATCAAACCTGGGATAAAAACACATCAAAACGAATTCCAATCTGGTCGGTAAAACAAAAATGTTGGGGAAGGAAGCAAGTACCTGCTTGACATCCTTCCTAAAAGAAGAAGCTGCTAAATCCAGTCTTTTTCTTTGGGTGCCCATCGCACTCCATGAAAAGTTTGTCAAGGCCGACAAGTTGCCAGCGCTCAAAGGAGGCGGTGGCTCTTTTCTCTTTGGATGTTGGATCTTCACCATTTTTCTCATGTCCTGCTCCTAGATTAGACCGAAAAAGCAGGTGACTAGGGTTTCAATTATTTCAATATCGACTATAACTGAAACCTACACAGACCGACCAGCAAAAAAAGTACTTACGCTTGTTGCCAAGCATCAGCAATTCTTTTTTTTTTTGCTGAGGATTGGACAAAAACTTGAGCATTTGCTCCCAAAGCCTTTTCCCATGGCCACGTGGTAGTGTTTCCGGCGCAGTTCTAATCAAGTCTGTGAAGGTGGTTGAGCTCTGTCAAGCACTTTGCTGGCGAACAATACTTGACCGACGTTGTTGGTCTCTTAACTTTGGCCGCAATCTCTTTGGGAACTAAAATTTGTGCTTGGAGTTCCTCTGGTTGATCGCAGGTTTGGTTATCTTTGCTGGCATTAGTCTTATCGTTATCCTTTTCTGTCGGCAGAAGTTCTTCAATGTCAACACGGATCGTGTAATCCGCTGTGAATTTTCTTAACAGGTCTAAAATCTCTTTCTTATGTTCGCCTACAAAACTAACTTTGATTGAGACAGACATAATAGGACCGAAAAAGATCTTTTTATCTATTGCTCGGGCAGGATCTTGCTTTTATCTAAGCCACCTATTAAGGGTATCCAAAACGTGATGAGTATAGGACAACAGGCTTAAGTCCCGTGACTTTTTATCGCCTCGGTAATCGAATTTAGTATACACGCAGAAGTACCCAGTGATCACGAAATTCTTGAGGTAAATAGTTTGAAATCTTCACCTAAGCCAATGATCAAGATATGCCACGTAACGATGATCGCTATTATGAAAATCACACCATACAGTCTTGTATCACTATTCGTGGGTGGAACCCTTGTTTTATGACGACGAAAAACACAGGAAATTGCTTCTTCTTCTGCATGCATGTATTGTTCCAGGTCGATGTTTATGGCGACAAAGTGATTATAGCTGTGCTACTGGATATATTTTTATTTCTTGCTTACTCTGTGATTTATTCTTACGTTTCTTTCTAAATGCGAAATCATAAAAACATTGATTTTGTTGTTTATTCTGCTTCATCTTTATAGCGTTGCTATAACGAGACTAGCCGAGGGTTGCACACTGCTACTTTGGCCACAACTTCTTCTTCTTCCTGTATTATGAACTGAGCTGAAGCTGAAGATCGATAAAAAGACCAATCGTTCCTGTTATTGTTTTTCTTCCTTATCCTATAGTATTTTGTTGATACATGTAATTGTAAACCTATTGCATGCTATGATGATTGAATGAGTCAATAAAACCATACAGACAGCATTGTGTCGATGATTAACTTGTAAAACGACAACAATCTTTTCCGATAACAATCGATAATAAATCAATTGGTATCGGAAATCGATATCCATCTTCGATAGATATCGATTATCGGTTTATCGATTGACTACGCCTGGAATCAAAACAGAGTTTGTAATTGAAAATCTAAACATCTATGAGACGTACAAACAAATCATAATGCTGGCAAACACATGTAGTCTCACATGTCAAGTAAAGGAAGAGTCACGGAAAACGCAGCGGCATTTGAAGGTTAAAGGGGTAATTTTGTAGCCTTTATGGCTCGATGTATTGTGCAAATAAACAAGTATCTCTTATTCTCTTTCATGGTCGGTTAATATATTTCTCAAGAGTTTCAACAGACGAAGCGAAATAAATATGACAGACCGAGGGACCAACACTACAGTATTTCATCTTTTCTCCTTCCCTTACCATTCCGGAAACGAAACACTATTTCTTTTTTTGAAATAGTTTCTTGTTGTGTCTATGGTAGATTAAAGTGTATTAGATGTTACGCCCTCTTCATAATTTTTTAAAATATGTGAAACATGAAAATGGATGTCACCTTTCCACAGGGGGAGAGAGTTATGCTCAATTTAATGCTTCCTCATAAGTTGTGGAACCAATATTGTACATAATGCACAACGCTATTTTCTGGATGACCTCCAGTTTGACAAATAAATTGTAAGACTTGGGTGTTTCTTACCACACCTGAGCAACATGCTCACCCAAAATGTAGTTATTAAAATAAAAGATGTCAAAATATTTACTGAGATAAAATTGCTTAAAAAAGCCACAAGCTAATTTTAACACATCTTTCATGATTATAATAAAAAAAGATTTAGGACAGAGGTCATTCGTTTAAAACATCTTGAATGTGAGTGTAATAAGGTGTTTCTTATACAGCTGTATGGCCAAACATTAAGAAATTAAAAGGACAAAAAGACTTCTTAATTTTGATTTTATCTTTGCTTGTGGTCTCCTCGGCTGGAATCAACAGGTTAAATTGCCAGCATTTGCTCATTTCTTTTCCTCCTCTCTTAAGATCTGGTCAACAAACCAAAATCTTGTTTCTATGTTTTTGCGGGCAAATTTGAAACAAGATTGGACTAGAAGCCACTCTGGATTAATGTGGCTTGCAGTCAATTTCTATTTTTGCTAATTAAATTTTTGAATTTGGTTGTGTGCATCTCCTAGGCTTCAAGTTTGAGTAGGATAAACTTTGGTCTGTTGCTCGCTGTCTTGCAAAATATCTTATTACCTTTTGAATAGCACAATACTTTTTTTTCTGTATTAAGCCACTTTTCGAAACAGGTTTTTAGCCAGTGATACAGTGGGAAGTGTGATACTAGTGGAGGAATTAAAAAGTAAGTTTTAAATAGGAACATGGTTATTTGCGTTTTCGATAGGACTCAAGTTTGTCAACATTTGCTAATTCTCTTTTCCCGCTTCCTCATTTAAGGCCTTGTCAACAAACCAAGTACTTGTTTCTATCTATTTGAGGGCAAACATTTCAAAAAGACTGGAGGAGAAAAATTAATATAGCTTGCAGTCAACCTCTAATTTTGCAAATTAAATTCTTGAATTGGTTGTTCCAGTCCCTCTGACATTACTACAAATAAAACTGTTTACCGCAGTGTTTAATTGACATTAACGCTTGCCTGATTGGGGCAAGCAAAATACATCCGTCGGCAAGTAAAATAACTCTAAGACTTGCCCGATTGGGCAATCAGAATTGTTGTTTGACTAATATTTTGCGGAACGATTTGATTTGCAACTTAGAAAGTGACTATAGTAATATGACGTAGTCAGTGCAAACACAATAAAAAATAAACAATGTTACATCTCTTTGCAATTCTGTTAGAAATATACTGGACAGGTACAAACCTCAAAATGGATTGGAAAGCAAAAGGAATGCTTGTTACAATATAACCCAGTTTAATTCGCACAGCCAACTGCGCTAAGATTCACGCGCACAGAAAAAAATTCCACCTTTTGTCATGCAATTTAAGCAGCTTGGAATAAATACGATTGGATAAATGGCATTTAATTCAAAACCAGCCTAATGTCAGAGTGTTACGAGTTCGAATGTTTTGAGGAAAGGTAGTTTGCAAACTAAACTGAACGCAGGGTTGTCGGAACAACAACAAGAAGATTTATTCCAAAAACGAACGTAGTTTCCACGAAGTAAACTCTAAATAACACGTACTCGACAAACTTACACGGCCTCCGCCAACTTGAATGCACACAGCTTCTGTCACACTTGAATAAACACGGCTAACGCCAACTCTCTTCGCTTGTGAAAAACTAGTTAAAAAAACACTCCGCTTGGACTCGTCTACTTATATACTCGGACAATAAACTTCTAGAACTTTCTAAATTAGTAATCAATCTAATTATAGGAAGATTACAAAACACACCGATTTAGAAACGCTTACGCATGAACCTAAAAATAAACAAACTACGAACTCTCGCGAAGCGTCTAGAAAGTAACGCTTGTCACGCAATACTATTTTTCGTAACATAACCCCTTCTTGAGAAGAAATTTCCTAAATTTCTACTCACAACGAAAAATTAGTTAGATAGTACCAACTGAGGAGGCAGTCCAGTGTCTCTTAAGTTATTCCTCTACTCTGCTTAGATAATCTGCTAAAATACTTGTCACCATTCAACTTCTGGAACAAATGCTCAGCAGTTGGCATAGGCTCCGGATCAAACACGGTTAACTTATTCAGTTTACGATAGTCCACGCACACACGATTTGAAATGTCTTTTTTCTTAACAACTACAACAGGCGAAGCATACGGCGAACTTGATTCTCTTATGACTCCCATCTTCATCATGTCTGTAATATCCTTCTTCAGCGATTCTCTTAAGCTATACGGTACTGGGTATGGTCTTGATCTAACTGGTTGGTCGGATGTAAGCTTGATATGATGCTGAGCCAAACTTGTTGTGCCTGGGGCTTCTGTGAACAAACTTTGAAACTCATTTGCAAGATCCATGAACTCTGCTCTTTGTTCATGAGAAAGGTTATCTCCTATGGTCACATCATTGACAGACTCTTTTGCGACATAACCACCAATCTCCAGAAAATCAGTACTATCCACAGGGTCAACTTCTTCTACTTCACTATCAACATGTTCGTTCTTACAAATGTTAGCGTTCGTTTCAACAGCAACTGCTCCAACGGAAACAGGATCCTCTCGCTCAAAATACTTCTTCAGTAGATTAGCATGGTAAACTCTCTCTTTTCCTTTGACTCTCACTCTATAATCATTGAGACCAACTACAGCACTAACCTCAAATGGACCTTTCCACTGCATTAGGAGCTTGTTGTGGTCGGTCGGTAGCAGCACTAACACTTTATCTCCAGGTACAAACTTCCTGACTTTAGTCTTTCGATCGTAATAATGCTTGCCTTTGTTCTGGGCTTTCTGAAGCTCGGTGTGCGCCAGTTTGAGGGTATCTTCAAGCTTCTCGCGTAGCTCGAACACATACTGATAGCTGTTCTTTACTTCAGGCTCCTCCAACTCTTTCGTCCAAAGCTCTTTGAGAATAAACATCGGTCCTCTGACAGCTCTTCCATGCAGCAACTCAAACGGCGAAAAACCAGTAGACTCCTGAGGAACTTCACGATATGCAAACAGCAACGGGTTAATATAGCGATGCCACTGTCTTGGCTGTTCGCTGCACGATCTCATTAACATGCTCTTCATTGTTCCATTAAACTTTTCCGTCAGGCCATTACACATAGGATGATATGGAGTCGTGGTGAACTGTTTAATGCTCAAAAGCCGCGTCACTTCCTTCATACACTCAGAGACGAACTGCGTACCAAGGTCACTCAAGATCTCTTCAGGCACTCCCAAACGACTAAAGATATCCACCAACGCTTCTGCCACAGTCTCAGTATCAATGTTCTTCAACGGGACAGCTTCAGGATAACGAGTTGCAAAGTCGACCAATGTCAATATATATCTATGACCGTTCTCACTCGGGGGAACAAAAGGTCCAACCAGGTCGATTGCTACTCTCTTAAATGGCTTGTCAATTAATGGCATCTTCTCTAGGGGAACCTTCGGTACGGAACCCTTGTTAACTGTCTTCTGACATACATCGCAGGACTTGCAATAACGAGTCACGTCCCCTTGAATGCCTGGCCAATAGAACGCGCTTTGAATCTTATCAGTCGTTTTCTTTATTCCCATGTGACCTCCCATGATCGATCCGTGCGCTAGTTCCATTATTCGACTTCTCAGCTGCACAGGAACCATAACCTGCTTCAGGGGTTTACCTCTGTTCACATAAGGGTGCTTGTAGACGCGGTACAGAACTCCACCTTTCACTTCAAATGAAGTCTCAGCCTGGCCTCTCACAACTACGTCATCTTTCTCCCAAAATTTCTGTAGGCTCTCGTCATCACGCTGCATTTGCTTGAGCTTTTCTCTATCAACTACAGGACTTTCTTTTGTATCTGGTACCTTCAACGGAATATGTTCTCCAGCTTTCTTAGCTTGACTTCTTGTGGTTACAGCACATGCTTCTTGTACAGGAACTTGCCAGCTTGGGTCTGGGTCGTCAGCGGCTCTTGCGCCTGGTACATTACCGATAATTAAATCATAAACAGCATCGGGAAGACACTGCGCTTCCACTTGGCCCTTGAGATAAGGTGTATCAACATCAATCTTTGCGATGGGAACTTTCCTTGCCGTATTGTCAATGAGCAGCATAACATTAAATTCGCCAGTAAACTGATCCTCAGACACAAGTTCCCTCTTTACTACAATTCCACTACAACCAGTATCTCTCAGGACATCAACAGGCTTCTCTCCAACTCTACCTTTCACGACAGGCATTTTACTTCTCACTCCAGTCAACGGTTCAACACAAGCACTACTCAACAATGGAATCTTCTTACCACAGGCTAACAGCAACTTATCATCTTTAATACAGGCCTTAACTTCTTCATCAGTAGGTTTAACCTCAGGTGGTTGAACTAGACAACTGGCACTTACTTGACCACGCTGCACAGGGTTACCATCCTTACTTTGTCCTCCTGATCTGCGTCCACCTGATCGACAGTTTCTAGCTTCATGTCCCTGCTTACCACATAGGAAACACTTTCTTGTTAGGGTTGGGCAGTTGACAGCTTTATGACCTCGGGTGTTGCACTTAAAGCAATGCAGAGCTGGTGGATTAATCTGCATGTTCTTGGCTTCGTCCCTCTCAGGCTGCACTGTTGGCTTTCTGCCCGCTGAGCTGAACAAATGTTTACCATGAGCCTCCAAGTACTGGTCAGCGATCTTCGCAATCTTTGCTAGGGTCTCAGGTGCCCTTTCTCGCAGGTGAATTGCCAAATCCTTAGGGCAAGAGTCAATAAATTGTTCTTTCACGATCAAGTCCTTAAGACCATCAAAGGTTCGCGCAGTATCCGAAAGCTCTAGCCAACGTAACAGGTATCTGTCCAGTCGCACAATAAACTGCTCCGGACTTTCGTCAACTTCTGGTTTGGATGCTCTAAATTTTCGACGATAGCCGTCTTCGGTAAGGTCATATCTCTTCATTAACGCAATCTTTACCCTGTCATAATCCTTAGCTGCGTCCTCCGATAGACGTGAATACACTTCTAGTGCCCGTCCAGACAACAGAGCACTGAGCTTCGATGCCCATCCATCTTTTTTCCACTTAGCTGTCTCGGCAAATCTCTCGAACCTCTGCAAATACGCGTCCAAATCGTCTTTACCATCAACAAACGAGGGGAGTTTAGGTGCCTTAGCCCGATCCTCTCTCACTTCAGGACGCCCGTCAGCACTCTCCACAGCCAAACGTGCAATCTCCAACTCGTGTTCTCTTTTTGCCGTTTCAATAGCTTCTTTCTGTTTCATGAGGTCAGCTTCCTGTTGTAACTTCCTAACTTCTCTTTCCTGACGTCTCGCATCCCTTTCTTCATCCTGTCGTCTGCGTCTTTCTTCTTTTTCTTCTTCAAGCTGTCTACGTTTCTCCTCTCTTTCCTCTTCCAATTGTCTGCGTTTTTCTTGTTTTTCTTCCTCTTTACGTTTCTCTTCGCGTTCTTTTTCTTCTTGTTCACGCACAAATTCAAGCAGCTTTTCTCCTTCCAGACCAAACTTTTCGCCAAGCTGAATAAATTTCTCCATTTTCACAGCACTAAAATTCCACGGCTCTTTCACTCGCTACAACTTTTTTCACAGCGCAGCTACTTCCTTCCAAGTTGTGATCCTTTCCTGGTTTCTGTAGTCGGCAAACAAATGAATTCCTCTCCGGACAGGCCCCCAATGTTACGAGTTCGAATGTTTTGAGGAAAGGTAGCTTGCAAACTAAACTGAACGCAGGGTTGTCGGAACAACAACAAGAAGATTTATTCCAAAAACGAACGTAGTTTCCACGAAGTAAACTCTAAATAACACGTACTCGACAAACTTACACGGCCTCCGCCAACTTGAATGCACACAGCTTCTGTCACACTTGAATAAACACGGCTAACGCCAACTCTCTTCGCTTGTGAAAAACTAGTTAAAAAAACACTCCGCTTGGACTCGTCTACTTATATACTCGGACAATAAACTTCTAGAACTTTCTAAATTAGTAATCAATCTAATTATAGGAAGATTACAAAACACACCGATTTAGAAACGCTTACGCATGAACCTAAAAATAAACAAACTACGAACTCTCGCGAAGCGTCTAGAAAGTAACGCTTGTCACGCAATACTATTTTTCGTAACACCAGCCTAATCTTAGAGAGAAATCAAAAAATCCCTTGATCTCATATAGAAAAGAAAAATTGCTTAAAGATAATTATGCTTGTCAAAGCAAAACTGTGAAGGCTACTAGAACACCATGGATACACAGCAGGAGTCGCATTGGTCTGTCAAACCCATTTGACACACATTTTACACAAAATTGACACTTTACAAGCCTCCTTTGAGTTTGAGTGGGCAACAGGCCTTTAGAAGGTGGACAACAGAAAAAAAAACCACGGGCAACCAGAAAAGCAAAACTGGTTGCCCAAAGAGTAAATTAGTAGGAATGTAAGTGTCGAACAGTGTACTGACCACAGCTTTACCCCATTGACACTAAACATGTAATGACTGGTCCCGAGGGAAGCAGTTGACTTTGTTTCCCAAGAATCTCAATGCAATGGCAACAGCAAAGGCGGTCATTGGTCAACATTCGCGGGTAACAGTGCACTCTTACTCTCTGACGTCACATATTTTGCACTGTTGCCCGCTCAGAGACTTTTGGTGGGAAAGAGTTTTAGTGCTAGATGTCATGTGACCCCAAAGTAACCAATGAGAGCGTGCCCTGTTCGGGGAAAAAATTCAGCTATATAACACATCTGTTATGATGCATGAACATGTAACATAATATGCCATGTTATAATGATACCACCAGCAAAAAAATTATAATACAGTAATTATTATCTACCTGTCTTAAAGATGTAATGGGTTGCTGTCCAAATGCATGAGGGTCTCCAAATAGTTTTATGACTTCATTGAAAGGTTTCTTTTCACCCTAACAAAATATAACATCAAGATTAATTTCAAGTTCTCCACAAAAAGAAAATGTTTATAAAGTCAACTGAAAAGAGGTAAAATTATTGAGTGGTCACAAGGCCAATTTTTGGCAAATTATAGTTTTAAAAAAATGCTGTGGAGCAGATTTAGAGTCCACCTTAAAAATGACAGATTTAAGGTGGCTCTGAACCCACTGCATAGAATTTTTTAAACCTATGCAGTAAGTTCCATCTTGGCCAGCTGATCACTTTCAAGCAATAAAAAATGAAGGTCAAAAGTTTTGTTTTTGAGATACGAGCAACTAAAGACAAAATAAAAGATGTTTTTCCTGCGCTTTCCCATTGCTACAGTGACTTGTAATGTAAATGTAAATGCTTTGCTTATAGTGGAAAAGCACTTAATTATGAAGCTACAAGCAATTGCAAAAAGAGTTGAGACACTCACCGTCAAGAACCCTACAATGTGTGACATTGA
>NC_090892.1:41276263-41286263 GCF_036669925.1 Montipora capricornis
TGTTTATTTTGAGTGTAAGTTTTGGATTTCACGGTCCGCCATTACTCACGTTCTAAACTGACCAATTGGACCTCAGAGGGTTGGATCTAGAGGAAATGACGTCATTTACTCATTAGCTTAAAATTTCAGCGTGTAAACGCAATTTATTATTATATATGTAAAACACATGTTTAAAAGTCTGAAAGCCCGAAACTCCCGTGCTGCATATTAATTCAGCCGCGTACCCACGCATTGCATTTTTGAACTAGTGAGTCTTTGACGTCATTTTCTCCTCCAGCCAGCTCTCTTAGTAATAGCGGACCAATAAATAAGAAAATTCCAGTTAAAATAAATACTTGTCTTTTTAAATCAGAACTTAAAACTTTGGTCAGTTAGTGTTTAGTTAACATAGTTTTGAAATCCAAAGAAAAAAAAGAATTGTTTTTTTGGTCGTAGTACCTCGCTGAAGGTCCCAGCACAGGTGAAAAGGATGAAATTTGGTACGGACAGGTTGTTTACACTGCAAATTTTATCCGGAGCCGAACCTTTTTTTTTCGGGGACCCGTGCCATTTTCACTCGAGCCGTGCCAAAAAGTTTCTGTAGTGTAAACCTGGCTACTAGATATCTTCGTACTAGCGGCATTTCGGCTGAGTCATGGTTGAAGTATTAAAATCAAACTAATGTACCGACGAATAGCAGTATACACTCCTGGTTTACGATAAAATGCTCCTCAGGTAGTAGGGTTTTTAAAACATTTTATTGCTTTCCTCGATTCTTCAAACCTACAGCCTAACAATCATCCATATATGAACGCAATGGCAAATCTGTCAATCAAAAATCAGGCGATAAAAATAAAATGACTAAGATAATAAAAAGGTTGACCTAGTGTCACACAATTTCCGTTCACTACAGTCAGTAAGTTATTATTACTATCATCATCCGAGCATTACTAGTATTACTAATTACTTGTCAGTTATTTCTCTACCACGTCAACGGAACTTTAATAGGTTTGCAGGGCAATTGACGGGTCTCGGCAGCTTTTTCTGGGTAGAGATCAGAGCTGCGAATAGGACGGCCAGCAATGAAACCACGATCTCCTAGTGTATCGTTTGGTATCTCAACAGAAGCACGCTTCAATACAGCAGGTATGTGGTAGGAAACTTTGCTTTTCGTGGCTGTTTCCTTTGCATTTTTTCTTTCCATTTCTTTAATCTTCTTATTTTGGACAGCATTCACAATTTTGAGATTTTCAACTTCTTGAGACAAATTGCGAATCTCAGCTTTACAGTCCCCCAAAGACTTGAGAAGGCTTTGTTGCAGATCTTTCATTCCATCATAGTTAGCTATGATCCCATTGAGTTCTTGTTTGGTGTCAACCAATGCTGACCACGTCATCTCCAAGTGGTCATCCACGCTTGCATCTATGTGGTCAATCAGGTAAGCCCTCTTGTCCTACGAAGCGAAAACAATGATAGTGATTTACGATTATAATATTGCACTTACATGTGAGTGGCGTATTTACAATACAATACATACTTAATAGACCACTCACGATAGGGGGTTTTCTGGGCCAAGGAAATACAATCAACAAAACGACAGAACAGAACAACAACAACAAAAACAACTGTTAAGAATTCCAACTGACCGGAGACAAACAAGTGGACCATCTTATTCTACAAGTGCATGAAGCGGTAGTTTCTAAAGAAACTGTGGTGCTGCGTCGGTGGGGAAGTAGTATACAAAAATTTGGTTTTATCAACGGGGTTGATAATGTAAATTGGCCACCGTACAGAGATTCTAATAGCTGACGTTTCGAGCGTTAGCCCTTCGTCAGAGCGAATCGAGGAATTATTTTATAGTAGAATAGGAGCTACGCTATTGGTGGTAACATGGCAACATGAAAAATAGGAATATATTAGTTAAATGAAAAGCGTTCGTTAATACCGTGACGATTAAAGGTGTCAATTTGGAAGATGTTTTTTTGTTCCAGATTCTTGCGGCTTTCCGTCATACCTAGATGTAGGGAAAGGCCGCAGATAGCCATGTGTTTTTTGGGGTGGTTAGGGAGAATAAATTGACGAGCGACTGGCTTAGATGCATATTTGTCATTCTTCTCAACATCGCGAAGGTGTTCGCGGAATCGGTCACCTAGTCGTCTACCTGTCTCGCCAATGTATAATTTATTGCAAAACGTACAGCTTATGCAATAAATAACATTTGCGGAGGTACATGTGAAACGATCGGTGATCTCAACAGATCGCTTAGGTCCCGATATCTTGCTTGTGTTAACAATGAAAAGACTGGTTTTGCATCGTGAGCGCGCGCATTCGAAGGTGCCGGGTTGCTCGTTAGTTTTGCTCGTTAGTTTTGAGCTCCTTAACCACTCCTAAAAACACATGGCTATCAGCGGCCTTTCCCTACATCTAGGTACAACGGAAAGCCGCAAGAATCCTGAACAAAAATTCATCTTCCAAATCGGCACCCTTAATCCTCACGATATTAACAAACGCTTTTCATTTAACTAATGTATCCTGTTTTCCACGTTGCCATGTTACCACCAATAGCGTAGCTCCTACTCTACTATAAAAACTACCCGTAACCCACAATTCCTCGATTCGCTCTGACGAAGGGCTAACGCTCGAAACGTCAGCTTTTAGAATCTCTGTACGGTGGCCAATTTACATTATCAACTTCGTTGATAAAACGAAAGTTTCATTTACAAGTGTAGCCTAGAAATTGAACCAGGGATTACCAGCAACAAATTCAACGAGTGGTCAGGACGGGTCGTGAACCCGAATCTCAAGGTAAGCGTCCTAACCACTGGGCCACACTGCCTCCGATGTACAGAACCAAATCACACGAAGCACACGGGTGACAACACAAATACAAGATGCGAACGCAACGCAACAAAGTGATGTAACGACTAACTAGGCCCTGGGACATCACATCACAATATGCAGCATTTTTTTAACAGTAGCTCTTAGCAGCAGGTACTAGCAGCAGCAGCATCAGTTTCAATGGCAGAAATGAAGGCCTTAACCGGCTGTAGCAGTAGCAGTAGTAGCTCTAGAAGGGTAGCAGTATCACCAGCGGGAGCAGAAACTGTAGCAACAGGACAGGAAACGGTCGCATTGGCAATAATAATAATAGCAGCACCAGCAGCAACAGTAGTAAAAGTAGTTGAACCACGAAATTTCTTATAGCGGAGCGCGCGCGCGGAGCACCATGGTTAAGAAAATATGTAACCCATCGATGCGAGAAATTTTGGTTTTAGCAATGACGTCATCATGCGACCGTTCATACGTCCACGCCTCCATGTATACCAATGACCAGTGAAGGGTTTTATGTGGTTGGTATGTGCAAACATAATTGCTTTTTATGGACGTACTGTTCGAAATGACTTTTCAGGGAAGAACATCTGCTTAAGTATGGGAAAAATATCAGGGAAACAATTTCAAGCAATTTTAGAACGGCGGCTGGTAAATAACATCAAGGAATTGAGGTTAGCGACGGAGTTAAACGAGCCATTACTTTGAGCATATGTTTTTTAAATGCCACGAACTACTTCGTGGTCGCTTTTTTTTGTGTTGAAAATCATCAAATTAACCTCTCATGAATTTGAACAATCTATTTATATTTTTTTGCCCATCGAAGTACGAAGCGTAATGCCACGTGCAAAACACAATCGCCTTTGTTTGTCGTCATGGAGAAGTGACAGGTGTTGACAAATATGATTGAAAAAAAAATAAATAAATAAAAATTCACGGATTCTTCTTCTTTAGCCAAATTTGGTGGAAATATTGGTTAACTAAAAAAAACCCTTCTTTTTCAACATTTTGTACCAGAACAATAATTCTTGGTTTTTATGCTAATTTTTTTTTTTATTGAAAAGCCTATTTTATAACCTTTAAATTGAGATATTCTAAGCCATATTGCTATGACTAATTAAGTCCAGAAAAGTGAATCAGTTTCATAGGTCTTTCAAAACCCATGTTTTCAACCGAATGCAAATGAGGTAAATAAACCGGGAGCTCCGCTTATAGGCTTGGCTAAATCTATATATTTAATGATACCCAATTCGTTTTCACGCTTCATTTCCGACAGAAAGACACCACTCGCGTTTCGGAACGCACGTTTCACATAAAATTTTTTACAGTTGCTTCCAAGGGAAAAGCCAAATGAAATGCTTATACCTTCAAAAAAAGCCTCTGTATTTTACACGCAGTGATTTGCTTAAGAGATTTGTCAGTACTTTCTCTAAGACTTTTGGTAAAGCCGGTATAACCCAGTCATAATACCTACCAGGAATGGACAACCAGCTTTGGTGTATGGGCATACAACAACTGTCTCAAGGCATTTCTCGGAAATATGATCAGCCATCTGAAACAATGATTTTAAGGTAAATAAAAGACCAAGTGAGCCGTTTACCATATCACCAGCTCAATTCCCTTTGACGACGACTGGTTACATTAAGAATAAGCAATGAGATGCTTCCAATTGAACCAGAGATTGTGCCATTCGTGTGATTTCAGTACTCTAATCGTTACGTGATCAGTAACATAAAGTTGCTGGATACAAAAAAAAGTTGCAAGATGATTATGCAAGACAGGTTTCATGAATTCTGAGACACCGCGAACTGAAAATCATTAAGCATTATTACTTGAGATCGCCGCGGGCGGGGAATAGATTTGTCGAGATTTGGGCCCACCTTTTCTCGCTCTCCACCATATTTAAGTTCTTCGTCCAAGTTTTAAGCAACAACAACAACAACAACAACAACATCAATTTTGTGTCGGAAGAGACTGTTATTAGTCTCGTAGGCAATTTGTAAGCAATATAAATTAATAATAGCACAACTAGAAGTTTCCTTTTTCCTGTGGCTCGCGAAGCTCCAATTTCCTTTGAATTTCTTCTTCTTCTCGTGATCCCCACTATTGTTAGTCCCAATAGTGTAATTTTAGGGTAGTGTAGTGTGGTTACCTCTCCTCTTGGTATCCCTTTTTGTCCACATTTGTTTTCGCAATCAAGTGGAAAACGCTTGCAGTAAGTGTCTTCGTGTTCCTGGAAAGAAATACTTTGTCATTTTCACCCGTATTTTTTATTTTTGTTGGCTCTGTTTTTCAGTGGACACTCAACGTAAAACTTCACCTTAAGTTAACTACAAGACAAAGGAGACCATACCTGTTTTTGGATAAAATAGAACTCATCTTGGCAGTAGGTGCATGCGACAATCCTTTTTGGACATTCCTCATCAAGGTGAATCTGCAGTAATCGTCTTTGTACGCTGTCGTCACAACCAGAACACTGGGTGTCTTCATAAGGGCAGTCATTTTGATGCTCCTAAGGAAAACATTAATATTCATGATATTAAAGTTAATAAATTGTTCAGGTTACTTTATCATTACGGTTTGAAGCAATGTTTCAAAGCCGATAACGAGGGGTGGACTCGACTGTTCCCGCAACTGAAGCTTATCCTTCAAAACGAAGTACCCCTTTAGTCTAGGAGCAGTCGTGGCTCAGTTGGCTAGTTCGATCTTCGGTGACTTAAACGTCTGTTTCGGCTTTCCTCTGATCCGTGTAGCTATGGCTTTAAATCCCCTTAAAACGGAGCACTAACAGAGGGAGAGGGGTAAAGGGCGCACCGTCGGCTTCCATTGATTCCAGCTTCGTAGCTGAAGGAACTACCGACGTTAAATAAAAAGTTACTTTACTTTACTTTTTTTTACCCTTGCATTACCTTTTTAATAGATTGTCCGATTTTCTAGTCTCGGATTTTGGGACAATACACAGTGGGCCCCGCCTCACATCACTTGTATGGAAACCAACCCACATAATGAAGAGCCTGATTTATCTTTTGATGTTGAGTGGGAGATACTCGGAAAAAAACCGAGTGGTCCTAAATTGCAGGAGTTGGACCTACGACCTTCCGATTATTAATTCGGATGCTCTACCACTGAGTTACATGAGACTCGTGGGAACGAATAATAAAAAGGTCGTGGGTTCGACTCCTGTGAAAGAGCAAGGCCTAGCTCTCCAGCGAGTTCTAGTAGCTCAATGGGTAGACCGGTGTTATGGAGGTCGTAGGTTCGATTCCTGCCTGGGACTCAGATATTTTAGGTGTTCCTTCGTCCGTTGCCAGGCATCTTGTGTTCTAAGGAGACGTAAGATTAGTGTTTCTCATTCTAAACAGCAGGCTAGCAAACTTTCTCAACGGAGTCAGTTGCAAAGCGCTATTGTGGCCTCCAGAAAATGGCGCTATGATAAATGTGAGTTACATTTTTCCGCGGTTACGTCTTCGGTCGATACGATGGGTGAATATGAAGGCTGGATGCATGGATTAGGACCTCAAAGTCCTTGCTATGGCTACACTAAAGCATCGATCAAAGAGTGTGGTTCTGGTATGGGGCTTATTTGCGCGCGGAAACTGGCAAATCTGTTTATACCTCAGCATGTCGGAGTTCACCGATCCAGTCACATCCCCTTGCACTCTGCTGGCACTTTACGCGAAGGGATAAAATATCCCTTGTCCAAGCTTTGTCAGTGAAGAACTACACGAAAGGTACAAAAAAGGTTAGTTAGATTGTCAGCATTAGATTGGTATCCCACTCACTTAAACGATCTTGGAAAGAGTTGCGAAACGCTCCGCTTCGACATCATGTAATTGCGGTTATTCCATGGAAACACGAGGGAAAACCGATTTGATCTGACCCCGGACTTGTCAATCTAGTCTGCGTAGCAAGAGCTCAAAGGGAAGCAAAGAGCATTTTCTCCCCAGTCCTCTTCCATTTCAGTCGCCCAGTACCCATCTCTATGAGACTAAGATGTGGTTTTAGACATCAAAATTGCTTTTGCAAGACAAAAGTACAACTGACAGTGAACTTGATTGACAATTGAAATTGATTGCTCCCGTTTAGCTCCTCGTCGCCAAAGGCGTCTTGCACTTAAATTCTCACGGTGGAAGGTATACTTTTAAATTTAAGAAGTTATAAGCTATAATTTCTTGTGAATTATATGGCTTGTTGCATGAAGAATTCGACTCCGAAAGTCCCACTGGATATCCAACAGCCGCCATTGCACAATGCCAATTGATTTCGTACGACGTCATGCTTAAGGACGGTGCCACCTAATAGAAATAAAATTTCTTCCTGGGGTATGACCACGCAGAAACGTAGATCTTAGTTTGGGTTATTGGAATGTGAAATGAAAATAGGGGGTAACTATGCATTTTTCGGAGATAATCAGGTTTGTTTTTTGTGAAAGTGTACACTTAGAAATTTTTTGGTTAAAAACAATACTATACATACTTAATAGACCTAATCGGCTAACTCAATGTTGTACCCAATTCAAACCCTTTGGGAATAAAACGTTTTGTTCCAGGTATTTCCATATCATTTAAATATGAATGCTACATTATCATGCAACAATACACAAAGAATCTTAGTCCTGGGAGATTTGAATTGGGTACAGCATTGAGTTAGCCGATTAGGTCTATTGGCCACTGCCCATATATAGGGGCTTTTCATAGCCAAATGAATCGCAATCACGAGAGAAAAGAACATTCAACAACAAGTTAAGAATCCCAACCGGCCGGAGGCAAGCCAGTTTCCTTGCAGCTGAGAAGTTGAACCAGGGACCACCAGGAACAAATTCAACAAGTTGTCAGAACGTGCCTTGAACCCGGAATCCCCGGATCTCAATGCAAGCGCCCTAACCACTGGGTACAAACCTAACCACTCGGTACAAACGTTTACTTACAGTAAAACACCAGGAACGTCAAAGGTCTTTAAATGAATAGCAAATTGCAACCGGATGATTCTATAAACGCGTTTTTAAACAAAAACGTGAAGACAGAGCCATTTTTGAGCCTGACAGCCCTCCTCTGTAGATACTAAAAAGCGCCTTTTATCAATTTTTCACGGCCCCAAAAATTAATCCCGACTTCAATGGGCCTCAAACGTTCACTCTATATAATAATAAGTAGGGGTCACCAAGCGATTTTAAAAGTTAAATTGTTTTGTGGGTTGATTTTCGCAATTTTGTCACTCCCCTCCTCGTGAATAAAGATTATTTGCACCTGTTTTTGTGTTGCACTCTGGGATATTCACTATGGCGACAAGTACACAAAAAAGAAGGTTTTTACACTTTTTAGTGGATATTTTCTTGATTCTTTGGGAAGCTCATACCTGCATCGCGCACTCACATTGAGAGCATCATTGAAATACAGTTGCCTATATTTCTGTGAACGATGCGGCCAACCAACCACCAAAGTGAGCTCACTTTGGTTGTTGGTGGTTGGTTGGCCGCATCGTTCACAGAAATATAGGCAACTGTATTTCAATGATGCTCTCAATGTGACTGCGCGATGCAGTTATGAGCTTTGCTGTCAAACATTATTTGACTCTGTGGCTGCGTGATGCAGCTCGAGTCTAATACCCACATTTCACCCTTGCTCACCATAGAGTCTCCAGTAGCTCAGTGGTTAGAGCATCCCAAGAGAAAATGAGGGAACAGAGAGGGAGTCTCAGGGCGTTGACGGGGATATGTCATGTCCACGAAAGTTATTTTTAGACGCGCGGAAGCCTTGGTTCTACCGGAGTTCTGTCTTCCTAGCCGTCCGTATGCGGTCTTGCCTCGTTATCAGGTTCTTAGTGAAAGGAGTCCACTTCGTCTGCCATTACATGAAATCTTTGCTTTTCTTTCAAACATCAGACCGAGGTTGGCCTGCATGCGGGCGTCTCGGAAGACAGACTTCCGCTAGAATAAAGACTTCTGCTCGTCTAAAAATAACTTTCGTGGACCTGACATATCCCAAGGGCTGGACCGGGACCCTCCCTCTCTGTCCCCTCATTTTCTCTTCAGCATCCGCACTAGATCACGGAGGGTCGTGGGTTCGAACATTTGTAACACCTTGTATTTGATAGATGTTAATCATTGTCTCACATTCGTTTTCTTTGGGAAGATTGGATCTTTTTTTTTCCGAAGTGGCTCTTAAGTGACCAGAGTAACGTTGCAATGACGTCATTTGGAGTGAGAGTGTACACTGCGATGGAATCCAACCCGTACGGCGCTGAATCGAAGTGATTACCTACGGTAGGTACTTGCATTGTCAATCGTTTCTTGCGGTGAGCTTACTTGCCTTTGAAGGCGACATTTGGTTTTTCTTAATTTCGATGATAGAAAGCCCTGTTTCATGGCTGAGTTGTGGACTTAGTAAAGATGGCTCCATTGAAATAATTTCTTCTGCACTGTCCACTTTCTCGCTCCGATCAATCACTGTTTTTAGCTTTTTCAATTTGTCCTAGAGACAACTGTTCCCTTACGATTTCTTTTTTTTAGGTCTTTTGCTTCAAGATACACGTGTTTCGCACTACAACCGAATAAATCTTCCAAGGCATTTCGATGAAGAAAATCGGAAAAATAAGTTAACTTGAAAAATATGGAGTCAGCGCGTGACTGCGCGTAACAAAATGATTGCGTGATGCGCAGAACAATAACAATAGGTGGCACCGTCCTTAATAATCGCGTCATCTCCAATCTAAAAATATAACTTGTGTGAAATTCACGAACCCCGGCCAACGTCTCTACACCCCCTCTCCCTTCCTCATTTCTCTCGTTATTATTAGATGTTGATTATGCAAGCTAAATTAATGTGTCGCTTCATTATATGTATAGTATAGCCCAGCATGAGTTCGAGTGGAATTTGGAATAAATGAGAACAAGTAAATTGTTTCAAAGACTGTACCGTGTTACCTGACAACTGCATTTCTCTTAATTAGCAATTCAGAATGAAGAATTGTTTTTATGTATATTATTATTATTATTATTGAGCGTTTTCACTCACGTGACCAGCAGCCATATTGGATTACTGATGCAAAATATAGTACTTGCATAAAAAATATAATTCAATTCCCGGAGGATTAGTTTGGTACACCATCATGGCCACCATTTCTTTATTTTGGAACACCAACATGGCCGCCATGACGTCACATGAAAATCCTCTATTGCCGAAAAAATGATTAA
>NC_090892.1:41293763-41303763 GCF_036669925.1 Montipora capricornis
CAGTTTTGATTTTGTTATAACGTTTACGATGAAATTAAAAAAAAATGGTCTAATATAAAGCTTGACCATCCTCTATTACTTGTACCACTTAAAAGTCAGTTACAAAAATGACACCATTCTCTTGAGTAATTAAGTACTTCTTTCTGAAGTACATGTACCTTAACATACTACTACATAAGGAGTTTTTTTCCGTAATTGCTCAGCCCACAGTATCAATTACAGTGGCGATTATTATTTGCTTATTGAAGCCACAGTGGTCAAGTGTTTGAGACTTCAAAGGTTGGTTGACTGTATGAGTTCTGGCCCCAGTTGTTTGAAGGGTGGACAGTGCTATCCACTGGATAAATCACGACCTACTGGATAATTTAATTGGTTTTGGTAGTGTTTATCTGCTGGACAGTGATTTATCTGGCCGCAGTTGTTCTAAAGGTGGATAACGCTATCTACCGGACGAATCACTATACACTGGAAAGTGCAGTTGGTTCCGCTATTACTTATCCCCTGGATAGTGATTTATTCGGCTGATAGCGCTATCCATCATTTGAACAACTGGGGCCTTGGTGGGTAGCGCTATCCACTTTTTGAACAACTGAGGCCTGGCCCCAGTTGTTCAAACGATGGATAGCGCTATCCGCCGGATAAATTACTATCCACTGGATAACTCAATTGGTTTCGCTAGTGTTTATCCGCTGGATAGCGCTATCCATCGTTTGAACAACTGGGGCCAGGTCTTTATCCAACCTCTCTTCTCTGCCTCCTTTGTCGCTGAGGACAAAGGAGGCAGAGAAAAGAGACCCTGGGAACGAGGTTGGTCTTGATCATCTCTCAGTTTTCTCTAACTTTAATCCATGTTGCCTTTCTATATGTGCCCGCATACAACTTAATACTGGCAAATGTTTGATAGACTTTGTAACAAATTCTGTGATCGGTTAGCATCCCATTTAATGGAAGGGACAAAGTTTTTAACCCATTGACACCTCAAACGCCCTAGGATGACCCCAGTGGACAACTATTGTAGAATCTCCCTGGCATTAGACAAAGTAAAATCTGTCAAGTCTCACTCCCAGGAGTTAAAGGGGATCAGTGATACCCTTTGTTACTCTACAGAAAACAGAGCTAAGTGCTGCCATCAATGAACTACCTGGCTCATTTAGTTTCATTATCTAGACTCAGACTTTATGCTTTACAGTGTGTTTGGGAGCAACTTTACAGCAGCCTATATTTCCGATAAATTATAACAATTTTGTGAAACAAAAGAAGGTAGCATTGCAGACTGTGCAGTATTTCTAGTCACTTGAGAACTTATTCTGCACATCCCCTCAATTTAAACTTTTTCAGTTGATGGTTAAGTTTGTCTATTTTGAAGTCAGAGTGACGTGTTCATGTTGGTATGTACAGTTGTAAACTGTTTCTAATACAATTTATTTTTTATGCCAACAAAAGGAATGTTTAGGTTCAAGGTTGTAGACAAGTATCCGTTCCTGTTTGTGGTGTTAAAATCAACAGTCTTAAGCTTTTTTGCATTGCTAGTCAGAGAGTTGAAGAGAAAAGTACCATTTCAAAACTTGTATGGTGCTGGCCACCCTATAGAAATCCTTTGGCAGTGAGGAAGGGATGACATTATTTGGGGCCTAAGATGGGAAATGAACATTCTCAGGATAATATACAATGTATATATAATATTGTTACATCCAATTTGTCAAATTTGATGGTTCAAAATAAGTAATGACCGCCGCTCATCTGGAAAAATGGAATATAAAGTGCATTAAGGATGACTAGTCTTAACTTCATGAAGAACTTTTGACTTTTGCAGTTTTTATTTTGCTTGATACATAATTTCATTGACCTTTCGGTGTGCATCTCTCTGCTCTCCCAAAGGAATTTGACAACGTTACTTAAACGATCATGTGAATTAAACAGTTTTAAGTGGGGAAGTTCATATGCTGTTCCCAGAGACTGACGACTATGAACAACACCTTTTCATTATTGTTGACAATGAGGTTCTTCTTGAAGTAAGTTCATACAAACATAGTCTTTCTGCTCTGTTTTGGGGTACATTACATGGTTAACCTAGAGTATCCAAGAAAGCTAACAAGTCTGCACTGAGTTTCTTGAGAGTATGTATTTCGCATTCGTCAAAAAAAACTCTACTCTTTTAGCTTAAAGTTAATAACCTCTTATTACATGTATTAACAGTTGCACCACCACAGGAGCTTGAACTAACCTACATGCAGGA
The DNA here is from genome assembly GCF_036669925.1 of Montipora capricornis. NCBI lineage: Eukaryota > Metazoa > Cnidaria > Anthozoa > Scleractinia > Acroporidae > Montipora > Montipora capricornis. Next base: position 41,296,000 of record NC_090892.1, read on the forward strand.
GTTTTATTAGAAGCTGGGACCTGGGTACTAGCACTTGTCTACACTGAGTACAGTACCCGCCATTGCTCAAAGGAGGTCTCAAGATCAAAAGCCAGACTATGTATAGGGGTGCCCGCTCACTCTGTCACAAGGTCCCTTCTACTTTAAACCCTGACTCGTAAACACACCTGAATCCATTTCTTGATTTGTCGCACAACAGGCGAGATAATTTAATTGTACAGAACATGACCCTGTCAGGCAAGGGTCAGGCAATTAACTCATACCATGAAAAACCATGTTATGTTTTGTAGTAATTTGTACTATTACTAATGTGGTCAATTAAATTGTCACACTGGAAAGTTTTCACAGGGTTGCCATAAAGGACATTCACCTGTACCAGCTGTTAACCCTGAGCTCACATTGTGAAGGAAATGAAAACCAGAATCAGTTTTTTTTTTATATTGCAGGTGAAAGTTTAATGACATCCCTGTTTAATGCTGGTTTTTTGGGTGTATGCTTTGAATTAGTTCCAGATCGGCTAAATTTTTTTGTTGGGATATAAGTGATATAAGGAAAATGGACAGTGATAGATTTTAATTACAAAAATTGTTTTTGTGTAACACTTTTCATTTATTTAATTTCACTCACTTTAAGATCTACACCATCCCCTCAAGAGAATTTCGTTTTCATCTTAGTTTGAGCTTACAAACTGTTTTCATTTCTAGGGACTTATCTCATTCGCAACACAGTTTGGCTAATTCCATGCCGCATAGATTTTTCAAAATCATTAGTGTTCTTAGAAGTTTCAGTTTCAGAAATTTGTATTTGTTCTGCAACATTAATTATTTTAGTGAAATTTAAAAGAGTTGTTTTTGTGATTATGGCTTATATGTATTGCCCCGTGTATGTATGTAAACTGTATATATATTTCCTAAATTTGGAAAGCACATTATATGTTCATGGAAGAATAATATTCTAAAAATGAACATGTTTATCCAACTAGAAGTATACATCTCTATTCAAGAATTCTCATTATTGGTGGAGAACAGTCATTTTCTGTTTATACAAAATAATGAAAAGCAGCAAAATGATACTTCTCTCAAGCCTTCTACTTCTTTAGAACAGCAAGGAAACTCTTACCCAAAGAACTCATCTTCTTTTGAAAAGAATCCAAAACCTTCTCTGGAGACGAAGAATCTAACTTGAAAGATCCTTCAAAGAAGACATAGGTTTATGATTAAATGAATGATTTATTCTTTTGGAAAGAATCTCGTGTTAGAGTCTGGTGTTTCGCTCTCTTTCTCACTCTTTCATCTTCCACGATACAAAACAAAGACAGTCTTTTAACATTTGAAACTTATCCCGGATCAGTGCAATCAGCAGCGACATAATCTGTTTTACATTTCCACGTTGCACAAATTCTAATCGAAAATCCAAGGCAACACTTGACAACACAGCCCTTTAGTACCATATTCAGCACAGATTTTTGTCCAGGCATATCGCTCCAACACGTCATATTGTTCCTTTTTCAGTTCTAGGTTGAATATCCTAATTTTGCTAAAGCAAATTGCATGCCATCGTGAAACAAATCCTCCACTCTCTTCGCAATTTTGGCGTTAAACCTACGCCTGCGCAATGGTGTTCATGACAAGAATCTTGTCATTCAAAACGGAAACGGATTATCCCAGAGTCTCTCGTAACCCGACCCGCTGGTCACGGGGAACGAAGACTCTGGGAACGAGATTGATCCAGCCGTAGCGTGAAATCTGACTACGTGAGTCGGGATGATTTTCCGTAGTGGCTGGCTACTACGTCGGGTTTACTTCGCTTCTTTGCCCTTTTTCAACGGACATCTCGGTATTTTTTAAAATTCTTAAAAGAATTCCGTTGGATACTATATTCTTTAAAGTCAATTTAAGTTAAAGATATTGTCAAGGTTGCCTCTCATAAGCTGGTAAATCCGTATCATGAATTTACGATACGTTTTGGCAAAGGTGTTAGAATGGCTAAGTGAGACAAGTGAAATATTCCAGTTCAGCACGGGGTTGTTTTTCTTCGGTTAAGTTTGCTTTTAGGATTTAGTGAAGACGTTTTTTATCCGGATACTATACGATGCTATTTTGCTTCTTTGAGTATTGATACATTTGTGTTCTTCACTAGATATTCTTTGAGATATTTGTCTCTGAAATTATATATTTCATCCATCAAATTGTTGTTAGTGTACGAAGCTAAGTGTATGCAATTCGCTTTTGCTCAGAAATAATCTGTTCGTCCCAGCAAGGCGAACAACGGCCATCGTCCTTTGAGCGGAGCCATTTGGCTGTCAGAAACTAAATAAAAGAGATTTTAAACTCCTTAGCCCATGTTTCTTTGTATTTTGCTTTGCTAAACTTAAAATTTACAGACCACCGAGACGTACTCTCCCAAGACCTTTTCAGTCACGGCAGCCGTAGTAGCACCAGCCGCAGTGATTTGTTTAAACTCCCTACTCGTTCGCAAGAAACGGGTCGATTGGAGTATTTTTGCTATGCAAAATAATGTTCACAGTGGAACACACAAAAACGAAGCAAGATTAGAATAATTAACGTAGAAAATTCACCTTACCTTTAAAGCTTGCCGTTTTCAAACAAAAATTATCTGTCCACTTTATCAAATATTTTCAGATGTGAGGTTTAATACTGTGTCAATCATCACGGGCGGAATTCTAATACCAAACCTTCGCCACCGTGACTGATTTGAATGTAATGTGAAGTGCTAAGTTTCTACCCCATATGAACCATGTGAGCGTTAGCCCAACTGATGGAAATGGGCCCACACAAGGACAGAGAAAAACTATGACCAGGGTCGGAATTGAACCTACTACCGTCGGGATAGATCACCGCTGCTCTATCCACTGAGCTACAAGGTCACACGAGAGCAGGTGGTGGGAACTGAAGATCTTTTAAAAGTCACGGCAATTAACGTGTACAAGTACAAGTGAGGATTACGTTTTTGCAAACGTTGGCCGTGTAGCACTTATATTTGAACAGACTTAACTGATTAGAGTGTAATGTGAAGTGCTAAGTTTAGGTTGTGGGTTCAATTCCCACCCTGGTCAGACTTTTTCTCTGTCCTTGTGTGGGCCCAATTCCATCCGAAGTAGGGTCGACGCTCATATGGTTCATATGGGGTAGAAACTTAGCACTTCACATTACATTCAAATCAGTTACGTCTGTTCAAATATAAGTGCTTCACGGCCAAAGTTTGCAAAAACGCAATACTTCCTTGTACTTCGTCACCGTGGCCGAGTGGGCTAACTCGCTCTCAAAAATCCAGAAAGCCGGGGAAAATGTGGGTAGTTCTAATCGCGGTAAGGGAGTTTGGAAATACTGAAGGACACAAAATTAGACTCCCCAATCGGAGCTCAATTCAACATCCGTGGGATATGCACATTTGTCACTACGAAGAGTAAGAAAAAAAAAAAAAAAGGAATCCGCCCCAATTGTTACTGTGGCTGCCTACGGAATCCCACGGAATAATTGGACAACCCTCAACAAAGATTTTAAAGTACTTCCATTTTCTGCATCCTAATATTTTCATTTTTAATTATGTATTTCACTCGTAGTTGTCTGTGTCACGTGACATTTCTTGACTAATGGCGTCATAACGCTTGTTTTTGACAATGGGGAACGTTTACCCAAAAAAATTCCGACAACCTTTTGCTTAAAACTGCTTAAAACAACCATTAACGTATAATTATACCTACAGTTAATATGGCATCGTTCATTTTCATTGTGACTGCTATGGATACTTATTATGCGACTTGACCTGTTGTTTCTGTTAATTTTAATTTACCGTTTCCATTCAGATGGGGATATGATTAAAAGACAGAATGATAAAGCCTCGATAGGAGTACTAAAAGAGCAAGGAACACTGAAACACATTGATATAAGATGACTTTTCCATCCTTGTTTCCGATAAAAGATTTGAATTGTTTTTAGCCGTTAAAAAATCGCATGACACATTTCAGATGAAAGAGCGAGAAGAAAGCTAAGCATGCAGATTTTAAGTTGACGTCGACTGCAGTTAAATGCTTCCTCGTAAAACAAACATCTGCCAATTTATGATCTTGGTCATGCCTTAACACAGTGGAATCAAGCGTTACTTAGCTTCTGGTCCTGTGATGACGAACCTTTTCAAAAATATCAACGGTAACAACCCGAATTTTTCATCAAAGGTAAGAAATTGAACAAGCGCTGGAAAGATAAGTTAAAATGCCGCCAACAAGGACATTGACACGCTATTCAAACATCAGTTACAGAGAAGAAGTCACAGGGCTCAAGTTTTTGTGCAACAACAACCGCAACAACAAACGCTGCAACGTGAAATTTCGGCCACAGTGTCAGAGTAATGAGCCATTAGGTCTTTTGCTTTGTTTCACAGTCGAGCTCTGTGACGAGTGGCGAGAATTACTTTTCGAGAATCCAATTTTTGAATTTCGGTGTGTATTTACCTGGTACTTGAAAAGCATGCGTTAGGATGTTCTCCCACTTCTGAAATTCTATACTTGCAAAATGCATCTCCGCGTCCCCGAGTCCCCACGTCACGAAGTTCCCTCGTCCCCTTCCCATCTTTCGACACAGCCGGATTATTTGAAGAAAGCTGAAAATATGCTAACGTTATCATAAATGGCATTAACTTGACAATTGTACTTAAATTCGAATTTACCTTCAAAGCAAGTTACATGTCTGACATTGAATCGGTTAATGTAAAAAGAAGAACTCAGTCTTTGAGGTTTTACGACCGAAGTTTATTCTCAATGCTCTCCGCTGTGCGGATCACAGCTTCAGTTGGTCGAAGAAAGCTGAAAATATGCTTACGAAATCATAGATGGCATTAGCGCGGCTGATAATTTCACTTCAAATTTACAGTCAAACCAAGTGAAGCGTACCCCTCAAGATTGCATTAATGAACTGATTATTTGAAACTTGAACCCGCTAGTCGTTTCAAGAATGCAATAATGAATTGATTATTCAAATATTGAACTCGCTCGTTCGATCCAAGAATACGGCTAGCGGGTTCCGTTTCCGAAAAATCGATTCAGTATTGCATTCTAGAAAAGACTAGTAAGTTTGAAACCTACTAGTCGCAACAGTGAATTGCTCATTAGAAAACGAAAACCGTTAGCGACTTTAGCCGTATTCTTGGATCGAGCGAGCGAGTTCAATATTCGAATAATCAATTCATTATTGCATTCTTGAAACGACTAGCGGGTTCAAGTTTCAAATAATCACTTCATTAATGCAATCTTAAGGGGTACGCTTCACTTGGTTTGACTGTAATCAAATGTCTGACTTAGCTCACCTCACAATTTGTTGTAAGCAATCTCTGCAAAAGCGATGACCACAGTCTGAAGTTTGTACAGCATCACGCATTGGAAGCAGACAAACAGGACACTTCTGATTTTGCGATACTTCATCCACAAACTCGTACTCATATCCTCCAAAACGGGGCTGAATTTCATTTTCATCATCGTATAAATCTTCCTCTTCAAATTGGCCATCTTCTTCCGAATCCTCCCCGTAGTCGCTGCTCAAATCTATGTAGTCCTCGTACTCCATTTCCGTCTTGTGCGATGGCATCGAAAGTGAAAATTGCCACGATCGACGGGGAAAACCGGGATCAGCTGTTGCGATTGGCTACCTTGAAGAAAGAGATTTTAACATTGAAGAGATCTCAGGTTCGCCACCTGTACGGGTCCGCAAATGATCCCAGGACCGCAAATGATCCCAGAACCGCAAATGATCCCCAAACTGTACCGCAAATGATACCAGGACCGCAAATGATCCCCAAACTGTACCGCAAATGATCCCGGAACGCAAATGATCCCCGTTTTGGACCGCAAATGATCCCGAAAAAAAAGTGAGGAATGGCATGGAGGGTGGAATGGTCTGGATTGAGAATTAATGAGAACAGCGCTTATTTTTATTAAAATCACTTTAAATCATGCATGGCTAGCAACAGGTTTCTGCCTCATTATAGTTTAAATTTGCCACATTTGATTATCGGATACAATCATCAAAAACTAACTTGGACGCAATTCAAAACCGATTGTGACCAGGGGCCTGTTTCTCGACAAGTCCCGATGACTTTTAGCATGTTGTTTTGAGATGACTAAAAGCGGATTGTGAAACACTTAAACCCTCTCCCTTCTTGAGATAAAGAGGGAATTGTGACATGTGAAAAGTTTAGGGACTTTCGAGAAACGGCCCACTGATCTCTTTGACGAGGCGAAAAGGACGCCACCCGGGCCCGGCTTGCAACAATCGTAACATTAATAACTAGAACGCAATGTTTTAGCCTATAAGCTTTGGTTCAACATGCAATACTGCAGTTTTGTTTTCTCCCATGTCTTTGACTAAAAGTCGTCCATTAAACAACTATTACAGAAAACGCTATCATTTGCGTAGACCTGCAATGTTCCACCGCTCTTAAGTACACCTTGTGTGTAGCACTCGAATTGCCTTCCACATCTGGGACAAATCTCTTCTGTTATTTTTCCTTCGCAGTATTTTTGCTTTAATTCCCGAGCAATGGCTAGCTGGGGATTCTGAGCACTTTCCATTTTTCGCCAAAGTCACTATCGGGGGAATCTAGGACAAGCATCTGGCGATTTAACCGATATGTCGGCAAAATCTGGGACATCTAGCACTCGAATTGCCTTCCACATCTGGGACAAATCTCTTCTGTTATTTTTCCTTCGCAGTATTTTTGCTTTAATTCCTAAGCAATGGCTAGCTGGGGATTCTGAGCAGCTATTGGTTCAAGGCTATGATAATGCAGCTCTGCTTCATGGCCAAGTAAGGCCATATCTCTAGTGGCTTCGTTTTCATAACCAGCTCCGGGGTGGATAATATTCAATCCCGTTTCTCCTAAGCTTGATACTACCGCCACCGGGATTTCAAACATGTTAATTAGGCCCCATAAAGCAATCCAGTCACCCCATTCACCGTCCATAGCCATCCTTCTCAGATAGGTATCCCATGCTTCGTGTTTTAATAAATTCTCTGAAATGAGTCTTGTCCGGGGCTGTTGGATTACTACGGAGGTAATTTACCAAGTCACATCGCACTTTTGTGGCACTCTGCGAGACCCTTCCGCGGCGTATTAGCTGGTCATTCATTGCATGGAATAGACAGTTCCCATCTTTGGGGGCTGGAGGATGGCGATGTGTTAATCCTGCCTTTCTTAATTCCATGTCCAACCGACTCTTTGGTGATTTACCTTTGTCTGAAGCTTGCTTAAGCCTAGTTTTCATATGTCGGGAAAATCCCAGACGATCAGGGATTTCGCAGTTTCCCGACCGTCCCAGATTTTGCCGACATATCGGAAAATCGCCAGATGCTTGTCCTAGATTCCCCCGATAGTGACTTTGGCGAAAAATGGAAAGTGCTCAGAATCCCCAGCTAGCCATTGCTCGGGAATTAAAGCAAAAATACTGCGAAGGAAAAATAACAGAAGAGATTTGTCCCAGATGTGGAAGGCAATTCGAGTGCTACACACAAGGTGTATTTAAGAGCGGTGGAGCATTGCAGGTCTACGCAAATGATAGCGTTTTCTGTCATAGTTGTTTAATGGACGACTTTTAGTCAAGGACATGGGAAAAAACAAAACTGCAGTATTGCATGTTGAACCAAAGCTTATAGGCTAAAACATTGCGTTCTAGTTATTAATGTTACGATTGTTGCAAGCCGGGCCCGGGTGGCGTCCTTTTCGCCTCGTCAAAGAGATCAGTGGGCCGTTTCT
>NC_090892.1:41306263-41321263 GCF_036669925.1 Montipora capricornis
CGTTGCAGCGTTGGAGGCTTTGATTTCGAGTTTGAAGACGAGTAGTTCATGGGTAAAATTGTCCCATTTGTCTGATTGCGATGCGAAATCGCGTGCACACAACATGCGGCCATCGCTTCTGCGAGGATGAAGACCTTGTTATTTAATTCGTATTCACCCGACAGCTCACTGCACACCTTTCAGCTAAAACTAGATGCTTCTGTGAAGCATACACTGGTTTGCCTGTGGTACGTGCTACAGAAAATCAGAAGGCACTGAATTGTGTGGTATTGAAATACAGCATTCCAGTCTCTGAAGAATAACAAATAAAAGAGAAGCGAGAAACATTGGCTTCTGGGCTGACATGTTGATAATTTTCAAGTTCCCTCACAACTTCTTTTCACCACAAGTGTGCCCTCTGAGCATCTGACAGCTTTGTAATACTAAACTTCACTGAAGTTAAGCATGTTGAGCGGGGTTAGTGTTAGGATGGGAGACCAAAACAATAAACCCCTCATAAAAAACAGAAACATCTGACCGAAAATACTATGAACGCTAATAAATGCGAACTTAGCAAGGTACAGATTCTGTTAGCTTGCTTTATGCAAAACAAATATTGTTGAAAAAGCAAATAACTATTGATACACAGTTTTCAGAAAGAGCAGAAGGAAGTTTCCCGGACGGTCGATCAAGAATAAAATATTTACGACATGAAAACAACATTAATTTTGAACCGTGAATATAGAATATAAAAAGTTACGATCAGCGACAAACATTTTGGGAGATTTTTGCTACGTTCAAGTAAATTGCAAAATCGAAAGTGAAATGGCCGGAATTCAGCGGGCGCCGTGATTAAGTTACCGCGGCATGTTTACTTGCCAAACAGTGAAGCATCTGTGTCAAATGATGGCAAGATACCGGGTTTTTGTAAGTTTCTTTTTCTGTCAAGTGTTATAAAGTTTGACAATGAAATGAGCGAAGTCAAAACAAAGATCACAATCGCACAACTCTTGTTTATGCAAAGTCAAAATTTACTCTCCAAGACGCGTACGACGTTATTTATCACCAGGTAATTCCATCATTTTGGAAATAGCAGCTACTTTATTATTCATCTGCGTCACAAGTTTTCACTGATTTTGGGGCTCATTTTGTTGAAACTCAAGCACGCTTTCAACAGGCCTGTGAACTCTTCCTGCTTACAGAGCAATACCAAAAAACTTCTCCCATATCACATTTGAACCTTAAGCTCGGAAATTCAATACACAACATGATATTATAATTCACAAAGGCAGAAAATACCACAGAATCCTTTTGCAGCGAGATATTTATTGAAACAAACAACATATTTGCTCTTAGAGGCGAAAACCTCTTCCTATTTCATAACGTGCGTGAAGACAAGAAACTCAATCGTGTCAAATTACCATGTACTTCAGGTAAATACAGCTCACTTTGATTTCGTCTCGACGGGCGATAGATTGTTGTGCTCGTCGCTTTTGAGATTCCTGCCTAGTTTATCCAACTGACTTTCCATTATTGAGCTCCATAAGGGTATATTTTGTTTAAGGATCCACTAAAACGCCATTCGCGTTACATGACTTTCGACGCCATTGCAGGCTAAGTTAATGATTCTACTGTGTCCACCAGAGAAATCTACGCAGTTCCACTACCCTCTCGATCCTAAGAAAATACTCGCAGACGGCTCTATCCACAAAGACACCACTTACCAGGGAAGTGACAGGCAAGACTTTTACCGACACGGAAAAAAAAAAAACTAAAAGAAAGAAAAAAAAGAAAACAAACAAACTAAACGCAGACCTCGACTGGGCTTGCCATGAGGCAACCCAGTAATTAAATTCTGATTATGATGGCAACTTCAGCAAAGGTTTACATTCGCCACAGTAGTGATGAATTTAGTTCCAAATAGGCAACCGTAACCGGCCACAAAACCACGTGACAAACAAGAGAAACGATTGTTATAACTCAATCGTTGTTGGAGATTTTGCCGAAAATCGCAGGTTTGAGCTTATGAAACCGCATTTTAAAGTCTTATCAGGCCAAAAAGAACGTAAACTGTTGCAAAAATTTTTTAGAAGTGCAATCGTTGCAGATTAATGTACTGCAATCCAATATAAATTTATAAGGCGTCGAGAGTTCGGTACGCTGACGTCACAGCCAAATTTCTCGGACGGATAGTTTACCAAATTTTCTTAGCAATGGAGCTCCGCTCTCGCGCGCACTTACGCTTGCGGAAGGAGTTCCGCCAAAAAGGTGGAGGACAAAAGAATCGTTGTTATTCCGATTATGCCTTGCTAATTAGCTATTATTGTGTTCGCTTTGTTCTTTTGTTTTATGAACATTACTTATTTCAGATACCGCCCAAATTCTCGGCTACTCAGATTCTCAAACACTTTGAAACAATTTCGCCATATTAAAATATTTAAAGGCATGGTACCTTTGACATTCACTGAATCTACGTTGTAGGGAAATAAATATCACGCACGTAACCAAAGAAAAACGGATTCAACCAGAAAACATGGCTTTATCAAACCAGCTGATAAAGGTCGAATTACCCACGTGAAAGATTTGGAAAGCTGACATTTCGAGCGCTAGCCCATTGTTAGAGCGAATAGAAGAATTATAGTTGTTGTTGGTTTTTACGAGGGTGTGGAGGAGCTTTGCCATTGATGGAAATATGGTGACATGAATTTGTGAATAAATTAACGGAATGTGGGGCGTTCATTGATTCTGTGAGGATAGAGTGTACCTTGGCTAGTTAAAAGATGAATTACTCGTAGATCTTCAACCTGAGACCGGTCGAATATTATTGTAATATATTCCGCATACATATGCCCATTAATTTGTTTCCGTTGTCAAGCCTGTTATCATGAGCCCTTGGCTCGGGAGTCTGGTTGACCACATCCCACGTTTCGACATGAAATGAAGTAATCACTTATATTTTGATTGACCAGAAAAACAAAAGTTTGACTAATTTGTTTCTGAATTTTTCAAGCAGCTAACTTTTCTTCGATACAGGTGGGTTAATTACGGAATAAAACTTATCTATGTAAAGAATCAAAAGAAAAAAAAGTACAATGAGAAAGTGGCCAAGCTGCCTCTCTGATTTACATTTCGGAATTTGAGGACTACTCGAGTAACTGCTCGTAAATCTGTTCCTTTAGGGAAGGCAATAGTGGCATTTGTCCACAAAAACGAAATCATATTCCTCAAGAGGGAGGGGTGAGTGTCAAGGTCACGTTTATATCATGTGATGCGAACAAAACGGACGGTATTTTCATGCTTTATTGAATAATGTAATTATCTAAGTACCGCCGTCTTTGAAAAGCAAGGAAATTGTTAAATAAAAATATTTTTCACGTGGAGTTTACGAACTCAAGATTTATGCACTACATTGTTTGGAAATGAAGATATGGCGGCCATTATGAAATCTATAGTTTCAAATAGCTATTATGGGATTCTAAGGTGGCAAATTAGTATGCATTTGCCCCCTTAGTATCCCATAATAGCTATTTGAAACAATGGATTTCAAAATGGCGCTATGTGCAATGCCTTCAGCGAAAGAATGGTGTTGTGTAATATTGATTTCATGTCACAAAAAAGAACTAATTATGTATGTGCATAAAGGAGACTGATAAAATATGGTGTAAAGAAACCCTGACAAGTGCTTGTGCTTGGTCTTCGTAGCAGTAGTTGTCTACCTAATTTTATTCTAAAATACGGTAACACTACAAATGGGATTGTGAGATGCAAAACTGAATTATACTAAGTTATGCATTAGATTCAGTACATGTGAAGTTCGATGTTTGTATCGAAGTAGCTCCATATTCGAACTTCCCATGTGGCGTACTCGAACTTTACTATTGGGATCTGCCGAACTTAAGTGATCAAACGTCGATCTCTTCATGTACTTAATGAAGGGAATTAAGTTCGGCGCGTTTGAACTGGGCCTTTAGACCTTATTCATAAATGACGGTCACATTTATAATTATTTTGCCAAGTGCAAATTAGCCTACCAAGCCTCATTTTAGAGCAAGAATTCTTTTTAATTAACAGTATGGTATAGAGGCTTGGTAGGCTAATTTGCACTTGGACAAAAGAATCATAAATTGACCGCCATTTATGAATAAGGTCTATGACGGTTACACAATGATCACTGGTGTTCCATGGGAGATATTATCACTCGCATTAGGTAGAAGACCACTCGATCGAGCTACACTCTGGTGGCCTTCTTTCTTAAACTTTGCCAGTAACTCTATAGTCTAGTAGTCAAGACCAAAATTTCAGGGGAATTGTGCGTTTTTTGATAAAAGCATGAAACCTCTCACCAATGTCAAGCATAGGAAAAGTTACTGAACAATTTTGGATATAGAGGTACGGCTGAAATTTCCTATAACCAGAATAAGGTGGTTGAGACATTTTTTTAGTGTAGAACGTGGTTGCATTATAAAAAACAGTTGTTGAACGAAGCGTCAAGACTTCCAGAAAATATCAAAAAAGAATTTAAGCATAGTATCACCAGGGATTTGAATTATAATTTTGTTGATCACAACGTTTCGTGTAATTTACGACATTTGTCCAAATTTTCGCAATACTGTTTCTGTTATGATAGAAAGGCCGAGATTTGGAAAATTACCGTAAGCCAGTGTAATTGCATACAGGTGAATTCTAATTTTAAGAAATAGCTTCCCATAGTAATGAATTATTCTTAAGCTTTGTTCCAGTGACAAGTAGATATTTATGTACGAAAGAAAGGCACGACGAAAAAAAAAAGAGAGCAGCAATCCCTGGGGGAACAAAATGTCTAACCTCACCTCCAATCGTCAATAGCACAAACCTTAAGATATGAAAACACTAAAACCCACTGATAAATATATATGAGATCAGATAAAGTTATCTTTCGTAAAAAAAGATAACACGAGCGTGACATCCGACTTACCCGTACTCAGACCTCCGCCGTTTCAGAACACGCTAACAAAACCGGACACAACCCGGACCAACCAAGCTTCTCCCTCAATTGAAGGATTATTCTTAATTGTCAATTTCTTCCAAATGAAGTATTATCGTTCATTTTGGATACTGAAAGCTTGATAGGGATCATGGGTGATGAACATATTTCTTTTAAAAGCCGAACCCCAATGTCTGGAATCGCAGTACTCGAATCTGGGAACGTGTGATTAATAACCCCCTTACTTAACCACTAGACTACTACATCACTTACTGCAAGGATGTCATTTTTTATTAACTTCAAAGTGGGTGCTCCGGGTTCAAATCCTGTCCAGGGGCTGCTTTTACTTTTTTCTTTTCCTTTTTATACCACAAGTCCTGGGACAGAGTCATCAAAATGGATGATAATACTTCATTTCAGGCAAACTGACAATGAAGGATAATCCTTCATTTGAGGAAGAAATCGTGTTGCCTCTACTGGCATACCCAGATTATAATGCGACATTCATTGTGCACACAGATGCATCACAGGATGGCTTGGGAGCGGTCTTGTATCAGAAGCAGAACTACCCGAGTAATTGCATATGCATCTAGGACTCTGACCCCGTCTGAACTTAACTGCCTGGCAAGTTGGAATTCTTAGCATTGAAATGGGCCGTGACAGAACAGTTCAGGGACTACCTCTATTACACTCCTGAATTTGTAGTATACACCGACAACAATCCCTTGACTTATGTGTTAACATCCGCTAAGTTAAATGCTACAGGATTGCGGTAGGTGGGAAAGCTTGCAGACTTTAACTTTAAAATACGGTATCGACCAGGCAAGTTGAATGCTGATGCTAATAACCTTTCCCGATTGCCCCTTGACTTCCACACCTACATGGACAGTTGTACTGAGAAGTTAATTCCCGAAAGCTTGCATGCATCAATCTCTGCATGCAGTCCAGACATTATCAAATGGGGACTCAATTTGGCTGACAGCCCTGACTGATGAAGAAGAGGAACTCCATCTTTTCAACGCCCTGTCACTAGCATCTTGCAATCAAGTAAGAGTGGTAGACTTAATGAAAGCACAGAAAGAAGACCCTCACATTTCCAACAGTGAAGGAAAGGTACCAAGAATCACCTCTGGTTCGTAAACTCCTGAACGAGAGGCACAAGTTGCATGTACACAGGAAGAGTGTCACCGCCAGTCAAAAGCCTCCGAATACAAAGAAAACGGGGGCAAATGGTTAAACGTGGTGTGCATTTTATTCCAGTGCGTAAAAGTGAACCTTTTCAGCGGTTAGGTTTACCCCGGAATTTTTAGTAGAGATGTTGAACAATCATAAGACCTTTTGTACCTCTCTTGGCCTTGGAAAAGTAGAATAAAATCAACTTCTAAAATTCGCATTTTTCGGTCATTTTAGTGTGGGAGAAATACTCATTAAAAATTCATAACGATTTTTCTTCTTGCTTAGGTACTTCTTTGTTAAGGTTCAGTAGGCAAAAGAAAGCCTTAAATCTGAACTAAACCTTGGCGAAATTTGGAATTAATAGGACGTGTGGAAGTTGTATCAAAACTATGATTTTCAGAAGCTGTTCCGTAAAAACGAAAATGTGCTCTGAAAATCACTGGTCCTAAAACTCTAAGAGACTTTTTGCAGCAAGCAAAGCTCGCCCCCCCCACCGCTTGGTTACATTTTGAGCTATGGTTCATAGGTTCGAATAGGGCAGCTACTAAAAAACAAAGGCTAGTACTTCATTACCAAAAAAAATGGACAATGCAATGATCCCTCAGGATTTCATTCAAATTGAACTTTATGTTACCTGCTCTGGAATCTGTTAGTGCTCAGGGTATGATTTAGAAATCTGCATCGTTAGTCTTAATTTACTGCTTTAGACAAAACACTCTGAGAAAACTTTTAAAAAAGAAATCTGTACAGCGATTTGCGTGGATGGAAAACTGTTGCTATTAACGAGATAATTTTTTAAAAATTCGACTTGATTTTAAAGGGTTTTCATTTTAGCTAAACTTTTCATTTCCTCTACCGCGCGTCTCTGTTTACACTTGAACCTCTTTGAACAGGTCGAGCGGCCTGATGAGCCACACTATACACATTATTCCAAAATGGCCGCCATTTAAATATTCTTTTGTTTTTATTCAAATAAGCCCTTGATGCCTCGTTCTTAAGCTGAAAATTCAAAAGAATATTTTATCTTGAACGAGGCAACAGGGGTCAATTTGTATCCGCATAAATCATCGGCCATTTTGGAATAAGGTGTATTGTTTACTTTATCGCACCTCACATTTCATTTCACACTCGAATCGTTTGATTAATAGCAGCCAAATTTCTCCAACGGGACCAGGGTATTCCCACAGTGAAATATGTTGGCCAATCACAATGACTTGTTCTGGGATGCAAATTAATATGCCATCTTTTTCAAAAATTGGCACCGCACGTACATGTCACAGAGGACAATAGCATTCTGCGCGATGCATCTTTCGCTCATCGCCAGTTTAGAAACGAGATGAAATCTGAGTCGAGCCTCATCTTCTAGTTGCATGTGGAACTGTTAATGGGGACAAAAATAAAGTTTAGAAGAAGCAATTTGTCCCAAAAACATCAGTGCCCATCTTTTAGTTGCATGTGAAACTGTTAACGGAGAGAAAACTAAAGTTTAGAAAAAATCATTTGTCCCCAGTAACAACAGTCCCTCTAACGACTGAGACATGAAAAACGCATTAGATTTCTTCTCAGTTTGCTATGATCGCAACATACATGATACATAAAATACTTAAAAGGATTGACAATGACGGATAGCTCACTGAAAGTTAAGTAAAAAAAAAAAAAAATGACGAAATCCACGGTTAGAGCTGAACACCCTTCATAGCCTAAAATCACTTTGGTCTTAAGACTTTCTTATTACTATAAATCATAAAATCAGAAATAGGCACGACGTAGTAACGTTACTATAGCCGTTCTCTTAATTCAGAGGAAATTGAAATTGCTACTATCCATTTTTTTGTTATACTATACAGGTCCCACATTGACATTAGTGTTATAACTGAAGTGGTTACCCTGTATAAATATTTTCAATTATTATTAAAACAAACTTAAAGCTAAATCTAAGGTGAAGATTTTATACTAGCGAGTGTGTGTAAAGGTATATAGGGTAGGCACAGTTTCCACTTCTGTGTAAGGCGCGTTCCTAGCAATTCCGTTAAGAGTCTTGAAACTTGTATACCGGTATTCTGTTTTATTATGGCGATACCTATGGTGCATGTCTATGGTGGAACTGCAGGATCTTAGGGGAAGGGGCTGGGATCACTTCCTCGTCTAGTCCTTTCAGTTTTTTTAAAATCGCGTATAAACGCAATAACGATATTCTTGATTTTCATTGCTTTCTGTACTATGATCACGAATGCAACCAGACTTTAGACTTTGAGAACAGGGAGCAAAGGAAATGCTTGAAAGCTCATGGCGGTTCCAAAAGGCTGGTGTCCAATAACACGGCCGAAAGCGGAAATTACTCTCTTAAATGGGAGTACAAGTCTTCGGGGACACCAGCATCATTGAATTACAGCCGACCATCAAGATTTGTCATTGGGAGTAATGGTCTTCGCTCAGGAGGTATTAAAATCTGTCTGTACAGGGAAAGGCGGTCTAACGGGGGAAGATGGAAATAAACCTGATTGGTGGAAATAGGATGGCCCCAGCTCTAGTGGGATCTTCTGAAGTGAGCTTGGAATTTACAGGTTCAAGAGGAATATGGATTGCATACAAAGAGATCGGTATGTCTTGGCGCGGACTAAGCTTAACTGGAATCAATTTTGTGTTACTCCATGCAGATACCATCTACATTGATATATTAAGTTTTGTAGATCGTATGTCCTTTCAATCTGGAGATAAAATAGTTCCACCCTTGAAAAGGACATTGTACACCAAAATGCACTAGCTCAACAGTCGTAGCGATGGGGTGAATTTAAGCAGAATACATTTATCGGTTCTGATCTTCGCCAAATTGTTATCAGTCCATCAAAAAACTTAAGTATAAATCATATCGCGAGCCGCCTGAGAAACTTTAATTTGAATGAAACTAGGACCAGTTATGACGATGTCAGTGATTATTTGATGGAACCGTATGGAAGTCAATTCATATCAGCATAGAGAAGGCCAAGAAAGAATACGACAGGCTTCTGGGGTAAAGCAGTGGTACATGTACGTGGTCCTCCATTGTTTTGCCATAGGAGTATAATGGGAACAAGAGCTTTTTCAAGAACAGATCCAAAAAGGAATTTTAGCTTTCTTTTGGATAAAATTATGTTTCCTTTGGCACTTGAATTTTACCTTAAGTCCCGCCAAAATGAACTTAATGACACAGTAAGGAGGGAAAATCCTCGCTTGAACTCCGCGTCTAATTCAGCTCAAGCACTCCAAAAAATTTGTGGAAATCGCGGAAACAGAGAAAAAGAGTTTGAAGACTACCTTAAGGTAATAGCTGGAATCTCGTCATACACAGAGCAACACGAACGTCGCTCGTTAGAATATATAAAGAAAGTACGTCTTCAAAGGATCATAAATCTCCTGGATTATGTCGAAGACCAAGTTTGGGCAGATGGTAGCGCCATAGGTTCCTTGGATCACGAGATGAATCGAGATGGTGCTGGATTTATGCATACTCTTCTTTTTCCTAAACGAATCTCTGCAAGCGGACCCTGCAAACAAGAGCAGACTGTTAAAGTTAATAGATACATCAAAATAGTACAATGACTTTGGAGACTGAAGTGTATCAAACACATCGCTTTGAGTACAGTGGAAAAACAGCAGACAAAATGATGATATTTCGCCTGATGATAGTGCTGATTATGCCCACTGGTTCGGACGACGACATTAAGGCACGACAAAGGGATATGGATGCCTTTAAGAAATGGATGAACAACGCTTTGACAATCAACAAAGCATTCGGAGGAGTAATGACCTGACTATACCGGTTTTCATCACATGGCATTCCACGGATCTGCATACATACCCCAGGCACTATATACAGCAGCTTTAGTACAGTATCTACTGGAAGGAACTGAATTTGAGTTATCTCACACAGAAAAACGAAATTTGCTAGGGGGGCTTAAAAAACTGTGGGTGATAGTTGTGAAATATTCTACGCCAAGTAGTGTTGGAGGCCGTTTTCCCAACTTCACTAAAGCAATTTTGGCTCAAATCCCCACTGCGTATGCTTACATTAGCATTTCGTATCCTGGGTTGCTAAGAACGCCTGGAATTACAGTCTCTGACCTAACTGAAGATGTGAAAATGTTCCAACGCTTATATCAGACTTCCGACGACAGAGTAAGGAAGATATCCACATAGGAAGACTAATATGAATACCCTGGGATCTGTGGACATAATGAAATCCGTAAGTTTATTAGAAAAATTTTGTTAGTTTAAATGCGTGTGACTTGAATGAAAATTTAAATTAAAATGAAATTTCATTTTAGAACTTACAAGGTCAAACTCAAATGCTAATTGGAAATTTGGGGCCCCATAGAACCGTTTGCAATACAAAGGGTAAGTGCTCAGGTGTCCAGAACCGAGCTCACTACCCACTAAATTTCTTAGTGCTTTAGGAGAAGTGACATTCTGTGTTCACCACGTGCACAGTAAAGCCAATGTAGAAAAGTGAGTGATTGACCCATCCAGCTATGTGCATGACCTGTAAAAATGAGCACCCATATTCCGTCGCGCTACTTTTTCAGTTGGGCTCGAAGGATTGCGAGAAAAGAGAGACTGCTGGTAGTCAACAATGTTAGATCAAACACATCCAAATACCTTAAACAAATTCACGGACAGGTTATAGATATGAGCCCGAATTAAGTCACTTCATTAAGTAATTTGAGAACAAACGTTGACGGCGACTCAACTTTTCCTTAGAACAAGGAGGCTGGCAACAGGTTCCACATTTTTTCGAAAAGACATACTTTAAGGGATGAATACGGCCACTTTTTAACAAGTGATGCTGCAATATTGGTATCAGACAAATGCCAAATTATTGTTACCATAGCAACAATACGAGCTGTTAAAACACCCTTTAAGCGCTTGTAACTCGAAAACGAGCTCAGTGACTCTATTTTTTTATTATCGAATTGTAATAAGCATGATAAGATGCACCTTTTCACAGAGTTTAAAAATATTCCTTAAAGTAGATTCAAGGCCGCCTTAAATTAGTTCTGAACTCATTGAACAAGACGTTTTTAAACTTTGTAAAAAGTTGCATCTTATCATGTTATTACGATTCGATAAAAAAAAAAAAAAAACGGGGGGCACCGAGCTGGTGTTTGAGTTATCAGCACTGAGAGCTAAAATTAAGGATGTTTTTAACAGGTTCTATTGTTGCTATGGGAACCTTTGTGCCATGAAATTGACACCAATGTGTTCACCAATGATAGGCCAGTTGTTTGATACCAGGATTGTTGCATCAACCGATATAGAGTGGTTATGTGGTTATCACTATCCACAACGGTTACGCCTACGTCATAGACTGCATAGACTTTCTAGTTGATGATGGTTTCATAAAATTTTCATAGTTTTAAAAATCTTTCGTTCTCAAAACATCTTGAATGTGTCTCTGTAATAAGTACTATCGCAAAAATAAAAGTAAAATCTCCATTGTTACAGGTTTATGGCAAGGGCCTTTCAAACAACTTTTTTGCTGAACCATCTCCAGAGGACCATTGGTCCAAGAATTTTGCAGCTCTCTCTATTCATCGTCGCAAAGATTGGGCTGTGACAAAGAAGGACTTTAACAGGTTTGTCTGGGACTTTGATGGAATACTGAACGAAAATGCCCACGGTATCTTTCAAAGTCATGGCGCAATGCTAATAGCTCACAGCGAGGAGTCTGTAAAGGCACATAACATTAATTAACGTAAGTCAGGGATGGGACTGGACCAAAATTCCTGGTGCCACAACAATGAACCTCACCCTCAATGAAACAATGGTGAAGGAAGCAAGACATTTTAGTCCATGGCCTTATGCTGGAGGAGTTACCTTCAAAGGGATAGAGACTTTTTCGGGCGGAACGTTTGGTATGGACTTCCATCAACCGGATTACCAAGGCGTACAAAACGGTGGCGACAGGGTGGCACAAACAACACTTTTTCAGGAAAGGTTGCAGAGTCCAAGTTCAGCTCCAGCCCGGGTTGAGGGAAAGGATAGTCAAACTGGGAAGATTGATTACGTGACTATTGTTGAAACAAAAGGGAACAGCTACTTCATCCCACGTTCGAGTGCTTCAAGTCTGAAATTTCCACCTACAAACCAACCATCGCAAACTCCGTTAACCGGTTATTACGCTACCCCCTGGCGCTTGACCACAGGTCCCCGAACGCGGCAACTATGAGTACGTAGTTTATGTAAATACACCATCATATCCACAACCTGCAGAGGTCTTCTGGGAATATCACCGAAGATACCCTCATGAAAAGCCGGCATGTAAAGTTCTAAGGAGGGATCACGAGGCGCACGTGGTGAACTTCTTGAGATAACACCAGCACGCTGGACATGGATATGGCCCGTCTATAGTTACGTCATATTTAAGTTCAAGCCAAATGTTCCTTATGGTCCAATCACAGAAGTCACCAATCAGTCTCGCATTATAATAAAAGAGTATCATAAGTTTGTCTAAGAATGAGGTACCCTGACTTGGATTTTCCCAGTTTCACACGAATTGAGAGCCTTAGAAGATAACGAGATGTTCTACATGGAAAGCGAGGAGGTCGAAGTAAACGCGACATTAAGGAGGAACGTGAACAGGATACTTCCAACGCAGCCAGTGGTACATGGATTGCCAGATATGCGATGGTCATGGCTACGTCCCAGAAGTTCGAGTGTAACCTTTATGTTCTCCTGGCTCAGCCAAGGGAAACAAAATTGTCTTCGCCAACCTTAAGAATGGATTCAGTGTTGAACTGAAGTTAAGAAAATAAGGTCCAGTTGTATTAAATGCACTTGAATAAACACGAAAATATCTTTCGCTGAGAAGTTATTGACCTGCATAAGGAAATGCAGTGGGTAGCTGTAGGGCATGGTAAAAGGGGATGTATGGCAACCACGTTTAACATAAATTACCTTCAATTATGCAAATATATGTAATGTCTCCTACCCTTAAGCTGCTAATTGCAACAGTGACAAACAAGAAAGGCAATAAAGGCTATTGACGTTAAACTGCTGTTTTTTCTTTTCATTTAAATTTAATTAATTAATGCAATATAAGAATCAGCGATGATGCTTAGTCATAATGTTAGAACCTTTTTGACCAAAAACGCATCAAAATTGCCTCGATATTACTCATAGTTACAGAGATGGAAATCTCTAATCGCTCACTGCTTAAGGGCCGCGCGTTTACCTACCCCCGGGACAACTCCATCCAGTATCCATGACCAACGTACACGAACAGGTACGATTCGTCAATGTAGGCTCTCGAGTCGTACCGGCGTCCATGCACCATATCATCATCATCATCATCATTTTATTTCAATATTCAATTTAACAAATTGAAGAAATACACAGCCCACATATAGCAAACCAAATCACATTTAGCAAATTAGATTCATAGTAAGACAGGTAAATAAATAAATAAATAAATAAAAGAAAAGAAAATAAAATAAAAATAAAATAAATAGGTATACACATACATTCACAGATAGTTAGCATTTACATAGAGCAAGAACCTATAAGAAGACGTGAAACATAAGGAAGTAATAATGATAGCTAGGGTGTGATTAATGATAACCAGTAATTTTTAAGATTAACGTTGAGACCTCAACATAATCATCCTCATCACCAAGCACCACAAGTAAAAATTGGTAAATTAAGTTTTTTTCCTTGTTTGTGCAAGTCAGGCTTCAGGCAATTCCATAGCTTAGCTGTTCGCTTTTAGCGAAGATTTAAACTTATTAGGCAATTTTTGATTTTCCCTCTTGGATTAGCAAGTTATTGTTTTCGACGCTCATGAGAATTATCCAAAATGGCCTTTAATGATTACTTGAAGATTGTTAACAATAGATTAACAAGAGCTATACGTGAAAAGTTCAAAGTCCTCTGCGTAGGGCGACTCTGGTCTGCACAAAATAAACCCGCGACACGTGTAATTTGACAGTACAAGGAGGAATACCGACAAGCAACCGTCTCAGTCTCTTTGCACAACAACAAGATGGATTCCTTACACGGTAAGTTGCTTTCTCTAATATCAAATGCTTATGAAGAGTTATATCATCTGGGGCCGGTTGCTCGAAGCCTGGTTAGCGCTAGCCGTTGGTTAAGATGTATCAAAACCTATAGGTTTCCATGGTATTTAACGCTGGTTAGTGCTAACCATGCTTCGAGCAACCCGGGCCTGGACGCTAAACAAAGGAAATCTCAACCAAGGCCGACAGCGCTCAAATCGCAGCGACAAGAGACAAGCAGCTCTGCGACTCCGTTTCCATTTCCGATAGCGACTTGAAGTTTTGAAATAAGCGTCGGCACGCGACATCTTCGAGAGCACCTTGTGTAGTGTATAACAGGGTATAAGATTTGAAGTACATGCAGACTTTCTGTCGCCGATTTAATATAACGCCCTCGCCACAGTGAAACACTACAGGTGCTCGACTTTCCATTAAATACTCATTGCGATCGTCAAAAGTGTTAGTGGTCGTTAGTGGTTTGATGTTAGAAAGACTCCAAAGTCCAAGTTGATATAGATATTCGTCCCCTACAAAATTGGCTATTCTGTTTTTGTCACGCACGAAATTTAAGATTTGCGTTGTTGCTGAGAAATTATCATGTTATTTGAAAACCTGACTAAACTACAAATGAAGTCGAGCTGAACTTGAAATCGCCCCATCCGCTGAAATGGGTGTTTAAGAAGTTGAAAGTCGATTCGTTTTGTAGGTCCAAGTACAGCTAAACTCCAAGTGACTTGAACGTTGGATTTATTTAAGTCAAAGTACGCGGTGCAAGAGACAAATTAATTGTCGAGTTAGGGTCTCGAGTTTGATTTAGAGTTGGATTTTTGAGTTGGACATTGCGTTTATTTT
>NC_090892.1:41331263-41353763 GCF_036669925.1 Montipora capricornis
AGTTACCGCGGCATGTTTACTCGCCGAACAGTGAAGCATCTGTGTCAAATGATGGCAAGATAACGGATTTCCGTAAGTTTCTTTTCCTGTCAAGTGTTATAAAGTTTGACAATAAATGAGTGAAGTCAAAACAAAGATCACAATCGCCCACCATTGTTTCTGCAAAGTCAAAAATTTACTCTCCAAGACGAGGTTATTTATCACCAGCTAATTCCATCATTTTGGAAATAGCAGCTACTTTATTATTCACCGGCGTCATAATTTTTTGCTGATTTTGGGGCTCATTTTGTTGAAACTCAAGCACGCTTCCAACAGACCTGTTTATTTTCATGAGACCTTTCCTGCTTACAGAGTTATACTAAAAATATCCTCCCGTATCACGTTTCAATCTTAAGCTCGAAAATTCAATACACAACATGATATTATAATTCACAAAGGCAGAAAATATCACAGAATCCTTTTCCAGCGAAACATTTTATTGAAACAAACAACATAAGATGCACTAAAACGTCATTCGCGTTGCAATGACTTTCCATTGCTGGTTAACGAGAATAACAAACTCACGAGGCAGAATGTATGTTTATATTTAATTAAGTTAGCACAACACAAAAACGCTAACCTCATTTTGACACGAAAATGCTTTACTATTGCCATAAAAACTATCCAGTTAAGCTCGCTTATTATAAAACATGATGAATTCATAAAGGCCACCTTTTCCAGCGAATAATTTTTTGAAACAAACAAGATATTTGCTCTTAGTGGCGAAAACCTCTTCCTATTTCATTGCGTGCGTGAAGACAAGAAACTCAATCGTGTCAAATTACAATGTACTTCAGGTTCAAACCCTTTCCTGAAGAACATTTTCCTTGAATAACAAGAAAATGCTTTACTATTGCCATAAAAACTATCCAGCACACATATAATAAAACATGATGAATTCATAAAGGCCTCCTTTTCCAGCGAACAATTTTTTGAAACAAACAACATATTTGCTATTATTGCGTGCGTGAAGAGAAAAAACTCAATCGTGTCAAATGTGCGCAATATTACAACAAACTAAAATTTCAGGATCAAACCGTTTCCATGAAGAACCGTTTCCTTGCATAATGAAGCACAAAATAGACGACAAGCTTTCTTTCAAATAATTCTTGGCTGTCACATTACCTGAAGACTGTGCAGAGTTGATCACAGATCCACTTAAGGTGTTCGATTCGTTCTCTGTCTTTGTTGAACCCATAAGTTACCAGAGAATTTTCCATTTGGTTTCAGTGTTCTACATAACAGCACGCTTGGTAAATATTATTTTAGAAATGCAGCCCACTTTGATTTCTGCTCGACGGGCGACAGATTGTTGTCGAAGTCCATTACTCGTCGCTTTTGAGATTCCAGGTGTTGGTTTTCACCGCCTGCGTAGTTTATCCAACTGACTTGTTTGAGGATCCAGTAAAACGCCATTCGCGTTACATGACATTCGACGCCATTGGAGGCTAAGTTAATTATTCTACTGTGTCCACCAGAGAAATCTACGCAGTTCCACTACCCTCTCGATCCTAAGGAAATACGCGCAGAAGGCTCTATGCACAAAGATACCACTTACCAGGGGAGTGACAGGCAAGACTTTTACCGACACGGAAGAAAAAAAAAAAAAAAACACCGAACAAATGCCCTCCATTTCTAGACTGGGATTGCCTACGGCAACCCAGTAATAATTATTATTTCGCGCGAAAACATAACATGTTATTTTCACACGTGAAAAGATCATTGTCGCTATAGTTACATACGAAAATCGCCCCTTTCGATGCCTTTCGTGGGATGATTTAGTATTTCATTGGTGTTTATATATTAATAGAATATTAAATGGCCGCTTGGAGATACGAAATTTCTCTTCTCGTGTTGAAAAGAAGAGAAATTTCGTATCTCCAAGCGGCCATGTAATATCCTCTATTTATTTCACAGTTTTTAATTGTTATATGACAGTGTCAAATGTCTATGTCTGAATGTCGCAAGAGCTATAAAATGCTGGGCTGGATAACACCAACCATAATAAATAATTAGCGGAATTGCGGAGATGAACAAAGAGTGGTTTCCTATAGAAATAATAGTATTAATTTATATGCACCGCACTGGCTGGTGAATATAAAGCAACACAATTTGGCAGGGCTCCCGCTGGCACTCGTGACCTTTACAACAGAAATAAACTTCGTAGATTATCAATTCTCTGTTGTTCAGCTCTGAAGTTATACTCACACAATTGTTCGTCTCAGATGTGCACTACTCACTTTGTCTTTGGCAAATAACTATTAAATATAATTAAAGTTACAGTGTATCGCACGTTTTTTTGTCTGATAGCTAGAGAGCTTATTTATTTATTTATTTATTTATTTAATCAACAAAAGAAGACATAATTTAAATGAGACTGTTATAGAAAATTCATAATGAAAACAAACAGAAACCACAAGGAAGTCAAACTATTTAAGCTCAAACTATTTCACAAATGAGAGCAAATAATTGTTATCTTAGTAAACACCTTACTTGGAAATATCACATAAACTTTGTCTGTAAAGAAATCGCTAAATCAGTTGGTATTTTATCCAGGACGCGTTTCTAATTATCCTGTAAGACCAAACTCATGCTGTACTATACATTAATTTATCCATACATTACTTATTGTAACTCTACGTGGTCGTCCACTTACGTATCTAATTTAAATAGAATTTATTATCTACAAAAGCGAGTGGTGCGAGCTGTTACAAATTCAGAATATGGAGCACATACTGCTCCTCTTTTTTCTAAACTGAAAATTTTAGACATCTTCCAAATCAATCCCCTCGATATTGCTAAATTCATGTTCCGCTACCACAATAATCTGCTGCCTCCACTTTTCTTCAATCTGTTTATGACAAACAGTCAAGTCCATAAATATGACACAAGAACAGCCGGTAATTATCGTGTGCGTTCCTGTCGCACGAACATTAAGAAATTCACAATTCTTTACGAAGGACCTAGGCTCTGGAACTGTCTTTCTGCCTCTATTACCAATTTGTCAAGCTTTCCTATGTTTAAGAACAAAGTGCTAGAGTTTTTATTAAAATAGTTTCTGAGTTAGTTCCTGCCGCACTCCTTCGCAGCCCTTATTTTGATTAATATTGTGATCTCGAGGTGGCCTCTCCTATAAGCCTGGTGGTTTCCTGAGGTCTCCTCGCCTAAGAACCTGCTGTATGCTTTTTTTAAAAAAAAATTGTTATACACATATAAAGGCAAATAAATGACGATGATGATGATGATGAACATATCTGCAAGATTCCTGCAGCTCGCACTGTCAATTTCTGCACGAAAGTTTGGTAAATTATACACCGTTCCAATGGAATCAAACAATGGTTGTGCCTTTTTGGGAACCCAACCAATAAATGTTCTTCTCTTTCTTCAGTTAAGCAGAACACGCCAGTGTAACGTAACGAGTACCGTATGCCAAGGTCTTTCTGAATGAAACTTCTTTTCCTTAGTCATTGTTGACACTTAATAGGCTCCTCCTCTATCATTATCAACAATCTTTTGTCCCTAGCTGGAGTCCATTTCCAGCTGTGCATGTCTCTATTTGCAGCAATATAAATTTAAAAGAATTTCTTTGAGCTTTGGCCGTGAGTTCATCTACCAAGTTACAATGTACGCATGAACCCTGTACAATGAGCAAATTAGAGCAGGTTTCCTCTGAGTTTTGGGGTTTAATGGATGTGCAATTATACACATCGTGCATGCGTTTGGTTACAAAACATGGGATCAAGATTTGAAAGTTTGTGTGGCGGAATAACAGATAAAGGTTGGTTAATTCCTTCTGCTTGACTATAATTAATCATGACTGTGTTCTTGTGAAGAGCATCTCCATCTAGAACTCGAGTAAGACTTCTCAACCTTACCCTATACATCTTTACATCTAAAGAAAAAAATTTCAATTCTTTGTTACTGAGCTTAAATTTGTTTGGTTATTTCTTCCGTTATATTTGCTATTTAAAGTTGCAAAAATATTTTGAGGGATCACATCACTGCTACTCACAAAGGTGAGGAATTAATAGCTTAAGACTGAACTATTTTTATGGGCTTTCATGTTTAACTTGTTTTTGTAACAAGGAAATGGCATAATATCTTGCCAAAAATAAAACGTGTAGAGACTACAATCTTGCCTGTGGTGTCTCCATTAGAGCTACATGTTGCAAGGCAAGGCTAAAAAAAGGCTTGTCACAGATATTTAATAAGACATTCATGATTCCTGCAAACACTTACATGTACCTCTGCTGCATGTCCTATTGTGTGTTCTGGCCTTTCCTATGTGTTATGGCAGGAGTTCGCCAGGCTCATCAGGACCTTTCAAATGGGTATCGGGAGGCAACCCCCTGCTCCACCCATTATTCTTTTTTTTTTTTTTTTAAATCAACCAAGAGACAATTAAGTTAAGATGCCTCCCTTGATCTGCCACTACTTTACGGACTCATTCTCAACTGTTTTAAGCTAACTTTGATATGTGTTGTGTTTGTAGACTTAAGTTGACTTAAGGAGACTTAAGGCGACTTTAGGTCCCAGAGTAGGCCTTCAAATTTTCCAACTTGTACAAACATTAATTGAAGTGCATATATGCCTGCTTTTATGAAAAGGTGATCACAATGTACAGCGACCTCCAGAGAGTATGTTGAATTATGTTAATGTTTTTTCCTCCTAAAACATTAGCTCAACTGAATCATTTTTGCCATGCCTTTTTTCTTTCTTGATTTCTCTCTTTCTTTCTTCTTTCTTTCTTTCTTTCTTTCTTTCTTTCTTCTTCTATTTTGGGGCCAATTAGGCCAATTTAAGCCGTCTTTTGGCATAGTTTCAGTGCAAATGGCCAAATTCTCATCAACCTGGTTTTCATACAATCAGCTAGAAATAGCTTATACTCTTAGTCTAAATCATACCTTTCTGACAAACTTTACTCAATCTCCCAAAATCTGTATCTCATATTTGTTACAAATTTTTCAACTGGGACGAGTATCGAAGTGTGTATATTGCGAATCCGTTTCAATCTTCGTAAATCTTGTTCATCTCAGTTTTATTTTCAATTTATACTTATTTATTTATTTATTTAGATACTTTCATAAACTCGTATCACATACAAATAGAAAAGTAATAATAATAAAAGAAAAAAATATGCAGCAAGCGACGTCTAAGGTATTGTTATACGTCATTAGGTGATTATTTTGGGCTTCTCTCTGCTCTCTGCTTTTAACATTATGAGCAATAGTTGAAAATAGCCTGTCGAAGCTCTTGCTTGAATTTAGGGGAAATCGGCAGAATTAAAGAAGAATGGGGAGTGCGGGAGATCAGGCATGAAATCGGAAATCTCTCGGGTTGGAATGTCTCCTATGTTTAAGTGGTGTTCATTTTATTTCCTTTAAAGTAAAGAGCATGGCAGAGTACGCGACCAAAGGACACCAAAAGACGGTCAGACGAACATACGCCAAGAGGGAGGACGACACATTCAAAGCTGGATTTCGCGTCGACGGTGATCTCGACCGCAGTCTTATAGCAGCAAGCGACGTCTTAGGTATTGTTATACGTCATTAGGTGATTATTTTGAGCTTTTCTTTGCTTTTAACATTATGAGCAATAGTTTACAATAGCCTGTCGAAGCTCTTGCTTGAATTTAGGGGAAATCGGGAGAATTAAAGAAGAATGGGGAGAGCGGGAGATCAGGCATGAAATCGGAAATCTCTCGGGTTGGAATGTCTGCTATGTTTAAGTGATGTTTTCATTTTATTTCCTTTAAAGTAAAGAGCATGGCAGAGTACGCGACCAAAGAACACCAAAAGACGGTCAGACAAAGATACGCCAAGACATTCAAAGCTGGAGCTCGCGTCGACGGTGATCTCGACCGCAGTGTTATAGCAGCGCGGGCTCAAGCTGGAATGAAGGTCACTGACTGGGGAGCCACGATTGGTGCAGGGGCAGAGTGCCATTTTTACCAAGTGACGTTTACCAAACGTATTGAAGTTTCCGCTAGGATTCTAGGGGCTGATGCGGTGGCGTACGTGGGAGTCGATTTGGAAGCTTTAGTTGAGGAAGGTAGCCTCATAGGAGCAGAGGCTAGAGCAAGGGCGACACTGAGTGAGTTCAAAGCTGGGCCCCTGCATGCCCACTTTGGTCTTGGAGCATCGGCCGCGGCTAAAGTGGAGGGCGGTGCC
The DNA here is from genome assembly GCF_036669925.1 of Montipora capricornis. Classification (NCBI taxonomy): domain Eukaryota; kingdom Metazoa; phylum Cnidaria; class Anthozoa; order Scleractinia; family Acroporidae; genus Montipora; species Montipora capricornis. Next base: position 41,337,473 of record NC_090892.1, read on the forward strand.
CTCGAACTCAAAATCTTTGGTTGTGGGTTGACGGTTGGAAAAAGGATTGGCTTATCCGTCTTTGACAACAACGTTTCGGTTGAGTCTGCAGCACTTGTTGGCAAGAATTGGTTATGGTAACCGCAACGTAAGACTAACTTTGTTCCAGAATTGTCAAAAATGTCTTTTGTGAAATGTAATTCGTGGTTGACAATTGCTGGTTTTTACTAGTTTTATTGGTATACATGACCACCTATACTAAGGTAAAACGAAATTTTGGTAGGAACACTTATACTTAGTAGCGCCAAATTATGCAACGACCTTCCATATATATATAATTATATATAGTTTACGTCATAGAAAGTGCAGCGTATGTTTTAAACGAAATGACGAGTGATAAGCGATGACAAGCTAAATTCTCAGGCTTTCTATTGTGTTGAAAACATTTTCTTTCATTGAAAAACTCCCGTTCCGTCCGCGTATTTGCTCTGTTCTAAACCGGTCAAACCGCGACACTACAGTGTATTACCGTCTCATATTTTGCGCGTTCTCTCTACCAAATGTGGTAAAATGGCGTAATAATGGAATAATAAAACCCCGTACAAAACACTTTCTATGTCGTGAGCTGTTTATTACACATAAGACGAGAATTTTCATTGAAATAGTTTTCTGAACGCAAATTAGAGACAAAAACTCACTAACAATAGAACCAAATGCAAATTTCATTTAATTCAATAACAAACTACGATTTGCACGACATGCACGAGTGATTGGCTCACTTGTGAAAGAGCTGTACGCCATTCTGATTGGCTGTATAGGTTTTTTTCACATTTCAAAATAAAGCGTACAGATTTGTACAAATGAGCTTTACGGAATAAAATTCTCATTTTAAGTGTAATAAATAATTATATCTGCAAATGGTTAGACGTTCAAGTCTTCTCGGATAAGGACTATAAACCGTAGGCCCCGTCTCCTGCATTTTCAGTATTACATGGTTAGCAGGAGACGTTAGAGAATCCAAAAATTTATCGAAAAGAGTAGGGCACGTAGTTCCCGGTGTTGTGGTCTGGCCTTGTCTCACGGGTTGGTGCTTCACATAGGGTTAACCTCATTGCACCTTTCCCCCTTGGACAGAAATGTTCTTCTGACGTGTCCACAAATAACGACTTTCTGCACGCTTGCCCCGTAGCCAGTTCTTATCATTCTTGCCATGCCTTTGATTCTTAGCTTTTTTTTTTTGTTGATTATCACTTGTAATTCTGCGTCAGTTTTGTTTTGATTGTTTTACATGCTTGCGCAAGTAGCTAGTTTGGGTCGCATTTACATATATATTTTTTTACATTTACCGAATACAGCCTAGCCCTCACATTTGAGGTTTATTGAAATGAATTGCACTTATACAATTAAATAATAAATCATTTGAAAATGATTGTGGATTCTTTATTTATCGGCCAAATTTCATGATCGGGTTTGTTGGTTTAGATAAGTACATGCATATATGCTTTTCGGTCTCGTGCGAAATAAAATCAGTTGGCTTTTTATGGGTGCCATACTAGGATAACTTCAAATTAGTGTCGTTTCAAGATAACGGTTGAGAAATGACTGACCATTCTTTACTCTCACACAATTACAGAGCTAATTTGAGAGCAAGGACTAGCTTGTCACGCGACAAACGATTACGTACATGCGAACAACAAATACCGCTAGCGTTACTATGGCAACGACAAAATCTCCGACACTCTCCCTCCATACTTCTTCGAAGAAAAGGTATGTACGTAGGAGATTTGTTACGATGAAAAACTAATATTAAAGATCCTTAAATGGAGAATTGGTTAAATGTTGACCAAATACGTTATACGATCAGAGTTATATGAGTAAAAAGTGGCTACACAGTTCCATTCTCGAATGCTCCGTTGTTTTCATCCGTGATCTCACTGATGCGCACGCGCGCTGCCGCTGCTGCATCTCTTCTCGGACGGGGTTCGGCAACACTTGTGTCAGCGGGAGTTACAGGTTCTGTGGCCTTCCTGTCACAAATAAGTTCCAGAAGGAACAAGTGCTGTATGGGTCGCTCACAGGTAAGACCTGCCGCCGCATTCTCGTTCCCAGATCCCATCGTTTCCCCGCTGACTAAGAGAAACGATGGTATCTGGGAACGAGAATGGACCTGCCTTCCCTGAGTTTTGCCCCTCTCACGATACCGTCTCTTCCGACAAGTGTCGGTTTTCACTGTCACACCTTCACTGAAACCATTCAACATGTAAAGTCAAGAATAAACAGTCTCGCAAAGATTTAAGTTTGCGTGATGTTTCGTGCGGGAGATATTCGAGAAATGTTTTACTCAAATTTATAAGACTTTGTATGGACACGCCATGTTTGTGTCCCTCGGAGGGGCTTAAATATGGCGGCCGGAAGCAAACACAAAAACGTATGTCATCGAGTTTTGCTATAAAAAGCCTGTAGGCGTCTTCTGAGGGCTCATAAACATCTACATGAGTACTTATTCTCATACAAGGACTGTTTAGATTGCGAAATCTCAGCGGATAAATCACTTTTTGTAACCTAGGTGACAGCATTCTCGGCCGCCATTTTAATATCTTGTCACGCAAAAGCTTAGAAATTCAGCCTTGCTTTATCAAAAGAGGAAAAACCCAATCAAACTGAAAATTTGTAAAAAGATAAGTCTTCAGCTGTTCTAATAAGTAATTAAACTAAACCAAAATCTCAAAAGGATTGATAATTCCTTATTTTTTAATTTTGATGACGTCACCTGAAAACCAAGTTCGATTATTCCCAGGGTCCACTTATTTCGATTTTTCTCTTCCGATTGTATGATAGCTACTTCTCCAACCTTTGGCACTATGCTTTCTCGACCATGCGACATTCGGTGACGTACTCGCACGCCACGCATGTTCGTACTACTTCACCGTCTCCACATGGCTTTTTAGCATTTGTGAAGGTGTTTCTCCCTTTTACGCAGGTCTGAGTCATCGATGTGATGTGGCTGAAGTTCAAGCAAGGTATTGGTATTGATAAACAGCATGGAATTTGGGGTTAGTACCGGCAATTAAAGGTACTCATCAAGGTAGCAGAGGGGGTGGTTGTTGAGAGCTACTTCAACATCCAAGAGAACTACCGTTACCGATGGTCTTTTTGAGTGCCGTTTTAACCAATCCAATCATTCTCTCAAATTGTCCTCCCCACCAGGGCGCGCGACTCAGATTGAATTGCCAGGTGATGGAGTTGCTGGTCAAGAACCCTTATAATCGTTCATCTCTCCTTACTTGTCGCATACACGCAGCTGCTCGCACAAAGCAGGGGCACCCAACGTCAATTTTCGGAAAATATCTGTTCGGAAGACGATTTGAGATCTGGAATTTTCGGAACATTTGTTGTAAAATTTCTTCCTTGCCTGCCTGTCCTAGGATTTTTCGAACATCTGAAAAATGGTATAATTGCCCATTTTTAACGGATTTTTACCCTAAAAAGGTCACCTATCATTTTCGGGAGCCTTTTTTCTGGCTGAACTTTTCGAAAAGGTAAGTTTTAATCCCTATAATTTTCGGATCACTAGACTTTCAGCTAGGAAATCCGAACAGATGAAAAATGTTTAGGGGATAAAAATAAGCCTATATCTACCGTTTAAATACTAAAATAAGTTTGACAATGCTATGTCTAAGTGGTTTTGAACTATATTCTCGTTGGGTGCCCCTGAAAAAGGTTTGCCCATTGTCGGAGTAAATCCTCTTCGGTCTACCTCTACGAGGGATGAAGCGTTTAAGGCTTGAGAGACAGTCTGTCATGTCAAGGTTTGGTAGCATGTCCAGGTAGATGCCTTGCGTGAGACTGCATTCATAGAGTAAGGCGTACGCTTTGCCTTTTCTTTGTATAAGATCCGATATCTTAAAGGGCCAGCATAGTCCAGTCCTATGACTTGATAGGCAGACGTGCCCTGCGTGCGTGTTGGGGGAAGATTTCCAGGAGATGGGGCTTCGTAAGGGCTTGATTACTTTTTTCGCCAGGCGTCTCAGCCGAGCAATCCAACACCGTTTACGTTCGCGAACCTTGGCCATCGTCAGCCCCACTCTCCCGGGTAGAACAGTTTTGTGAGCACGCAGGACTAGTTTCTCGGCTTAGACAAGCGAGTCTAAAACATACACTGGGTGCTGCCCTTGAATCCTTCCCCGACATTCGAACACACCGCCATCATTCTTGTGAAGATTGAGTGCGATCTCAACCAGAAAAATGTCACGTGTTGAAGTTAGTTTGTCGTGAGAGGACCAAATTCTCTTTCTATCTTGGTCTTACGTGTGTTTTTCACAAAGCGTGAAACACACGCGGTAATCCTCATCGCTCCCCAGTAGCTGCACTTGTCAAGGCGTTCATAGAAATCATTCTTCTTGACTGCAGCGTGAAGGAGTTCTCTGGTACCCATCGCCTTGCTCTCGCTTCTGCAGTCGCCTCAAGTACCTTTTCTGGTGGCCAGTCGTCCCGGTTACATAGCCAGCTACAGTAGGTCTGTACCGCCAGAAAGTATCGCCAGTTACGTCACCGCCCCTACTAGCTAAGTCGGCAGGATTTTCTTTGGTTGGCATGTGACGCCACTCGTTGTCTGGACAGCGTGTGATCTTGTTAACACGATTAGCAACGAACTGCTTGTAATCCCCCTGACCCTTAATCCAGTACAAAGCTACAGCACTTTCCAGCCAAGGTGTCTGGGTCTGAACAATGCCATCAACTAGAGAGTATAACATAACCAATAAATTTTATGCAGAGTTGATTCAGTTTTGTTTAGGGCAGAATTTAGGAATGCTTTTTCTACAGAAGATGACTCAACCTCGATCGTTTGGAACAATAAGAACATTAGAATTAATGGGAAACCGGTTTTTTATAGAAGGTTTTTTTGAAAAAAAATTCATTTCTATCCGTCAGTTAAGATTGCATCTTAGCAATGCAGAGTCTTTGGATCTCATACGGACTGATTTCAAATTGAATTGTAACTTTTTGGTGTGGGCTGGTCTAAAGTTCGGCCATACCTGTTTCGTTAAGAGGGAAGGAAGATGATGTCAGACTAAGGAACGCGTTGGGTTTCTATGATAACAATACTTTTTTTGATGCCACGTAAGCCAAAAGTAGAGGGTACTACAGATTTCTTATTCGGCTAAAAGCTACTTTACCAAATGGTGCAAATAAATTGCAAAGTGAGTTTAATATAGATGTTACTAATTTGACCAGGGTCTATAGTTTGCCGAAATTAGTTTGTTTAGAAACTTTGTTACGCGATTTTCAATTTAAAGTACTTAATTATATAACCTGTACTAGCATACTTTTAAAGAAAATGGGTATAGTGGAATCTGATTTATGTACGTTTTGTAATTTAACTAAGGAAGATTTTGAGCACTTATTTTTTAGTTGCTCGTTCTCTCTCATATTTTGGAAAGACTTTGAGTTATGTTGGAAGAAATGTACGAATTGTAATACTAATTTAACCTCGCAAGTTGTAATTGTAGGCATCAGTGGCAATAATAATGTTTTTTTTAATTACTGTATTATACTAGGGAAATCTATTATTTATTATTGTAGATGAAATAACGTAAAACCAAATATACAATTTTTTAAGGTTAAGTTAAAGCAAAAATACCAAACTGAATTTCGCTCAGAAGAATGCTTCTCTAGACAGTTTTAATCAAAAGTGGTTATTCAATCCTCTGACGCTTAAATTTTGAAGGAGTATCCGTTGCGAAATGCATTTTCTGTTTGTCATGCCCGGTTCCTTTAGAATTTAGTGTTATAAACTTTGCTTAGCCTTAGTTTGTGGTTGTGCGTGTGTAAGTGTGTGTTGCATCTTCTAGCAATGCCTGTAATTTATCTTTTTTTGGAAATGCTATGTAACGGTGTAAATAAATAAATAAATAAATAAATAAACAGAAAAAAATATATATATTGACGTTAAACTGCTGTTTTTTCTTTTCATTTAAATTTAATTAATTAATACAATATAAGAATCAGCGTTGATGCTTAGTCCTAATGTTAGAACCTTTTTGACCAAAAACGCAGCAAAATTGCAACAATATTACTCATAGTTCCAGAGATGGAACATTTGAAATCTAATCGCTCACTGCTTAAGGGCCGCGTGTTTACCTATACCCCCGGGACAACTCCATCCAGTATCCGTGACCAACGTACACGAACAGGTACGATTCGTCAATGTAGGCTCTCGATTCGTACCGGCGTCCATGCACCACATGATCACATCATCACCACCACCACCACCACCATCATCATCATCATCATTTTATTTCAATGTTCAATTTAGCAAATTGAAGAAATACACAGCCCGCATAAAGCAAACCAAATCGAGGAGGGCTGTATAACTTACAATCACATTTAAAAAATTAGATTGATAGTAAGACAGGTAAATAAATAGGTATACACATACATTCACAGATAGCTAGCATTTACATAGGGCAAGAACCTGTAAGAAGCTGACATGAAACACAAGGAAGTAATAATAATAGCTAGGGTGTGATAAATGATAACCAGTAATTTTTAAGATTAACATTGAGACCTCAAAATAATCATTCTCATCACCAAGCACCACAAGTAAAAATGAATTAAGTTTTTTTCCTTAGTTTGTGCAAGTCAGGCTTCAGGCAATTCCATAGCTTAGTTCCAAAAATGGAAAGCGAATTAAGTCGAATACTTCTGAAGGAATCAAGACATTTTAGTCCATGGTCTTACGCTGGAGGAGTTACCTTTAAAGGGATACAAACATTTTTCGGGCGGAGCGTTTTGTATGGACTTCCATCAACCGGATTATCAGGGCGTACAGAGGAGTGGCGACAGGGTAGCATAAACCGGCGTCCATGCACCACATGATTACAACACCATCATCATCATTATCATCATTTTTTCCTTAACAACCCATAAGTTACCAACATCAGAAAATCTAGTGTTACATGAATGAACGTCGGATGAACAGATGAAAAGATCACAGATATTCTGAGGAGCACAATTGATAGATGTGTCATGCAAAAGAGAACATACTGTTTGAAAATAAGGCATATTGAGGGTAAAACATTAGCGAAGACAAACAAAGAAATAGCATGAGAACATTAACGAAGAACTCGTTTTTGTAAGATAAAGGGTTAGTCTTCTGTAACAACATCTTAGTGCGATGGTCGAGTTTTCAATTCAAATTTTAAGAAACGTTTCTTTTAATACGCTCCAGTTGAAATTGATGAGAATGATCTCGGCTTTTCCCAATTTTAGCACGGCCCAATATTTACTGATGAAGCACGAATTGACATTTCAGAGCGCTTCGTGGCATAAGCGATCGATACCATTCCTTACAGTAGATTGCCTTGAATCAAGTTACTGTACGTAACTTTCACCTGACTATTGATTGGAAAAATAAATACACTATTGAACCTGAGTCTCACCATTTTCGGAGAGGGGTTGGGGTGGTCTCGCAGGGTCGCTACTTTCGGGATTTATTGCCGTTACTTTTGAGGGTCGCCTTTTTCGGGGGCGAGGGGGGGGGGGGGGAGGGGGAATCGTTACTTTCGGTAGTTTACGGTATTGCAATAGCCTTGTGTATTACACGATGATTGGTATGAACCTGAAAGTGCTTCAAGTGCCGTTTAAATAAAAACTGAAAGCCGCTTGCTTGAAGACATTGGACAATTTAATTTCCTAATTTATTCACACAAATAGGTTGATAATAAATTTTAATAATGTTGGTTTCTTGACGCCGTGGTCACTCCCTTCTTAACACAGATCTCTCCCCTTTTTTATACACGGGCGTTGGTTACACAGATAAAAGACATGTTGTATCGCAGCCCTTATAAGGACTAGCTCGTCCTTACCTAACCTCCAATTAGTGTCGTTTCAAGAAAACGGTTGAGAAACGACTGACTATTCTTTACTCTCACAGAATTACAGAACGCATACTAGGTACTAAACGCAGACTGAGAATGAAGACTGTTTCTCTTCTGATATGTGACAACATGTCATCTAGAAACATGCCCAGTTTCACGCAGTCGCTTTTCCGCGATCATCCTTAGTATTATTGTGGAATATTAGCTTGCTTGCTCGTTTCTTCAAATATTTTGTCCTTTACAAAGCGACCAGGCCACAGGTTATTAATCTGCTCATGCGGCTTACCTGGTTTGTCAGCTGAGGCTGCCCTGATGCGAAGACTGCGGACGACCCACGTTCAAAGATCGTCATATGTTATGTCACTTGTCCTCGTTATCTCGATATCATATTGCGTGTAGCTATTGTTAAATATTGATATGACAGCTCAAGGACAAAGTGAGGAGATATGAGAAAGGCTTGAAATTCTATTTGGGAACGACTGTGGCCTGGCCGATTGGGGGTAGCATGTGATGATACCGATAGGTCTGGACCCCTATTGTTTGCGATATATATATAGTTTTCAAAAAATTGTAACGGTCACTTTTGAAAATGTGTGTTGACTAGCATACGAAACGTAAGTTTTATAAAAATGCGTTGGAATACAATGTTTATCACCGCTGTTTGTGTTATTTTCTTAACCAAGCTGCTATGGCCTAAAAACAAGAGTTTATACGATATTGTTTTCCTTTTCTTTTTGTCTGTCATTTTAAATTATCCGGCTGGTTATATTACCGCTGTACACTCGTTCCCACACTCCCGTTCTCGGTGCCTCGTTCACCTGTTTTGGTAATGCACCTATCAATGTTAAGCCCCAGGAAGGGGGACGGGTATGAGGTGGTGATTTTGACATTTTCATTTAAAAAAATTCAATTTCCTCACTCCTGGGACAAAATAATTGGTCAAAATGTCCACCCGGCGGCAAGTGAAGGTTGTAAAATGTCCTTTGTACGATCAAAATTGCTAGCCTGGGGACGTCACCGTATGATCAAAATCTCTACCCTGGGGACAGACCTCACGATTAAACTCCCGTGGTTAGCCCGGCCCCCCCCTCCCTGGGCCTTAACATTGATAGGTGCCGAATTTGTGCGTATTCAATATTGAACTATATGCAGAGCGCGATTTAAACTTTTCGCCTTAAGCGAAATTGTAAAACTGATTCGCTGCGCGGTGAGGCAGCGAAATAAAATCTGCACGTACGCATTACGTTTCTCTATACATCTCGAGATCGAATGCCGCGGATTTGCAAAGTCAAGGCGTAAGGGAAATTCATTGTCCTTACCAGGCTAACCGTCTTGCGTGACTGTTAGGAGCGTGACAAATGTAACTCCTATCCTCTCCGGGGAAATTCTTCATTCCTTCGCTATTGACGAAGATTTAAACTTTCCGCGAGTGCAATATTTGGCAATTTTTGATTTTCCCCGTTGGATTAGCAAGTTATTGTTTTCGCCGCTCATGAGAATTATTCAAAATGGCCTTTAATGATTACTTCAAGACTTGTTAACAATAGATTAACAATAGCTATACGCGAAAAGTTCAAAGTCCTCTGCGTAGGGCAATTCTAGTCTGCACAAAATAAACCCGCGACACGTGTAATTTGACAGTACAACGAGGGACACCGACAAGCAACCGTCTCAATCTCTTTGCACAACAACAAGATGGATTCCTTACAGGGTAAGTTGCTTTCTCTATTATCAAATGCTTATGAGGAGTTATAACATCTGAACGCTGAACAAAGGAAATCTCAACCAAGGCCGACTCTGTTTCCATTTCCGATAGCGACTTGAAGTTTTGAAATAAGCGTCGGCACGCGACAGGGTATAAGATTTGAAGTACATCCAGACTTTCTATTGCCGATTTACAGTGAAACACTACAGATTCTCGACTTTCCATTAAATACTCATTGCGATCGTCAGAAGTGTTAGTGGTCGTTAGTGGTTTGATGTTAGAAAGACTCCAAAGTCCAAGTTGATATAGATATTCTTCCCCTACAAAATTGGCTATTCTGTTTTTGTCACGCACGAAATTCGAGATTTGCGTTGGTGCTGAGAAATTATCATGTTATTTGGAAACCTGACTAAACTACAAATGAAGTCGAGCTGAACTTGAAATCGCCCCATCCGCTGAAATGAGTGTTTAAGAAGTTCAATGTCGGTTCCCTTTGTAGGTCCAAGTACGGCTAAACTCCATGTGACTTGAACGTTTGATTTATTAAAGTCAAAGTACGCGGTGCAAGAGAGAAAGTAATTGTCGAGTTAGGATCTCGAGTTGGATTTCGAGTTGGATTTTTGAGTCGGACATTGCGTTTATTTTACAATATAATTTTTTATTACCCGTCAGCCGTTCGTAGTTGCAAAGTTCGATTCGATCATTCCACCCCAGCTTTTTTTTTACTTCTAACAAATTTATTTATTTCATCACAACGCACTACTTTAATACAATTACTTACGTTACTTACACGGCCTTATACTTATACGACTTACAATACGATAGTTATGCACCGATCAACTCGACATCCCCCTCCCGGGCAAACCATGGGCATTTGAACTTTTGAAGATTGAATCGTTCAAATTCCCGTCCCCTCGGGCGCAAATAGTGTTGTCTGTCTGTTCCTCAACTTTTGAAGATCTTTTTTGTAAGCCAATCGCTCACAAATGCTGTATCTTTTCCTTTAAACTCTTCCCTCTCGTCCAAACACATGTTTTATGGCTGTTAGCGACTTCGGCGCCTGAAAAGAGAAATCATTTGAAACCTGACTTTCCGGGTTCAATTTTCCCCGCCACACGCAGGCAAAGGTCAAATTCCCCACTCGGGCACAGAACGTTGTCAAATGCCCGGGGTTTGCCCGGGAGGGAGACGTTGGAGTTTTGATAAATTTGATCGGTGTATTACTCCACTTACAAAAATAAATCATGGAACACGCGCACGCATCCACTCATCCACTCATCAGGACGTCACATGTCGATCAAAGTCGATCATCGAAAACGTAGTCGAAAAGTCGATAGTACTCGATATTTTATTTTATAGTTTAATTTGTCGATTGTCCAACCCGAACAGCGATAACTTGCCGGTATCGCATCAGATGGCAAAGAACAGCACACATCATCAAGCTAATTCGATTTAATTCAGCAAACAGTCCAATTTCTATCATTTTAAGCAGATTCATTGCTTTCCGATACAAAACCTTTATTAATCTAAACTTTGTAACACCTACTGATTCGTGACAGAGATTGGTTGCTTGCTGCCGGTATATTTCTAATGTTCATACAGTGAGCTTGCGCTTCCTGTGCTTAAAATAGAATGCCACCGCCGTCCGCAGTCCCGTAGTGGATGGATCAGAATGAAAACAAAGAGTCAAATGGACTGTCATCATCGCGGTCCGCAGTCCCGTAGATCTCGTCTTTTGTAGGTAAACTAGTGTAATTTAGATGACAAACATGACTGAGGGTGTTAACGAGGTCATACCATAAAGCTCTGCAGTGTTTTTTTTTTTTTTTGGATAACTATTGCGTGCAAGTTCGTGCGTACGCCCACGAGGGACTCGATTTTACTCAGGCAAGTTATTTATGATTTAAAGGGGGTAGAAACTGTGGAGCTACGTCGGTGGAGACTATTACAAGATAAGTTGGTTTTATCGAATGGTCCATTGTATGCTTAGTTACCGGGCCTATGACTGAAAGTGAGGCTGGAGTTGACCTTGTTTTGAAACAGATCTCCCTCCTTTTCTTGTGTTAATGTTGTTGTCACTGCTTTTCTTATGCAAATTATTACTAATTAGCATAACAACAAGATCATTAACATAAGAAAAGGAAGATCTGTATCATGCATAATAAGGTCAACACCAGCCTCACTTTCATTTAAGGGCCAGGTAAGTAAGCACACAACTGTAAAGAGGTCTATGGCCACCTCAGAGATTCGAAAGCAGACGTTTCGAGCGTCGTCGGAGCGAATCATGATTTAGATTGGATTTACCGCATTCTGAAGATGTCCTTCCCATTCCGTTTCATGTTGGTTTGCTCACGCTATAAAATTGATTAACTTTATAATGGCTTGCCATCCCAAGTATGATCCCCATGAAGTTTGTAATGTGTTCCTTGCGCTACAAAGTTGTTTACAAATCTGGCTGCCCTTTTAATAGTTTAACATCAAATTATCTTTAATTTCCGAAGCATTTTTGTGCATCGCAAGCGTTTTTCAATGACGAAAATAAAATTTAATTCAACTTCGATTACCGACACTGATTGACCTTGTCATATGCAAATGAAGGTCGACGACAAAGCTGTTGGATCTCGCTGCTCTTGAAATACCAACTGAACAACTTACCCGTAAACCAATATTCGGACCTTTGCTTTCGAACGCACCCCATTAATCTGATTATTGCTAGTAGCAACGAAAAACTAAGAAATTAGTTTCCACGACCAGCTAGAGACTAAACATCAACGAACTACAATAAATTGTCATGATACACCTGTAATAATGCATCATGTAATTTCCTTAAAAATTCTGGCCAAAATTACAATTTTTCGTGTATCCTACCAAATTTAGCGTCTCTGCAAAGTTTCATTTAAAAAATTGATGCAAACTCGTGTATTACTTTCCAAATTTTACAAAGACATGTATGGTAAGTTTGAGGTTCCATATTTCGGCACGTTTGCACAAGATATTTATGTTATTTTAGAAAACAATCCTAAGAAAATACGCGCGCTGATTGGTTAAAAATCGTGTTTCTATGACTCGATGGAAACAGAACTAGCACGAGCTGTTGACGTAGTGATGGCGCGAGCAAAGAGAATTTACATTTTGATAATTAGAGTTAACAAGTTGTTTTCCTTTTTCTCGTCGCGAGTTTTCTAAAAGAAATAGGTGACGTAAGGCAACCTTACACAACTCAAATTGCTCATTCTACTCAAGTCACAGAACATCAACAGATCAAAAGTCTCCATATTTTTCTCCAAAATAAAAAACAAACAACAACGACTGTGAAATAATTATTATTTCGCGCGAAGACATGATATCTTCACACTTGAAGATAACATGTTATTTTCACACGTGAAAAGATCATTGTTGCTATAGTTACATACGAAAACCGCCCCCGTACGTTTCGATGCCTTTCGTGGGATGATTTAGTATTTCATTGGTGTTTATATAATAAATAGAATATTAAATGGCCGCTTGGAGATACGAAATTTCTCTTCTCGTGTTGAAAAGAAGAGAAATTTCGTATCTTCACGCGGCCATATAATAGCCTCTATTTATTTCACAGTTTTTAATTGTTATATGACAGTGTCAAATGTCTATGTCTGAATGCCACAAGAGCTATAAAATGCTGGGCTGAAATAAAACCAACCGTAATAAATAATTAGCGGAATTTTGGAGATGAACAAAGAGTGGTTTCCTATAGAAATAATAGTATTCATTTATATGCACCGCACTGGCTGGTGAATATAAAGCAACACAATTTGGCAGGGCTCCCGCTGGCACTCGTGACCTTTACAACAGAAATAAACTCTGTAGATTATCAATTCTCTGTTGTTCAGCTCTGAAGTTGTACTCACACAATTATTCGTCTCAGATGTACACTCAGTTAAATTTACAGAGTATTGCAAGTTTTTTTTTCTGATAGCTACAGAACTTATTTATTTATTTATCCATCAAAAGAAGTCATAATTTAAATGAGACTGTTGTAGGAAATTCATAATGAAAACAAAAAGAAACAACAAGGAAGTCAAACTATTTAAGCTCAAACTATTTCACAAATGAGAGCAAATAATTGTTATCTTAGTAAACATATCTGCAAGATTCCAGCAGCTTGCACTGTCAATTTCTGAGCGAAAGTTTGGTAACTATTACACCGTTCCAATGGCATCAAACAATGGTTGTTCCTTTTCGGGAACCCAACCAATAAATGTTCTTCTCTTTCTTCAGTTAGGTAGAACACTCCAATGTAACGTAACAAGTACCGTATGCTAAGGTCTTTCTCAACGAAACTTCTTTTCCTTAGTCATTGTTGACACTTAATAGGCTCCTCGTCAATCGTCAATCTTTTGTCCGCCAATTTGATTCTCCTAGCTGGTGTCCATGTCTAGCTGTCCATGTCTCTATTTGTAGACTCGCGTGAGTTTGATTCAAGTCACGTGACCATAACATTCTCAGAATTGGTAGCCTTTCCTCCAGCGGTAAATGCAAAACTCAAGGCTCAAAATTACATGATGAGGCATTTCTACGCGATTTATCAGCACACGTACCATGAGGTTTTAAAGGAAGGATATTGTGAGCTTTAGTGGTAGCATCAGATATGAAAAATATACACCCAGCACGTACATCCAACACTTGCCCTACAAGTGAATTTATGGGGATGTCTGCTTTCATACTTGCCTAGCACATAAATTTAAAAGAATTTCTTTGAGCTTTGGCCGTGAGTTCATCTACCAAGTTACAATGTACGCATGAACCCTGTACAATGAGCAAATTAGAGCAGGTTACCTCTGAATTGCAGTGTAATTATACACATCGTGCATGCGTTTGGTTACAAAATATGGGATCAAGATTTGGAATTTTGTGTGGCGGAATAACAGATAAAGGTTGGTTATTCCCTTCTGCTTGACTATAATTAATCATGACTGTGTTCTTGTGAAGAGCATCGCCATCTAGAACTCGAGTAAGACTTCTCAACCTTACCCTATACATCTTTACATCTAAAGTAAATAATTTCAATTCTTGTTACTGATCTTAAATTTGTTTGGTTATTTCTTCCGTTATATTTGTTTTTTAAAGTTGCAAAAATATTTTGAGGCATAACATCACTGCTACTCACAAAGGTGAGGAGTTACTAGCTTAAGACTGGACTATTTTTATCACGGGCACCCAGCGTCAATTTTCGGAAAATATCTGTTCGGAAGACGATTTGAGATCTAGAATTTTCAGAACATTTCTTGTAAATCTTCTTGCTTGCCTGCCTCTCCTATAGGATTTTCGAACATCTGAAAAATGGTATAATTGCTCATTTTTAACGGATTTTTACTCTAAAAAGGTCACCTAGAATTTTCGGGAGCCTCTTTTCTGGCTAAAATTTTTTAAAAGGTAACTTTTGATCTCTATAATTTTCGGATCACTACACTTTCAGCTAGGAAATCCGAACAGATGAAAAAATTTTAGGGGATACAAATATGCCTATATCTACCGTTTAAATACTAAAATACGTTTGACAATGCTATGTTTAAGTGGTTTTGAACTATATTCTCGTTGGGTGCCCCTATTTTTATGGGAATTTCATGTTTAATACTTGTTTTTGTAACAAGCAAATGGCATAATATCTTGCCAAAAATAAAATGTGTGGGGACTAGAATCTTGCTTGTGGTGTCTCCATCAGAGCTACATGTTGCGAGGCAAAGCTGAAAAAGAAGGCTTGTCACAGATCTTTAATAAGGATTTACATGATTCCTGCAAACACTTACATGTGCCTCTGCTGCATGTCCTCTTGTGTGTTCTGGCCTGTCGTATGTGTTATGGCAGGAGTTCTCCAGGCCCATCAAGACCTTTCAAATGGGAATCGGGAGGCAACCCCCTGCCCCACCCATTATTCTTTTCTTTTTCTTTAATCAACCAAGAGACAATTACGTTAAGATGCCTCCCTTGATCTGCCACCACTTAACTGACTCATTCTCGACTGTTTTAAGTTGACTTTAAGGTGTGTTGTGTTTGTGGACTTAAGTTGACTTAGGGCGACTTAAGGCGACTTTAGGTCCCAGAGTAGGCCTTCAAATTTTCCAACTCATACAAACATTAATTGATATTTATGCAGCAAGCAACGTCTTAGGTATTGTTGTACGCCGTTAGGTGATTATTTTGAGCTTTTCTAAGCTTTTAACATTATGAGCAATGGCTTAAAATAACCTGTCGAAGCTCTTGCTTGAATTTAAAGGGAAATCGGCAGAATTTAAGAAGAATGGGGAGAGCGGGAGATCAGGCATGAAATCGGAAATCTCTCGGGTTGGAATGTCTGCTATGTTTAAGTGATGTGTTCATTTTATTTCCTTTAAAGTAAAGAGCATGGCAGAGTACGCGACCAAAGGACACCAAAAGACGTTCAACCGAACATACGCCAAGAGGGAGGGCGACACATTCAAAGCTGGAGCTCGCGTCGACGGTGATCTCGACCGCAGTGTTATAGCAGCGCGGGCTCAAGCTGGAATGAAGGTTACTGACTGGGGAGCCACGATTGGTGCAGGGGCAGAGTGCCACTTTTACGAAGTGACGTTTACCAAGAGTATTGAAGTTGCCGCTAGGATTCTAGGAGCTGATGCAGTGGCGTACGTGGGAGTCGATTTGGAAGCTTTAGTAGAGGAAGGTAGCGTCATAGGAGCAGAGGCTAGAGCAAGGGCGACACTGGGTGAGC
>NC_090892.1:41361263-41368763 GCF_036669925.1 Montipora capricornis
AGAGCGTGAAGCCCACGCGGTAACCCCTCATCGCTCCCCAGTAGCTGCACTTGTCAAGGCGTTCATAGAAATCATCATTCTTCTTGACTGCAGCGTGAAGGAGTTCTCTGGTAGCCATCGCCTCTGCTCTCGCTTCTGCTGCCGCCTCAAGTACCTTTTCTGGTGGCCAGTCTTCCCGATTACATAGCCAGCTAGGTCCGTCCCGCTAGAAAGTATCGCCAGTTACGTCACCGCCCCTACTAGCTAAGTCGGCAGGAAATTCTTTGGTTGGCACGTGACGCCACTCGATGTCTGGACAGCGTGTGATCCACGATTAGCAACGAACTGCTTGTAATCCCCCTGACCCTTAATCCATTACAAAGCTACTGTACTGTCCAGCGAAGCGTATGTCTGGGTCTGAACAATGCCATCAATCGAATTCAGTGATCAGCTCCAGTCAGGCACCGTGAGGCCCTGTTTAGATAGTCGACTCTTAGCTGCGACAAGGCGTTGTGCAACACCATCTCCCTGACGGATTACTGAATAGACAACTGCGCTAATACCCTGAGTGCTTGCGTCCCCGAATCCATGAAGCTCTAGGCATTTGATTGGCTGTCTATATTGTACCATTTTAGCCAGCGTTTAAGCAACTCGCCGCTAAGCTTGTGGTCCCAAGGAATCTTGGTCTTGCAGATGTCGTGGTAGATCATTTTACCTTCAAGCCAGCCCCAGTGGGTTGTAGATTTTCGCCAACTGTTTCCCCAAAAATGCTCTCTTAGGTGGCATCACAATCTCAGATAGGAAAACTACAGACAAGGTGTCTTTTCCTTTCATTGTGTCATTGGGCTCCAAAAATCTTGGATTTGTTGTTTGCCACTCCAAATTGTTGCTTGGCATACGATTGACTCTCATCACGTGCCCCAGGAAGCTTACCGTCCATTTCTAGCACAGCAACAGTTCTACTTATGTAAGGTGAAGGTCGCCTCACGAAATATTTCCACAGCTTTATCTTTGGTTTTCTGCACTTGAGCTTTGTTAAGCCCTCCTATCAGCAAGTGATCTACGTGAAGGCTCTTGCGCAACTCTTACTACTTCCGGTTTTCTCTCCTCCCATGATTCTGGGTGTTGTTCCAGCACCCCTCCAAGCAGAAAAGGGGAGCATGTCAAACCGAATAAAGCTCGCGCGAATCGGTAGATATTCACAGACTCTTTTGTCGCTGCTCTCCAATGCCATCTTAAGACGTCTATTTCTTCTTTTTTGATTCGTATTTGTAAGAAGGCAGATCACAGGTCGCCGGCCAGAAACACAGGTCGGAATCTCTGTCCCACAAAAACACTCCATAACTTGTTTTGTAGTACCGGTCCAGGGTACAAACAGTCGTTGAGCGATGGCTCGCCTGATTAAGCACGAGCGCTTGCACCGTAAATTATGCGTAAGTTTGTCGTGACACTGTCACTCAATATATGCCAGTGAGGGATGTAGCACTCAACCCTGTTGATATTTTCAGGGGCCAGCTCTATGATGCCAAGTTCCTGTTGATCATTGATGTTGCATTGGTAATCTGCTGTCAGTCCTTCACGCGTTAGTTTTCTTTTTAGACCGCAATCGACGGAAGCTCCCTTGTTTGTTAAGGGGGAGGGGAGGGTGGTCTCCGCGCCATGGCAGTCCGGTTTCGTACCATCCCCCTTTGTCTCACACAAGCTGGTCTGAATTCTTGGTGAATAACCGACTGGTCATGTTCTGTAGCGTCGGAAAGTCCAAGCACGTCTAACCTACAAAGTTCTTCGCAGTCGGCGAGACTTGTCTGTGTCAACATTATTTGATGTGTGTCGAACTCTTGACGCGGTGACATTAGACACCATCCCAGTTTAGAGCGCTCGGCAACAGGTCGGTCCTCCTTTCCGACCCTGGGGGCGATTTGGGCTTTAATTCGCGCATATTCGCTTACCCCCAGCACGACAAGGACTGGAAGTTGTTGTTTACATCGTTATCTTCTATCGTGACTCCCTTAATAGTTCTTAATAGCTAGGATTGTTCACATTCAGCGAATCGCTCTTGTTGATCTTAATTAATTTCACGTCCATCTTGTACTTTCCACTGACGGATTCTATTTCCACTTCATGTGTTTCCTGATGCAAACCTAATCGCGATCGATCAGCACAATGCGGTTTTAACGGAAGAATATTGTGAGCTTTTGTGGCCGAAGGTTTCCCTTTTTATTCCTGCATCATATATGAACAATGAACACACAGCATCTACATGTAACACTTGCCTTACACGTGCAGGTTTCCTCGGAGTTGTGGAGTTTAGTGGATGTGCAGTGTTATTAGACACATTGTGCATGCATTTTGTGACAAAATATGTCATCATGATTTGGAATTTTGTGTGGCGGAATAACAGATAAAGATTGGTTAATCCCTTAAGCTTGACTAAATCACTAAATCATGTATTCTTATGAAGAGCGTCGCCATCTAGAACGCAACTATGTAAATCGAACAAAATTGTATGAAATTCTTAGAGTAAGACTTGTCAACCTTACAACAGACATTTTCTTTCTTTAGTTAAAGTTAAGCTTACGTCAGTATTACATCTAAAGTAATTAATTTCAATTCTTGTTTCTAAGCCTAAATTTGTTTGGTTATTTTCATCCGTAATATTTGTTATTTAAAGTTGCAATAATATTTTGAGGCATCATGTCACTGCTCCTCACAAAGGTGAGGAATTAATAACATAAGACTGATCTATTATTATGGGCTTTCATGTTTAATGCTTGTTTTTGTAACAAGCAAGTGGCATAATATCTTGCCAAAAATAAAATATGTGGAGACTACAATTTTGCTTGCGGTGTCTCCATGTTGCAAGGCAAAGGTTAAAAAAAAGCTTTTCGCAGATATTTAATCAGGACTTAATGATTCCTGCAGACACGTACATATATCTCTACTGCATGTCCTCTTGTGCGTCTGGCCTCTCCTATGTGCTACGGCGGGAGTTCACCAGGCTCATCAGCACCTTTCAAATGGGTATCAGGAGGCAACCCCCTGCCCCACCCATTTCTCTTTTTTTGGAAGTCAACCAAGAGTCAATTACATTAAGATGCCTCCCTTGATCTGCCACTGCTTTATGGACTCATTCTCAACTGTATTAGGCTAACTTTAAGCTTTAATGTGTTTGTGGAATTAAGGTGACTTAAGGTGACTTAGGGTGACTTAGGAAGACTCAAGGCGACTTAAGGTCCCAGAGTAGGCCTTGCTTTAATATCTAAATGTATCATTGCTTTTAAGAGATTACAAGGTGACGTCCCTGTTTATGTAAATAATCTATTGAAATTATACAGTAACATCCACAGTAGACAAACCAGATACTGTAATTTTAACCTGACCTCTCCGAGGTATAATCGCGAAACAGAAGGAGGGAATAATTTCACCGTCACAACTTGCAAAGCATGGAACAGTTTATCTTTGCCTGTAAGGCAAAGCGATTCAGTGGATTCTTTAAAAAAAAGCATTTAAATAGTCTATTAAAATTTATAGTATTTTTATTCATCGTATTTTTATAGCTTAGTATATTTAATTTTTATTTTATTATTAGAGGGTCACATGTTTATTAGCTCCGGCTATTACGTGCTCACCCTCATGAAATAAAGACTTTACTTACTTACCTCTCCCCTAGCATCTGGGCCAGAAGCCAAGGAAGAGGGTCCCGGGAATGAGGTTGGGAAATTTGAGTATGTATCTATGTATGTTAACTTTATTTTATCACGGTAAATTGATCAGCTTCAAAAATTAAGACCTAAATACATCATATCCTAACTAAATCTAATTTTCTACAAATAATAAAAACAAAATAATACATCAAAACTGCTTTACATGAATGCCGTGTATTTAAGAATAGTAGGAGTTGAGCTGTCGACAAAAATCATTCATTGATTCTGCCTGCCGCAGCTCAGGAGGTAAGCTGTTCCAAAGCACCGCACTGCTATAGCTTAAAATGTCTTTCAAAAAAATGGTGCGTGGCATTGGAACAGAAAGTTTGTTCAAGGAATCTCTCAGTGAATAATTTGTAACGTCCGAGAGACTGGAAAATACTTAAAGTGTATATGACAGATTCTTTTTTTTTTAATTTGCTTGATTAAATGTACCCATTGTCCTGATAACAACTGCAAAAAAAAAAAATTCAATTTCGATTTTTCTTCCCTAGTTTTAGCCATTAAAAAGACGCAGAATTTCTCTTCCGGCGGGGTAAAAAAACGCGCGAGTACAGAAAGGGGACTGGAGATGATTGTGACGTCAACACGGGAACGCTTGCTTATATATCTTGGTCATTCCTTTGAGATATTTTCATATGAAGGCTTAATAGGGTCGGTAGATGCGTTGTATCCGGCTGCAACAACACGAAAGACGAATAAAATGATTTTTCTATCCATGAAATACCGTTTTACGGCCCGGATTCCAGGCCAAAAGCTATCAAAAGAAGACGAAAGTGGATCCCTTTCGTAAACTTGATGAGGAAGAATCTGAGTGCAAATACAGAAAAAAAAAAACTCTCGGTGATTTGCTCGGTGCATTTAGCGCCAGACGATTTCATACGCAAGTTTGCTTTCAGGGATCAAAGTTTACCAAAAGGGGTTAAAACGTGATCACATCGGAGTTGTTCCAGTGCCGAAATTTCACAGTGTAAGATCACCAAAGAAATATATACGAGCAGAGGACTACGTATGAAAGGTGCGACTTGCTTTTGTGTATTGTGTTCACGCATGAACTTAAGTTTTATGGCTTTCGTACAATGCTTAGGTAGGAATTAATAGTAATGTCAATGCCTTTCCTTTGTTCTTTGTCTTGAAGAAAGTTACTGATTTTCACACGCGACGAGACTCAGGGGGATAACCCATAAAATACACAAGTATCAGCTGGAATTTTCCATAAGAAAATAGTAAACTGTCGTGCCGGACTTGATCATGTCGATGCGCTGAAATTCTTCAAGTCTTCTCGTAATATGCAATACCTTATAATACCCATTATAAGTATATAAGTATATATTATAATACCCATTATAAGTAGATACCCATAAGAAACTCCGATCAAATTTTATGATGTCAATTGTTAACATTTGCCCTTTGGCCTTTAGTTTCGGCTAAAGTGAGACAGGACACCTACAGAGCTAGCAACTTTGAACAAGGCAGCCTTGAAGTCCCTATTACTGTTCACTGCGCGATCTCCACCCAGAAAGCACAATTTTTGACAAGGCTAAAACAACTAATAAACAAACGCTGGAGGGATCCTCGCGATTTTAATGACTGCGAGCACTACAACAAAAGAAAGAGAGTGCGTGAGTCATAACAACAGGAACGTGAACATTGCTATATATTTTCAATTTTGTTTTGTTGTACAGCATGTACATCCCAGTTAATGCTACGCCAGAGTTGTTCGTTAAGCATTTATTAAAATAACAAAAGCAGTATACCGTCCAGTACGTGTCATAGCAGTGCTTTCCTAGTGAATATCTGTACTTGTTGGCTCGAAGCAAATAAACGCCGGGACCTCGAACAAACGCCCCAGGCGTTTATTTAAAAATTAGCAGTTTTGACCCTGCGTTTAAACGAGGCCGGCGTTTAATCGAGAAAATACGATAAATATCAAGATAGAAAGTGAAGACGGTACGAGTTCCTTTCTGGAGCGCAAAGATCGAGTTGAATACGTAGGTGTGCATCTTGATGACACTGTATCCTTCAAACATCACATATCCTATGTTGCATCACGAATTTCCCGCAGCAATGGGATAATAGCTAAACTCAGACATTTCTTAACTCTATCTCAGTTGAGACAACTTTATTATAGTATTATTTATCCTTACATTTCTTACGCAATATTAGCATGGGGAAGTGCGTACAAATCTCATGTTAAGAAAATACAAACTAAACAGAACCATGCTATTAGGCTTATATTTTTTGAACGTACACAAGGCGAATTAACTGAGAGCGCTCTTCCCCTGCTTAACCTTCTTGATGCTCTAACAGTAAATAATGTGTATCGATTGCATATTCTAAAATTTACGCATCTTTGTCATAAAGGTCTGCTACCAGTCTTGTTTCAAAATTATTTTCAATATGCAAATAGTATTCATGAGTATAATATCAGATATACTTCCAAACAAAATTTATAAAAACCTAAAGAGCAAACTAACTCTGGAAAACAACAGTTGCCTTTGCAGCATCTGTTCTCTGGGATGATATCCCAGTAGACTTAAAAATCCTAAATGCCTTCAAATTCTCAAAAAAATTAGAACATTATCTGCTGTCAGAGCAACATTCTGAAACTTTGTCCTAAAATTTTCCACTCTTCTGTTTTACATTTATTTATTTATTAATTCTATTCTCCATCTTTTGTTATAGGTAACTTAAAGTAACTGGGGGCTAACTCGAAAACTACCCGGTTAATTAGCCTCCAGATTCAATATTTGTGCACTATTCTAGTTCTTCTTTTCTCATATTTATATATATTTAAGCTTGTACAAGAGTGAACAAAGTGTTGTTGTTGTTGTTGTTGTTGCTGTTATGTACTTGCGCGGTTTTTTACCCCGCCGGAAGTAAAATTATGAGTCTTTTAATGGCTAAAACTAGGGGAAGAAAAATCGAAATCGAAAAAAAAAAATTGCAGTTGTTATTTGGTCAATGGGTACATTCAATCAAGCAAATTAAAAAAAAAATCTGTCATTTACACTTTAAATATTCGGGTGTAACACCATTTAAGGATTTAAGACCATAATGGCTCTCTGCATTTGCCGCTGCGTACTCAACTTTCTCAACCCAATTTAACAAATAATCCTTCAATGTTAGCACCATAAGTCGAAGTGGTTAAAATTCGAGCTGCGCGGTTCTGGAGCTTCTGTAATTTATTAGCAAGCGTTACGTTGCAGTTCCCCCGCACAACACTAAGATAGTCAAAGTAAGGCCTAAACAAGGCGTTAAAAATAAGCATTTGAGTTTCAGCAGGGACAAAAGGGCGGACACGTTTAAGTGCGCTGATACCAGAAGCAATTCTCTTTAACTACTCAATGTTAGTATTCCAAGAGAGATTTTCATCGATATAAACGCCTAAGGATTTTGCAGTGGACACTTGATCAACAGAAACATCACCGAGAGTAAGATGAGGGGCTCTCAAAAGAGTATTTAACCTTTGTCTTGAGCTGATTAACATATTAAATTCAGTTTTAGTCGAGTTCAATGTAAGTTTATTCCACACAAGCCAATTATTGACTGATTCGAGATCACGATTTAAAGCTTCTTCTATGGCGGTTACTTCATTGCTAGAAAATGTCAACACTTTGCTAGAACAGCACGTAAAGTGCATCCAAGCTATTAATTAAGCTCAATTATAACTTACCTCTTCTCCTCTCTCCCTTCGATGTTGGGTTTACTGGTTGGTTTCTGCACTCGAACCCATACTGAAACATCAACATTGAAGGGGGAAAAGGGGCAAATTACCGTTTGTGTTACAACATTTGTGATCTAGACTGTAGCCTGC
>NC_090892.1:41378763-41403763 GCF_036669925.1 Montipora capricornis
TAAATATGTATATTAAACATTATTATATGGCAAAGCCAGTCTTGGGCAAATCCCAGCGCTCTGATTGGTTCTTTCTCGGTCGGGATTTTGCAGTACGGACCATTTCCGTGGAAACGGTCCAAGCCGTGTATTTTTGTTTTGGAGCAAAGCCGGCAAATTCATAATTTGCAACCAAAACAGCAAAAAAAAATCTGTGAATATTGTCATTCTTCACAGTGAAACTACCAGAAGAAGCTGAAAAGATTGAAAGATAAAAAGATTGAAAAGCTATAAAAAGATAAAAAGCTAAAAGATGAAAAGCTAAAAAGATTGATTGCACCGGAAGTGCATTTTACCGAGCTTGCTCGGAATATTGGCCCGAGGTCGTGGCAGTACGGACCCTCGCGCTCGGTTAGTAAGCGGTGAGTATTTTTTAATTTTGTACACGTGACTTTTTTGGTTAGTTTAAAGCATCACACTCCTGTGAGTTTCCTTGTACTCCAATAATTTAAGTTGAGTTATTCGTTTTAAAAACATGCTTTGAAAATATTCTCTAGCATTGCTCAAGTTGAGGCATTACTGTCTGAAGATGTGGTACATGGAGTGATTTGGGGGAAGATTGCGAACTGGACAGGGGGATTGGGAAATAAAATTGAAGGTGACAAAGCACAGGAAATTTGCAACTTCACCAGCAACAAGAATCTATTTAAAAAAAAAGAAATAGTGTTTCGTTTCTGGAATGGTAAGGGCAGGAGAAAAGATAAAATACTGTAGTGTGGGTCACTTGGTCGTCATATTTATTTCGCTTCGTCTATTAAAACTCTCAAGAAATAAAGACAGAAATGTGGATGCAAACTCTCTGAACGGCGAGAAGCCTGTCAAGGAATATTAACCATTAAAGAGAATAACAGATACTTGTCTACAAATACCTATTTTTCCTTCAAATGCCACAGCATAAAATTTCAAATTCAGTTTTCTGTGAATCTTCCATTACTTGTGTTACATGTGAACCTAGGCAGTTACCAGTACTAGCTTAAAATAACTGGCTCCAGGAAAACCCAATTTACTACTAGAACTCACCAGTGCGAAGATTGTTTACATTACTCATTACCACGAAGAGAGATAGCTTTGGATTTTTCAACAATATATCCCTTTAATGTACCCAAAATCATTCAGATAGTGAAAACTTCATATTTATCACTCATTTCCTTCACTTTCATGTTTGTCAGCATCATGATTTGCCATACTTCAGGTTCACGTGTTCACAAGTTTGTTTTTACGTCTCATAGATGTTTAGATATTCGATTGAATGGCCATTCTACCTCATTGAGTAAATAGTTCACCCTGAAGTCAAAATAGATACGATTCGTTTCTGAGGAAAGGAAACGAAACAAAAATGTAGTTTAAGGAACGGAGCAAAGAAAAGAAACAGTGCCATTGTCACAGATTAAAAGCCAGTTTGATGAAACAGCAAAGATCCATCCCTTACCCTGGGCCCATTCGATAAGAACTGCTAAAGATGATGAGATACTTATGTTTAGGACTTGCACAAATTGTGCCCTTTTTAAATTAGGCCCAACAGATTTTATGAGCAGCATTCCGGGACATCATATTGTCTTCACTGGTAGGACAACACATGAAAAAGTTATTTTCATAGCTTGAAAAGCACAAGAAGCAAATTGCTGTGGAATAGCATGCTCAACAATGTATATTGGCTTGATTATGTCAACTTTACCACAAAATATATTTACAATAGCAAGTTGTAAGAATGTGGGCACTAAACATGCTGTGGTTCCCTGTTGGCAATCAGAAAAGAATTAAAATACTGATTTTACACTGACATGATAATACGTGCAGTCAACCGATGAGATGAGAGATGAAACCACATCAGAACATTCAAATGGTTCAATGTGAAAATGAAGTACCACAGACTCTCAAAACAAAATATGTGGTATAATAATACTTCCTTTCAGGAAAATAGCTTTGGGTCAATGTTTACTGGGGAACGTCGTTGTCATAAGGCTCATATACACCGATAAGAAATCAAATAATCATGCAAGTGTATGAAAAATTAATGATAATCAGGTTGAATTGATTGAGAAGAAACATGCTATATAAACTATACATTAAGGAAGACTGTGAACACACCAACTAAATAGCTAGAACCAGGGCTTTCACTAAACCTTAGCTCGCTGGATTTTACGGTTATCGAATATCTGTGATGTTACAGGTGAAACTGTGTGCAATTGCTGTTTCCAAGCTGTTTAAAAATCACAGCCTTGAGAAATAATAGCCGTATATAAACTTGCATTGGTTTAAAATAACATGAAATGAAAAGAAATGCAAGATTTCTCTGTCATCTACCGCATTCTCGTTGCTCGTGGATTCATCCATTCGAATGTTCGGTTTTCTTACATCAAACTCCATTTTGTTTTTTGACAGTTGTCGTACCCAGATTCTCTCACCTTATTCCTTGCCGCCATTTTGAAAAAAAAAATGCATATTTGTATTTGTACATCCTCGATGGACAAATTTGAACACGTGATCTGCTGCGTGCCAGGGTCTTCTCCCTACCTGCCACCATATTAAAAGCCGAGAAGACCCTGGGAACGAGGTTGATATTTCCGCTGTATTTGCGAGCTGATAAATTCATATTTTGGCTGAAACTCGAAAAACATGGATGAGCAAGGATGGACTGAGCGACCAACTGGAATAACTGTTCCATTTGTCACAGGGGACATGACATGACACGAAGGCACGGAATGCGGACATAGTTGCATTTGAACGAGGCACGGTAAGGCAAGGAAAGGAAAGTAATAACTTCATGAAATAAAGCGTCAGTATATCACGTCCTTTTGGACTAATTGGGAATGAAATACAGGTGGCTCAGTAGGTTGAGCACCGGGCTGTCACGCGGGAGGTCGTGACTTCAACTCCGGCCGGACCAACATTCAGGGTCTTCAAATAACTGAGTAGAAAGTTCTTCCTTTGTAATTACATCTGCAAATGGTTAGATTCTCTAGTCTTCTCGGATAAGGACGATAAGCCGGAGGTCCCGTCTCACAACGCTTCAATGTTCATAATCCTGTGGGACGTAAAAGAACCCGCACACTTGTCGCAAAGAGTAGGGCATGTAGTTCCCGGTGTTGTGGTCTGTCTTCTGTGGTGTATCATGGCTGGGAGGGTAAAATGCTCGGAGATATTAGCTACACCGAACTACTCTAAAAGTCCGAAGGTAAATAAAGATATATGATATGATATGAACACCGTTAAACGTTTATAGTGATAAAATCACAGCAGTTTAATGGGGCTAAATGCCTTTGTATTTCATAAAGAAATAACAGGAAAATTGTTGTTTTTAACGCATTTGTTTGAGAGTGGTGCAAAATATTTCTCCCAAAATTTCACTATGGTTGTTTTGGCACGACATTCTTGATCTTGCATATTCTAGCCAGATGCGGAGAACATTTGTGATATCATCCCATGACCCCAAGAAACAAAGAATATTCTATAAAACAAGGTCAGGGTCCCGTCGGCGGGGACTAAGGAATTAAGGGCTTTCCGTTCATTCACCAAACGCATAAATTTTAGAATGATTTCACGAATCACGTGGACAAGTAACAAATTCATTAAATTTTCCATAGTCATAGATTTTCGTTGCTGGTGCTGAACAACTGCTGCCAACTGTGTTTACTACTTACGTGTATTGAGGATTGACAGCGTAATTATTATGCATATTTTTACTAGAAGGGAAAGCATTTGTCTAGGGCCTATGAAACTTGGCAGGCAGTTAGTTATCGGTATTGTTATAACTTTTCCAAAATGTTCCGTATTACATTCTCGTCACGTGACCCAAAATTGCCTTATAACAGTTATATTTTTTCCTCAAAAATGGGAAACATTCAGCTACATTACACCAATCTTGTTTCTTGATTATTTGATGACCCCTTCAAAGAGCTTTGTCATGCCGCCTTTTAATTATGTCCACATATTAAGAGCAATGATTAGTTGAGGAAAATAGGTCACGTGACATGCTAAACATCCAAATATCTTAAAAGGTAAATATGGAGTACCACATTAAAAGGCGGCATTCGGTAGGCACAGTTGTAGTAAACGTGCTAATGCCAAAAGTTTTCAAAATTTCAAAGCATAAATGTTCCCCATTTTTGAGTAAAGGATATAAACGTTATAAGTTGTTTAAGGGTCACGTGACCAAAATACGATGCAAAATATTTCGGCAAATTAATAACAACATGGATAAGACACTTTCGGCTCAGTTTCATGGACATTTGGCAAATGCTTTCCTTCAAATAAAATATGCATAATAATTAGGTTGGTCCGAGCCTTAAGACGCTTGAGTAGCTCTCAAATGGCTCGTCGCTTGTGTGCCTTTTCACTTTCCGTTCAATCGTGATAACGCACAAGGGAAATGAACTTACATCGCTATAAAATCGAAGGTAAAAGTATTTTTCTCTAACAATAACAAGAACAACAACTTTGATTTTCGTGGAGTGCGCAAAGCAGATGCTAATCGAGACGGAAAGTGATAACGATAAATAAAAAGCGTTTATCTGGTTAACAAGGAAAGAATAAAAACGAGCTAGATGTAGACACGCACTGTTGTAAAAGCCAATCAAAACAGAGCTATCTCAGCATCAAGGGAAATATGATACTTTTCGCGGGAAAAGCTGTTCCTAAAAATATATATTACTCGGAAAAAGGTTCACTCAAGGAATTAGTGGAGACTGAGAGGCTAACCTTGATGACCTCTTGGGGTAAACAGAGGAAGTCTTTCAAGTATTGCCAATTTTAATTTTGAATACTCTCAGCTGTGCGAATGGCCGCTTCATCTGAGAATATGCTTATGTAACCCTTAATGGAATTAACTGTAAAAAATTCCACAAATGTTTCTTAACAGAACATTTTAAGATTGAGAAGTTTGCTAAAACAACGGTAGCCTTGTAAACGTCATTATCGACTCACCTTAAAATGTTTTACTCTGAAATCTTTTATCACATTTTTTGAATAGTGAAATGCCTTTGCAAATCACTTCTTCATAAAAGGAATTGGCCTGGTAAATTTACTGAGATTAAAATTTAACTTTTAATTGAATCATATATCTGAAGAAGTTCACGTCAAAGTTTTGCGTAATTTATAAGTGATAAATGCAAAAGCGATGACCACAGTCTGAAGTTTGTACAGCATCATGCATTGGAAGCAGGCAGAAAGGACACTTTTGACTTTGCGATACCTCATCCACAAACTCGTACTCGTACCCTTCAAAAAGGGGTTGAATTTAGTTTTCGTCATCTTTCGTCAGGAGAGGATAGCTTTCGTACAATCATACAAATTAATAGGTTCCTCCTCAAACTGATCACGTTCCTCCGAATCCTCCGCAAAGTCTCTACCATTGGCACCAGGCCAGGAGAACCAAACGCAAATGTCATCGTCCAAAAACTCCTCTTCCTTCTTGTGCAATGTCTTGAATCGGAATTGAAAATTGCCTCGATCGACGGGGAAGCCGAGATCAAATGTTGTGATTGGCTACCTTGAAGTAGAGGTTTTAACGCGTGAGAGATTTCAGGATCATTATTAATCACATCGCGTCTCAAACTTACTTCCTTAAGCTTGTAGGTTCCCGCTCTGGACAGCCTTACCAAGCTTTCCAATTTATTTTTGTAAACGGACTATTTGTGATCCTTTCTTTTCAGTCTTTCTTGAATTCGACTAAAAATATGGACTCAAGGTTAAGAGCTCAGCTGATTCCACTCAATGGAGAGCAAAATGTACTTGGAGGTTATGATTTCGAGTTCCGAGACGAACCATCCTCGGGCCATTGCTGTCCCATTTGTCTATTTGTGATGCGAAATTCCGTGCAGACAACATGCGGCCATCGATTCTGCAAAGAATGCTTATTGCGAACATTCAGGTATCCTTGTTATTTTGCACACTTAGCTCATCTCACTGCACGCGTACATTACTCAACATGTGTAATCGGGGTTAGCAAAGGCTTCTTTAGATTCTCTTTTGCTGGCATGGATGAGATTAATTAAGGAAAGGCATCTCCCGATGACAGGACGTCATATAAATCTCACAAGTGCTCTGTCATACTTGAATCCACTCTAAATCATAACATAAAGAATTATATTCAATGGTTCACAGTAAATCAGTTATTTGCAAGTTAATGCCAACAAGACCTAGGGCAAATCTCGCCAAAGTGATAATGTTTTTGTGAGTAACAAAACGATCGATATTCGACCGCCTCTTAGGTCTTACAATGTACCGTGTCTTATCTTCTAAGCCACCGTTACTACCAGGCTGAAGAAATTAAAACATTTGCAAAGACGTTCGCATTACGAAAGCTTCAGCGCAAACTTCCTCAAACGCTGCAATCGCTATTTATACAGCCCACGAGCGGATGCATGTAAAATACTGTCTCACACTGGAATATAAATAGCATGAACGTATCAATTACTAATGTATGCATCGAGGCCGTTATTGGGTCGTTTGGGTAAGCCATTCACGTACAGTCGTTATTTAAGTATATGAGTTATGGCCCGTATGGATACGCTTGAGCAAAGAAATACAGTGCAATCGCTCATTTGATTTTTTGTTTTTTATTAAATAGACGGCATGGAGGATCTAAATAATATTTCCAAGATTGTTTACAGCTAGGTTATCGAAGTAAAATTTAGCGGTACTAGTTTGAATGTTGTGTATCAATTTTTGTGATCAAATTTCTTAACATGAGCCGTTGGCTGCGGAGAATGGAAACGACTAACCAAGTTTCGACAATAAATTAAGTTATCAGTTATTGTTTCGTTTGCAAAAAATAATAATAATAATAATAATAATAATACTGTGCCTTATGGCTGTTCCTCAAATTTTCAACTGAACTTCATTTGCTTCGATATGGGTGGGCGAATTTTGGAATGAAGCTTTCCTATGTAAAAAAAAAAAAAAGAAAAGAGAATTGGGGTGCAGGGATGGCGCAGTGGTGAGAGCACTCGCCTCCCACCAATGTGGCCCAGGTTCGATTCCTCGACTTGGCGTCATATGTGGCATTGAGTTTGTTGGTTCTCTACTCTGCACCGAGAGGTTTTCTCCGGGTACACCGATATCCCCTCTCCTCAAAGACCAACATTTGACTTGTTGTGTTAATTGTTAATTTCACTTTACAGTGTCCCCAATTAGTGCTCAGCGCTAAATCTACTAGACACTTATATAAAGTTCCTTTCCTTTCCAATAATGACGTGACCAAGTTGCCTGTGTAATTTCCATTATCGGAATTCGGGGACTAATCTAGTAAGAACTCATAAATCTGTTCCTTTCAGGGAGAGCAATGCTCGCATTTGTCCAAAAGATCGAAATCCTATTCCTCAAGAGGGAGGGGTGAGTATATTACTGAAAAGGACATGTTGCATATTTCGTTTGAGCTGAGGACTGTGCATGAGGAAATTAAAGCAGATCAATTGTGCTGTGAAACAGATGGGTTTAAGGGCCTGGGCAAACTTCTTAAGCATTTTCTTCAACATCCGTTCGATTTTGTTGAACAGCAATGTTGAAACTTTCAACCGTGTTGAAACCTGTTGAATCAATATTGAATGAGTTTAAAAGCGTTTGCTTCCCCAACAACAAAAGTTGCGGAACTACTTGGCCTTGGAGTGACAACATTGAATAATTATCAATGATGTTTGCCATGCGATTGTAAAGAGTCTTTTGAAATCCTTGGTTCAAGATCTTTTTCCCCTATCTGAGCAGGCGATTAAAAAAAAATTGTTAAATGTGGAAGAGAGATGGCAATTTCCACGCTTCTGGGGAGCAGTTGATGGATGCCATCTCCCCATAAAGTACTTAGGAGGAGGTCAAGAAGGAAGTAAAGAGTTCCACAATAAAAAAAAAAAAGGGTTTTCTCTATAGTGTTGATGCAAAAATGTGTTTTTTGGGGCTTACGGGATGGTGCGGGTCCAAGATCGTAATTTATTAACAAGAGAAGATAAATATTTTCTTGATTTATAATATATGCGTATTTCATGCAATTCATTTGATGCGTCTCTAAAGCGACGTATGAATCTAGACGCATTTCAAACGTTGTATCCGTCCACAATGGACGGAGTGCGACGTCTTTATTTGACTAACCTCGTCTGAATTAAATGCGACGGTTATTCGACGTATAAAGTAGGCCTAACTTTCTTAAATCTCGTATTACATCATAAAATCAAAGAAATAGTGGCCATAATGTAGTTAAAAATTCTTATAATTAACAATTATTCCATGAGCGCGCGTTGGATATGAGATATCCAACAAGCGCGAATGGAATATTTTTTTTAAAAAATTCCTACAACGCCAAAAGTTTGAAAGTACAAAATACGAGCGAAAAAAGGGAGACAATTCGAGCGAAATCGAAAAAAACTTGATGATCCGCTGTTGTAATACCTGGTTGTCAGACAGACGCAGGCTCATCACAAAAGTATTCTTACATTTTCGCATACTTCTAAAGATCAGAATTGATCCAAACTTTCCACAGAAAAGGGAGAAATTTTGCTTTCTTGCGAAATTTTTTTTAGCTTAGCAAGGCTTAGCGCAATCATTGCCATATAAGGTCAGACTCAAGTATATGACCTGATAACGGATTTAACTGTTTTTATAGAATAATTTTCTTTTCATTTTCATGTAGTTCTTCGCTGATGTGGCCTGGGATAGGGATGTTCTTTGTCTCCATGTTAAATGCAAGAGAAACGAAAGAGGATGTGATTGGACAGCACAATTACGTCATTATCAGGTATTGGTCTTGTTTATTTTTCAAAGGAATTAATACTATGATGAACTTTTTAGGAAGAAAGAATTTCAGGATTTTATCTGACAGGGCTGGTTAAAATTCATAATTTTTGAACAAATAGTTTCAATTCAGTTTCATGATGGACAAGCCTTAGGGTGATGATTCTAAAACAAAATGTGTAAAGCTGTCGTTGATTCATCCTGGTTGAGAACAACTTTAGCGACTTTAAGTTTAGCTGGGAAAGTGCCTGTGGATACAGAGACATTGAAGAGTTGAGGTAAGGGTTGAGAGATAATATGACCAGACAATTTCAAAATGCTAACTGGGCAAGAATAGCATTGGAATTGGAGTAATCACGCATTTTTTTTCCTTTGCTTCGAATAGTTCATTGCGCAAGGTTGTGTGGGGACAATACAAACCTGAGTCAAATGGTCCGTGGTGTCAGTTCTAATGTTGCCACATATGAGGTTGTTTTCTAAATTATTTGAAAAAAATGTTGTCGATTAACGTGTCGACTAACGTGGCTGAGGTTTAGATTAATTTTTACAATTAGCTTTAAATGCGAAAAAAAAAAAAAACAAAAAACAAAAAACTCTATTCACAGATTTTTTTCGGCAAGAACGCTTTTCAAAGACAACTACGAAGACAAGCCCAAGCAATTTGTTCTTGCTCGACTATTTAATCGGGATTAACTGAATAGAGTGTAATGTGAAGTGCTAGATTTCAGTCCCATATGAACCATGTGAGCGTTAGCCCTACAGATGGAAATGAGAATTGAACCCACGACCTTCGGGTTAGATCTCCTCTAACCCGAAGGTCGTGGTTTCAAGTTCCACCCTTGTGAGTGTTTTTCTGTGTCGTTGTTTTGGCACATTTCCATCTGTAGGGCTAACGCTCACATGGTTCATATGGGACTGAAATCTAGCACTTCACATTACACTCTATTCAGTTAACTCTGTTTAAAATATAAGTGCTACACGGCCAACGTTTGTATATACGTAACCTTTCCTCGACTATTTAATCGGGAGACAACAGTTATTTGTGTTTTTTCTCTTACTTCTAGAAATGTTGATATATTGTGACAGAAGGGAAATAACTATCTAGATAGGTATGGTCTGAGGCCCGATTGTCCTGGAGTACACAGAAAAAGGTTTCCCAATGGGCATCAGTGATAAAAGTGGCGAACGCAAAACATTGAAGCTGCAAAAATCCAGCTCTTATTTGCGTACCCCTCATCCGACAGAGAGGGTAGGGGGTATTGGCGTAGTGGTGAGAGCACCTCGCCTCAAGCAGAGTGGTCCGGGTCCAATTCCCAGATCCAACGAGTCTTAAAGCGGTTTTCAGTTGAGTGTCGTAAAACAAATACCAAAAAAATTACTGGCTTCGACCAATGACAGCAGGTGCAAACAGTGCCATGAACCAATCCAAATTAACTTTGCAGGAACATGTTAAGGAATGCCTTTATGAGGACGTCGCTTGTGCAAAATGCAATGAACATGTACAGCGAGGGTTGTTGAGGGATCATGAGACATCAGAGTGTCGCAACAGGATTGTACAGTGTGAATACTGTGAAGAGGAGTTTGAATTCTGGCACAAAGAGGTAACGCGGCAACACCACAGCAACAAACACATAAGTTATAAGTGAACTTTACAGGACTAAAAACTCCTAAAATGCACAGAAACAAAAGATTGAGTCGAACGCCCTGCATGTAGAGACGACACTTACTATGATTCCTAAGAACTCAAACATGAATTTTCGTTAGATTAAACTTTGCAATTAGCTCTAATTGCAAACAAACAAACAAACAAACAAAAAACTCTATTCACACATATTTTTTCGCCATAGGAAGCATTTCAAAGACAACTATGAAGCCAAGCCCAAGCAATTTGTTCTTGCTCGACTTTTTTCTTTGACCTCTTGACTGATGTTGATATATTATGACAGAAGGGAAATAACTATCTAGATAGGTATGGTCTGAGGCCCGATTGTCCTAGAGTACACTGAAAAAGGTTTCCCAATGGGCATCAGCGATAAAAGTGGGCGAACGCAAAATATTGAAGCCGCAAAAATCCAGCTCTTATTTGCGTAACCCTCCCCCAACTGAGTGGGAGAAGAGGGGATTGGCGCAGTGGTAAGAGCACCTGGCCTCCAAGCAGAGTGGCACGAGTCCAATTCCCGGATCCAACGAGTCTTAAAACGGTTTTCAATTGAGTGTCGTAAAACAAATACCAAAGTAACTACTGGCTTCGACCAATGATAGCAGGTGCAAACAGCGCAATGAACCAATCCAAATTCGTAGCAATTCATGTAACTTATCACAGCGCGGGAAAAATCTCGAGTGCAAGTCGCGATTGGCTTTGGTTTTCCTTTCCATTGGTTGATAAACTGGTGTGAATTTTTTTTAACCTAATCACTAAGCGTAGCAATTGCAATTGCGTTATTACTTTCGACAGTCTTTTGCTCTAATGAGTTGAGTTTGATGTCTTCCTACTCTGCAATGAGAGATTTTTCTCCGAGTCCTCAGGTTTTGCCCTCTCATCAAATGTCAACATTCGACTAGTCCTGTTCCGGGACTCCCTCATTCCCCGCCCTAAAAATGGGCCTGGAACCCAGGCGGGAAAAGAGAGTGGTGTATTACTTGCAGGCTCATGCTCGGAGTGAGCCAATCAAATTGCATTAGATGCATGGGTGGACATGCAAATGTGTATATGAAAATTACCGTGTGATTCGCGGTGTCAAGAATGTAACATCGAAATTGTGCCTTGTCGTAACCAAACGAGGAGAAAAAACCCCGATCGCAGTGAGCGTAAAATTATTGCCGAATAAATGTAACGACTGAGAGAAGATCGCAATATTTCTGTGCAAACGATGAACTAGTAAATGTAGCTCGGAGCCCGAATTTCATATTATCTACAATACTTTGTCTCTAATAATGAGTTCCAGAGGGGAAATGCTTTTAAGTAGCAATTTTCAAGGATTTAGTGAAAGGAAAATCATCTTCATCCTTACCAATATTCACGAACAAATTTTGACCAGAAAAATATGCTTAAAATTAACGTCCGCATAATCGACGTTTGACTGTGCACATATATGTACAAATTAGGAACATTTGCGTTGTCAACACAAATTGATATGTAGAGAAACAAATAGTCCTGGTTGTGATTCAATTTCGTTTAATTTTCTTTCTACCTTTGTCACGAAAAATCCTCAGTTTTCTGTCATGCAATCGTCTGTTAGTTTTTCCGATATAAAAATCACTGCAGTCCCAACAAGCAGCTCAAAATAAAACCTTAACTACTCTAGTTACCCTAAAAATTACTCTAAATTACTCTGATCTGTTTCTCAGCGATGTTTGTGTATTATTCCTGATAAAAATGAGATGGCCAATGCAAATGAGTATTTACGACATTTTTTATCTAATAGGCCATTTCCGAGTTCATGTCTGCCTCCTCTTCAAAGCGACTCTAAGTGCGAAGTTTTTGCGATGTTAAGTAGTACTACTTTACATAAGAATGAAAACTAATTTTCGTAACAAAAACTTCGCACTTAGACTCGTTTTGAAGAAGAGGCAGACATGAACTCGGAAATGGCCTATTGCTTTATATTTGGTATCAAGAGAAAATGAGGGGACAGAGAGGGAGGCTCAAGGCGTTGGCCGGGATATGTTATGTCCACGAAAGTTATTTTTAGACGAGCGGAGGTCTTTGTTCTAGGGGAAGTCTGTCTTCCGAGACGTCCGCATGCAGTCTTGCTTCGCTCTCAGGTTCATGGTGAAAAGAGAAAATGATGGCGCACGTGGAAGGCTGATGAATATATATTTTCTTTCAAACATCGGACCGAGGTTGGCCTGCATGCGGACGTCTCGGAAGACTTCCGCTCGTCTAAAAATAACTTTCGTGGACATGACATATCCCAAGGGCTGGACCGGGAGCCTCCTTCTCTGTCCCCTCATTTTCTCTTGTTGGTATCCAAACAATTTGACCCCGATTTCAAAAAACATTTGGTAGGTCTGTAAAACTCCTAAGACAATCACAGTTTCAATAATTACGGTGCAGCTCAAATATATGTACATGTTCATTGGATCAGTGCAATTATCATATATCTAGATAGAGAGAACTAAAGAACAATAAAAAAGAGTTCCAGCGGGAGATTTATTAGTTATTGTTGAGCGATTCACATCCACGACCCACAGTTTCATACTTCCAAGTAACAAACAGTGAGCCTCGTCAACAGCAATTTTAGCAGGTGCTCTCCCAGGGATCTTCATCGGGGAGCAATTAAATCAAAATTTGATATTTTTCTGCGCCATATCATGCACCTGTTCAGTTGAGTTTCGGGTACGAAATTCCATTCTTTCGTATGTCATTCATCTGATCTTCTACGATAGGGCCTCACGATAAGAAGGACTGATTTACAATTAACATCGGACTCGGATCGAAGAAAATCACAAACATATTAAAGGAAAAACAATGTAGCAAACAGACTTGCCAATTACTGTTGCAGGTTTCACAAAAACATCATTACTGGTAACGACTGCATGAATAGCTTGCAGTTGTTCCGACTAAGGCACAAAGTTAAAGTAGCACTTCTTAAACGCTAAATCAATTGTCTCCAGAAACTTGGCATCATAATTTCCTTTCACATTATAAAAGCACTCCGAATAAACTATGCACAAATAAGGAACCTTTTTCCAAATATAGTTTTTCCCTGAGGAAAAAATGGCGTCATTACGAGCATGCACCAGCAAGTAATACAGGACTCTCTCTTTTCCTCCCTGTTCCAGGCTTATTTTCAGGGCGTGGTAAGAGGGAGTACCGCAACAGGACTGACTTGATCTATGATTTGATTCGATTTACAGTCTCTCCAACACAGCAATGGAAGCTGAAACTTGATAAAGTGATTATTAGTGTTGTTAATAATCTGGTCGTGTTGTGAGCCTTTTTTTCGTCTTTACTTCCAGGTTCATGACGGTGAAAAATGTACTCGTTTTCCTGTGGATTGCCCTCAGCAATGCGAACAGACAGAAATACCTCGTGAGGAGGTAGAGAACTTATCAAATAATCTGATCTTCCTTACCATTCGTCATTTGCATTCACATGTTTTTCGAAAAATAAAAAAGCTGTCCTGGGAAGATTCCACATAATTGGCCAATCATGAGGTGCAAAGTCGGAGTTGTTCGACTTTAACCGCTTGACCTTGATTCAATATCCTAAGGTTTCAAAGCCGAGATGAACCAACCCCAGCTAAATGATTTTAGACGATCCTATGGATTCGTTAGCAAGTTATGGCAACAATTTATCTTAGGACAAGCTAAGAGCGGGAGGTCGACGTGGGTTCCATCCAGTCGGGACTAAACGTGTAACCCTCAGTTCCTTTCTGACAACACTTGGAACGTTTAAAAACGCAGTCACTGTTGGGAAAGATTAGGCGACACAGTTTTCAGGGTAGTTGTCGCACATTGTTTTCTGGAGGCCCCGTAAACCCTAAATGATACTAAAATGTATGTAAGCTGCAGGATACCCATGTGCACTACAAGAAAGTTGCATGTAATCAAAAGAAATAACTGCATCAATATCTGTCTTTCCTAGGGGTAAAACACTTAAAGACCATTCGATGGGCCAGATTGGTTCAGATCCTTCCTTCCTTCCTTCACTCACTCGCTCGCTCACTGACTCACTCACTCACTGACTCACTCACTCACTCACTCACTCACTCACTCACTCACTCACTCACTCACTCACTCACTCACTCACTCACTCACTCACTCACTCACTCACAAAAACAGTCAAAACACAGTCAATCCTCTATTAAAGGAAGCATTTCATCACGCAAAAAGTCACAGACAATTTTTTGATGTATTAAATAATGACGAAACTATACGAATGCACTCTACAAGCAATGCATCAAGCCAACTATACATCAAGAATGCTCCTTCCTCCATAAAGAAACAGCTTAAAAAGGACTACATTCGAAATTGGCTGAAGGCTCGCAACAACACTTCCAAAGGCTCTAGAGAGAAATTTACATTAAATTCGACTACCAATTGTAAGACTATCTCAAAACTATCAGAAACCCAGCACATAGAATAAGTATGACAAAATTGCGTCTGGGGGTTCATAGCTTGCGAATACAGACTGGGAAATACGAAAATAGAGGTGCACCAATCCCAGTAGATGGAAGAACGTGTCTAGTCTGCAATAGAGGCTATATAGAAGACGAGCGGCACTTCTTGATGTATTGCCCAGGGTACGATAACATTAGAAATGAGCTCCATTCTCTCCTTTCAACACACGATGTTGTTTTCAAAAGCCTTAATGATGAGGATAAGATACGGTATTTACTTACCCTAGAAAACGAAACCACTTCAAAGATAGTAGGTAAATACACATATTTAATGTTTCAGAAGAGAAAAGACATCCTAAATGCAAAATAATTAAAGAAATAATAACTTTATACCAATTGTATTACAAGTAATTGTATGATCTTTTAGCTAATTAGTTATTCTAGTAGATATCATCACCATTATTATAACGAGACCGATACCTCCCAATGGACAGTAAGGCGCAAAAAAGATTTACTGTTACTTTTACTGTTACTCACTCACTCACTCACTCAATCACTCACTCACTCACTCACTCACTCACTCGATTACTCACTTACTTTGTCACTCGCTCAGTCAAATCTATTTGTTTTCTTTTCGTCATGGCAAGGTTTTACTTTGCATTTTCAGTTCATAAACGGGTCCTCAGTAGATCACTGAGTCCAGAAGTTATAGAAATGAAATTCATTCCTTTCTTAACCTTATTTTTTCATAAAGTAATTTATAAGTGTACTTACCAACATAATCTAATCTACTAACTTACTAATATTGAAATTATTATTATAATTAAAATTATTAAAATTATATTACTATATTAAAATTACAATCTAATCTGCTAACTCAGTAAGTGACTTACCGAGCTGGTTTAGGTTGATATGAAGTTGCACTGATGAATTAAGGATACCTTTTGATGTGACAGAAAGACGTAGCAAATGTTTCTTTCTTCAAGTAAAATTGCAGCGAATGCTGGATGGTGTCAAATTAGGTATCAAAGAGTTTACCAACGTTTTCTTCAGTTTTGACTAAAGATCATGATACGAGCTGCGTAAACTATTTAGTGTGAACGAATTTAGAAGACTCTACTGATCAGCTTAAACTCGAGGGTAATGATAATTGCGACCACAGCAGGACGAAATCCCCCCAAAACACTTTGTGACATGATTTTCCGAGAAGCAAGATGATCTCCTCCCAGTCCTTTAACCCAAAGTTTATAACTACAATCATGACATTTCTTCTGCAGTTGGAATCTCACATCAGAGATGACTGTTTAATGACAGTGGTGGCTTGTCCTTACAATGATGCTGGCTGCAACTTTTCTGTAAGTTTATTAGACATTTTGCAGAATCCTTCTTTCTAAACGCCAGTAACATATAGATTTAACCAACCCTACGAGCGGAGCTCCAAGCTATTTATTGTTCATGCAACAAGTTAGAAATGCTTGACCCTGCGATCCAATGGAAGCCCAGTATCTAGTCAGTGGTCAACTTAAAAAACAGCTGACCTCGATGAGCTCTAAACTTGAGCCCACGATATGGTCATGTGATACTGGTCACCGGATACCTTGTTTCGACAGGTGTCAATTGACCTTAACATAAATTTCCAATATGTGCGCTGTAAACTAGCTGGAGCATGACCGCCATGTTGGGCGCAAGTATACAAGTATTAATACTTGAGCCCACGATATGGTCTTGTGATAGTAGGGTCGTGACCTAAACCAAATTTTCTCGCAGAGATGGATTACCATATTTTCTTACCAATGGTGCACCGCGCGCGTGGAGCTCTGCTACTGAGCTGTTGCATACTGCAGTAAAGCTTCTTAACTATAGGATTGGTCCTCACATTTCCAAAGAAACTAAGCTATATGATGGATGGTTCTTAAATTTCTCGTTTCTAAATCCTACGGTTTCTTGTCCGATAGAAAGAATATACGATTTTTTTTTTTGACATTTTTTGTGCTGTGCGCAGTTATGAAGCAACTTGAGAAGTTGCGGTTGCAGTTGTAGTTGCAGTTTTTTTCCCCCGGCTTCTTTCGCAACTGCTCAAGTTGATTTATAACTGCGATGATCACTTCCACGGAGTTTCTTTTCCTTTGGAATTCTGATTGTTATTTTGATCTTTTAGGACAAACGGATCAATTTGGAAGCCCACACGAAGGAATCCACCGAGGATCATCTGCGTAAGACATGGAATGAGGCTAAGAAAGAGCTGAATAAATTAAAAGACACCGTGAAAGAAATCCAAGCTCAAGCTCAAGCTCAGGCGGAGAAAGATCAGAAAGAAAAACGATGTTTGGAAATTCTCTTGCAAAGAAGCAACGACCAGATCAAAGAATTAAATGAAGAGATAAGAATGTTGAAAGCCCAAAATTCGTCTTTTATGCTGGCAGGTTTTAGGGCAAGGATGGAGAAAATAGAGGCCAGGCTGATCCACTTGGAGCGACAACAATGCGGAGGAATACCTGTTGACGTAAGGAAGTCTCAAATATCATTTTGCTCTCTCTATCGTAGTTCTAAACTTATGTCCCTCTATTTTTTGTCACTTTTCAAAATCACACTTGAGAATGAGTGTTACCGTTTGGCCTTTAACAAAAGTTTGATTTTCTTTTTGGCCATTTAATTTCTTGTCTGCTTTTAATTAGAGTCCCTCTTAAAAGTTTATATGACTCAGGACTTGGACTTAATTATTTCGAAGGTAAGGTATGATTGTTTCGCAATTGGAAGTTCAATAGAGTTTAGTTTGATCCCTTGTTTGTCTTCGTCTTTGCTGTTCGAAATGCCCTCAACCTTCCGCATGGCCAACCTGTGATCGTGAGTGGATTCCTCCAGCTTGTAACCAATACAAGTGATGTTCACCTGGAGAACGTCAAGAGCCTCGCCAAAGTGCCAATGAAGATGATGTTTCAATTCAAAGTAATTAACATGAGGAGGAGCCATAATAATCAGAACTGGATGGATCGGGGATTCGATGAGCTCTGAAACTGAAGAGCTGCCAGTGTCCTAGCGAATTTGGACTCCCCGGTACAAATCCATTAATGCATTTGGAGCCCCGGGCGGATTTAGTCCCCCTTCGTGGATTTGGACCCCCGACTTCAGCTTATTTAACTGTTTATCGAGGCAGAGTTAGATTTTGGATTGGGAAAACTGACAGATACCATAAAGCGTAAATCTTTGAGAAAAATACTTAGATCAGTTGAATTTTCTGTAAACTTTGTTCAAGGACGTTCGCGCCAAAATCTTCCTACAGTGAAATTGTCTTCATTTCTTGCCTAGAATTAGGTTATAAAGTACTTTCTTCAAAAATGAAAAAAAAAAAATGGGGAGTCACCGACTTTGTTTCTGGGAAAATGGCAATGGAAAAATGCCTTAATTTCGATAAATCAACTCATCATAACGAGATCATGTAGCCTCATCTGCTCATCCATCAAAACTCGTAAAAAAAAATTGTTCAAGTGAAGGTTTCCGTGCAAAGGATTTTAGGAGTGGGATTTTTAGATATCTAAATTGCATGCCACTAGGGATGTTGTAAACAGTAGAGTTCATC
Source organism: Montipora capricornis (assembly GCF_036669925.1). NCBI lineage: Eukaryota > Metazoa > Cnidaria > Anthozoa > Scleractinia > Acroporidae > Montipora > Montipora capricornis. The sequence goes on from NC_090892.1 coordinate 41,397,163, forward strand.
CTCAACTAGTGTTTTCGTAAGTGCTACCCGTTGCAACCACTTCCGGAATTCGATGGCACGAGGAAAGAAATTAAAAACAATAATAACCTTTTACAGTATGAGTTTTTTCATTTCATCATATTTTGGAGATAGCAAGTAAAGTCAGTGTTGATGACTAAAAAAATAGGGGTCACCTATGATCGAAACGAGTAAAATCCATGTGATGTTGCATAGCTCTTGGGAAATTTCGTTTGTCACGTTTTTGCGTGACCTGTCGGGGAGAGACTAAAACCCAAGAGAAGGGATGAAAGGTTTTTATTTACAAAAAACTTTCACGAGCATAGCAACGAAGTTTCAAGCAGGCGTCATATTAATTTCGTTAGTGTTTTGTATCATATCTCTCCTTGCCGTCATGCTCTTTTTTCTGGAGTGTGGTCGTTGTGAAGTTTAATCACTGGCTTTTTCTGGCTTGCAGTATGGCAATCCCACTCGGAAAATGAGTAATATTTGTTGGTTTTTATAATTTTTAATTTTTACTAGGTTGCCAGTATGGCAAACTCAGTCGGAATCTGCATTTTATTTGTTGGTTTTTTTTTTTGTTTTGTTTTTTTTTTTCCGTGTCGGTAAAAGTCTTGCCTGTCCCTCCCCTGCTTAATTATGTCCTTGTGCATAGACCCTTCTGCGCGTATTTTCTTAGGCTCTGGAGGGTTCTGGGACGTGCGTAGATTTCTCTGGTGGACACAGTTGAATTATTAACTTAACCGGCAATGGGGTCGAAAGCCATGTAACGCGAATGGCGTTTTAGTGGATTTTAAAACATAATATACCCTTATGGAGCTCAATTATGGAAAGTCAATTGAATACTGAACAAGACAGGCGCTAAAAACAAAAATCTGGAATCTTAAGAGGGACGAGTAATGGACTTCGACAACAATCTATCGCCCGTCGAACCGTAATCAAAGTGAGCTGTAGTTCTAATATTGTACAAGTGTGGTGTTTCGTATAACACTGAAATCAAATGGAAAATTCTCTAGCAACTTATGGGCTTAACAAAGACAGATCAGAAAAGCCCTGTAAAGGGAGCTTCAATAAATCTATGTATGTAAATGTATGTATGTATCTATGCTGTCTGGCTTATTTGTTTGTGCTCAATTCTGCATAGTCTTCTGGTAACAATTGGAAATTTCACAATTCTTGTTAGTCAAAAATTATTTGAAAGAAAGCTTGTTGCCCATTTTTTTCTTGATAATTCAAGTAAAGGGGTTTTCAGTTAAGGGTTTGATGCTCAACTCTTGTGGGAAATTTATTTTAGTTTATTTAGAGTGTAATTTGACACGAGTGAGTTTCTTGTCTTCACGCATGTAACGAAATAGGAAGGGTTTTTTGCCTCTAATAGCAAATATGCTCTTTGTTTCAAAAAATATTTCAATGGAAAAGGTGGCCTTTATGAATTCATCATGTTGTGTAATATGCGAGCTTAACTGGATAGTTTTATGGCAGGTAAGCGTCCTTCTGTTGTGTTAACTGAATTAAATATAAATAACCATGCGGCGTAAACTTGATTTCCACTCTCAAAAGTACCTCCAGAACCTACTTTTTGCGTAGAATAAGCTTTTAGAATGATGTACTTGTCTTCTGTGGTGATGCCTGACGATTCGGGAACATTTTGTGAAAAATACTTGTAACGGGTCACACGCGCAACTTGATCGCCTGAACTTGGCCTTTTGACATCCCATTGAAAAAAACTCCTAAAATATTGGCGGACCGGTCGATTTCTCTGAAATTTGAAAGGATGATTGCTAACGAATATAGAAAGATTTTCACAATAACTAAAAATTCATGTGTTAAGCATTAGAATTCGACGAAGAGGTAAATGCGACTAAATTTGTTGCGTGCGTTGCTATATTTATGATTTCACTCTTGTGGAAATTTTGACAGATAATATTAAATTATGAAAAAATATCTACGGACAGATCGTTAAAAAATCTTTATTTTTAGCGGTTATTTGAACATAAAAGATGCAACGCTTGACGAGAAATAATATTTTTGCTAATACAATGTATTTGAAAGAAGAAAATCTCGCGGGAATCGTGGTGAAAATGAGTTAAGAAATTTGCATATGTGCGTTGAAATGTGATACGCGAGGAGACAGGAATTTTATTTCTCTGACAAAGGATTTTGTCATTGTAGTGTAAGATGAAATTTATTTGGGAAGCCAACAATATTTTTTTTTTAACTTCCTGGTTAATCCAATTTATTCCTACGACTTGCAAGTGCGAACGTTGTTTACATGAAACTCACGCTTCTTGCTCATTTTGAGTGTCATGAAATTATATCATTTGCATGACAATATATCCCTATACTCTAACCCAAAAACATTCAGATAGTAACAAACTTCATATTTACTTAAGCATTTCTTCTGCTTTTGTTCTTGTCAGCATTGTGATTTGCGATCATTCGCAAGTCTGTTTTTGTATCTCATAGATGTTTAGATTTTTAATTACATGGCCACTCAACCTCTCGATTGTGTAAATAGTTCATCCTGAAGTCAAAACCGACAGATGAAATCTAAATGTTCAGTAAAATATTACAACAAAATTAAAAAACAAAAGACTTTCTTGGCTAAAAAGTACGTTGTTTTACTCTAAAAACGACAAACGATTAACATTCTTTCCTGTAGTTTATTCAGTTGACACCAGGTGATCTCATGCTCCTTTATGGTTGCCTAGCACGTGATCAATTTCTTCCTTCGGACAAAACATCAATTCAGAAAAGTCAGAGACTGCAGAAATTTTCGTGCTTTTAAGATCGATTGTCATTAATCTTTCGATGAGAATTCGATTCAGAGTTATATGTAAAATCTATGCTATTTTGTTTCTTCATCTGTCTTTTGGCTTATCTTTTTCTGGTGCAAACGTAAAGCCAAACAATGTTTTGACCTGGCATATGATTAGACTGACAAGAAGACGAATTATGAAGCGGAAACAACACCTTCAGTTATTTCTTAGTGTGTTCAATAAACGTTTGCTTAGTGCAACTGCAAGACATGCTGGAAAACGTCCGTCAGAGCAATTTGCAGTTAGTTTTTTGCAAACTATTTATTTAAAGAAGAAACGAGTGAATTTTACTCAAGAGCGTGTTTTGTTATCTTTAAACTGAATTTATTACCAAAGCTTTAAAAACAAAGACCTCAAAATGGGACAGGAAATTACAAAATAATTAAACGCGTGAACGTGTGAGCCAAAGGGCCTCTGCTGGCGCGACATGTAGGTGACCCCTCAAATGGTCTTAATGACGCCCCACTTGAAAAAATTAACTGGAACGCTGTAGTTCAATACCACCCAATTTTTTGTGTAACGCGTTCCACAGGCAACCCAGTGTAAGCTTTTTGGAGCTTCTAGTTTTCCGTGTCATGAAAAGCCTTGCCTGTCACTCCCCTGCTAAGTGGTGTCTTTGTGCATGGAACCTTCTTTGCGTATTTTCTTAGGATCGAGAGGGTAGTGGAAATGCGTAGATTTCTCTGGTGGACACAGTAGAATATTTAACTTAACCTGCAATGGCGTCTAAAGTCTTGTAATGCGAATGGCGTTTTAGTGGCTCTTTAACAAAATATACCCTTATGGAGCTCAATAATAGAACGTCAATTGCATAAATAAGACAGGCGATGAAAAATCTTAAAATCGACGAGCAATGGACTTCGACAACAATCTATCGCCCGTCGCCGAGCCGAAATAACAGTGAGCTGTATTTCTAATACTTTACTAAGTGTTCTGTTATGTAGAACATTGAAAGCAAATGGAAAATTCTTTGGTAACTTATGGGTTCAACAAAGACAGAGAACGATTAGAACACCTTACGTGGATCTGTGATCAACTCTGCACAGTCTTCAGGTAAAAAAATAAGTGGAAATGTGACAGCCAAGAATTATTTGGAACAAAGCTTGTCGTCTATTTTGTACTTCATTATCCAAGGAAAAGGTTCTTCATGGAAACGGTTTGATCCTGAAACTTAGTTTGTTGCAATATATTGCGCATATTTGACACGACTGAGTTTCTTCTCTTCACGCACGTAATGAAATAGAAGGGGTTTTTGCCTCTAATAGCAAATATGTTGTTCGTTTCAAAAAATTGTTTGCTGGAAAAGGTGGCCTTTATGAATTCATCATGTTTTACGATATGCGAGCTTAACTGGATAGTTTTTATGGCAATAGTAAAGCATTTTCTAGCTATTTAAGGAAAAGGTTCTTCAGGAAAGGGTTTCAACCTGAAGGACATGGCCATTTGACAGGATTGAGTTTCTTGTCTTCACGCACGCAATGAAATAGGAAGAGGTTTTCGCCCCTAAGAGCAAATATGTTGTTTGTTTCAATACATTTTTCGCTGAAAAAGGATTCTGTGGTATTTTCTGCCTTTGTGAATTATAATATCATGTTGTGTATTGAATTTTCGAGCTTAGTGTAGGTAATCGCATGGGGCCGAGTAAAATTAAGGATTAATATCACGCGTGTTTTCAGAAGTTGCTGAAATTGCCCGAGTTGCGCAGCGACGAGGGCAATTTGAGCAACTGAGGAAAACACAAGTGATTGTAATCCGTAATTTTTCGAGGACCCATTGCGATTACTTGTTAATAACAAAGAGGGCAAAATTTTCTTAACACTGTTGAGGCACCTCGAAAAACAGACAGCTAAGCGGAAACACTCGTTCGCTCGGAAGCAAAACAACTGACAAACAGACAAGCAAGTCAACTTGTTCTTTGCGTCCAAAACGAGTATAGATGATTGTTATTTACATCCACTCGAGAGGAAAATGAACAATTGTAACCACGTGAACAACTGTAACCACGATTAAACCAAAGGTTAATCTTCGATTTATTTTATTCACCTGTGCTGTGGAGGTTTTTACCACTTGCAAATACGCATCCGTAAACATAGCAAACAGTTTGTCCAAAGAAATCCACCAAATTTGAGGTACTCGTTCCTCCTGTCAATGGCAAATTGTTCTGTGACCTTTTTTGTTGAGGTGCAAGATGTCGTGGTAAACTGAAAGCCCTTGACGAAAGGAATCATTTTGTTTTTCAACCACACAATCCCGCTACGCCGGGCACCATGTAAGTCGATCCAAGTTTTAAAATATTTTGCCCTTATTCTTGTCACTCGAAAATTCAAATTCAGATCATCTTTTAAAGCTAGTTCTTAATCTTTATGCCTTTTCGGCGAATGCAGCGCGAATTAAAAGACAAACTTCGATGAAGACGAAGTTGTTTTGCTCAAACAGAAGAAAGCAACTGAATGTGGAAGACGTACGTTCAGCCAATCAGGAGCGAGAATTTTTGGCGCTCGACCAACCGTGAGCGAGTAATTTTGCCCTCTTCTCAAGCAAAATTAAGAAAAAATACCCTCTTCATTGACCAATCAGCATTCAGTAATTTTGCCCTCTTTGTTATTAAGGTTGAAATGTTATATGGGTAAAATTTTTTCAGTATTGCTCTGTAAGCAGGAAGGGTTCACGAAAATAAACAGGTCTGTTGGAAGCATGCTTGAGTTTCAACAAAATGGGCCCCAAAATCAGTGAAAAATTGTGACGCCGATGAATAATAAATTAGCTGCTATTTCCAAAATGATGGAACTGTGTATCAATATTTATTTACTTTTGCATCAACATTTGTTTTGCATAAAGCAAGCTAACAAAATCTGTACCTTGCTGAGTTCGCATTTGTTAGCGTTAAAAGTATATTCGGTCCGATGCTTCTGTTTTCTGAGGCGTATATTGTTTTGCCCTCCCATCCACATACCAACCCCGCCGGACAGGGTTTAACTTCAGTGTACTTTAGTATTACAAAGCTGACAGATGCTCAGAGGGCACGCTTAAACTTGTGGTGAAAAGAAGTTGTGAGGGAACTTGAAAATTATCAACATGTCAGCCCAGAAGCCAATGTCTCTCGCTTCTCTTTTATTTGTTATTCTTCAGAGACTGGAATGCTGTAGTTCAATACCATACAATTCAGTGCCTTCTGATTTTCTGTAACACGTACCACAGGCAACCCAGTGTATGCTTCACGGAAGCATCTCGTTTCTAAAATGTAATCAGCATACCACAATGAAACTTTCTTCAAATTTGAAAAAAAAATTCTGTGAGTTGGATTCAGAGCTTCCTTAAATAATTGAAATTTAAGGTAGCTCTGAATCCGCTCCACAGAATTTTTCTAAAACTTTACGCGGAGTTTCATCTCGGCTTGTTGATCGCTTTTAAGCAATAAAAAAATGACGACACCGCGTTCCTTTTTCAGATATGAGCAAGTAAAGCCAAAATAGAGGGTGTTTTTTTGCGAGGCTTTACTGTTGCCATGGTAACTTTTAGGTCACAAAAATGACTGCATCTTGTTCGGCAATAATTTATGTTTGACATGGTGCCATAACATTGCTGTTACGTGTTAAAGTGTTGTAGTGTCAATCCTTCTAATGAAAAGGCCTCCTGAAAGGTGTCGAAACTGGTTTGAGCCACCTTAAATTGTTTTTGCAAATTAAGAGCTTTTAAAAGTTAACATAATAAGCACGTGCGAAATTGGCTATAAGAATACTTTAGCACGAATGGAATCCGTGATTAAGAGCTTTTGTTTTGAAACA
>NC_090892.1:41411263-41413763 GCF_036669925.1 Montipora capricornis
TTCCAGCCCACTCATCCACTCATACCAGTTTAATTCCTCGACAGTTACTACACATTTTTAACGCGAAAAGACATGAAATAATTTCGTAGTGATATGAATAACGCGAACTTGTATTTTTAAATGAAGTCCTCGTAGCCGTCGTCGTCCTCGTTTCGTAAGCTCCCTAATATACCGCTGGCTGTCACGCCATCCAAGGAGGCCGAAAATCACCGAAAGCAACGTCGCTAGCATCAGAAAAAATAATCCTTGAAGAGTCCGGGGGAGGCCGAAGAGAATAGCCGTTAAACAAGTCAATGTTACAGTACCAGAATCTTAACTCCTTCAAAGGAGCAGAGGAAAAATGAACGGTGTTGTCCAACGCCGATCGAGATTCGATTGCCAGGTACATTTTCTGGGTGAATAGACGCGATAACGGCCCTACCGCCGGAGCTACATAAATTATAGAACGGGTGATCCTAGCTAATTCGCAATACGAGGATGACTTATCACGAATCGCAGAGCACGGAAGACTCTTGAGCTTTCGCGCCTTAGCTTCCGGGATCTGAAAAGTCATGGTAATGGTATTTACTTTCTTTACTTTATTCGCCTTCTTTGATTAATCACTCAGTTCTCGTGCATGTCAGATCATTATTTGTATTTGTTTTCTTTTCTTTTTTTTATATATATGTATCTTGTGCAATGTAAACTTCTTTTATGTTAAATAAATTACAAAAAATAAAAGATAAAATAAAAGTAAAAAAAAGTATTGATCACAAAACCCAGCCATTCAACTTGCATGGGATCCCAATGGGATTTATCCTCATTCACGAGGAAACCCGAAGAGCTAAGCAACGGCGGCTGCCGCGGCGGAACATTTATCCGGCTGGCTACCGAACTCATCATCGAGATAAACAAAACTGCTATGGCTCATCAATTTAGTGAAACAAAAACAAGCGCTACTAATTAAATAAGGCCAAAAGACAAAACTGCAAAAGTAAAATATCTCAGCACGCCATTGAACCGCCAAGAGAAACCGAGATAGGTCTGCTGCTAAACACAGATATCCACATGGTGATACTCCTGACCTGAGATAGCAAGCGAAGGTCTTCATACTTTAACTTACACCTCACCAGGAAGTTGTTAACATGTCTGAGATCGATGACTAAACGAAGCTTCTTCCCTTTAGATACTGACAATGAGTTAACGCAAAATGGCGGAGCACTGTGCTCAACAATGCGTTCGTTCTTTAAAAGCTCGCAGATGGCTTGCGATACAAACTCAGGATGCTGTAAAGCCGATCTATATTAGCTAAAAAACTTGGGGGCGGATATCCAGCGAAAGGAAGCCTATACCCACGAGTGATAATGTCAACAACAAAACTCAGGAGCGTTAAGGGTCGACTTCCAAAAATTAACAGCGGCACTTAACCGGCCTTTAACACCACAGCTGGTATTTAAAGAACTAAACTCGTCGCGATTTCCAGAAAACAAACAAGCAAAATCAAACTCAATCGATGTCCATGCAAGGCCTCTAAGCTCGAGTCCACGTCTAGTCACGCACGGCGAGATTCACTCTGTGACGGAACAGACTTGAACAGAAGGCAATCAAATGACCCAGCTCCCGCACTATAAAATAAACAAAGACAAAATTTAAAGTTCTGTATGCGATGGCGTTCACAGACCCGAAGAACGAATATTAATTAACAACGAACTTATATAACGCTGTGCAAATAACTTAACACCGAGAAACATAACGAAACACTTACTAACGAACATAACATTCCAAACGAACGTGCAGAAAATAAATACCTGCTTAACTACGTAACGCAGATATTAAGATATTCTGCACTAACCTAAAATGATTATGACATGAAATGACCACAAGACACAACAAATCATGGAGAATATTGAATTGTGGGCTGCGAACAACGCCATCAATCCGAAGTAAAAAACAAAGCTAGTAAGGAACGTGAATGAACTGAGGAATAAAACAGATTTAAACACTTATCTTAAAACAAGGTCCCAGACGACGCGGGGGAGGGACTGCATCTCTACAGGCCGCATGATCATCTGCAGACGCCGATCTTTGCGAATTTGCAAACATTTTCGAAAAAGTAGGCTAGGAGCTTCCACGGGGCAAAGGGCGGAACTGACGACGACGCTTGTCCCTGATTTTCTTTTCCGCCCTCCTCTCTGCGCGATACATTCATACATTTTTTCGTCTGACTCATCTGAGTCTGACGCAAGCTCGTCCGACAGGTATTCATTTACTGTTTGCCAACCAAACTCGCTTTTATCGGCAAATTTAATTGCCTTTATTCGCTTGGACACGATACCCGTACCTTCCTCTAAGGCGACTTTCACTTTCTCGTATGACTTCGACCTTAGAGCACTCGTCGCTGCCTCGTCGAAGTTATCCAGCACCTCAAGCTCGTGATCAAGCTGCTGTTGGTTTACCTTTTGCATGTGTAATTTTCACAACGAGCCTTTTTCACATTCTGCTCGACGGTGGCACCGTTTTC
>NC_090892.1:41418763-41436263 GCF_036669925.1 Montipora capricornis
ACTGCGCGCTTTGCTCTGAACCAATCAGAGAATCGCTCTACCCTTTTAGAGATGTCAGGGTAGCGTGTTTCCGTGGTTCTTGTTGCCATTGCCGCTGACCTTTTAACTTCTGGGTCATCAGGTCGGACGTCGTGGCTGTGGTCAACCTTGTCGCAGTTTGACCACTTGTTCTCCTTCTTTCATAAGAATGTTGGTCCAAGGAGCCATCGGGAATCTTGCAGCTCTCGCACTTTCATTCCACGAGACGCTTCGTCACGTGCTTCCACTGAGTGGCGCTGGTGCTGCCTTGAATCTCTTGGACTCGGTTCGATACGAATACGTGGACACGCCTCCTTTCGTTGCTGTTGTAGCCCATAACCACTTTACTATCGGTCCAGAAGAAGTTTTGATCGACTGGGTAATCGAGCTCTCGGTGAATCTGCTCGCTTACCCTGACGGAGCACACGGCTGCAGTTAGCTCTAGGCGAGGTATAGTCACCGGCTTAAGGGGGGCCACTCTGGACTTGCCCATTACGAAGGCGCAGTGAATGCGTCCGTCTTCGTTTACAAGACGCAAATAGCTACACTGTCCGTAACCCTCCATGCTTGCATCTGAGAAATGATGCAACTCCTTTCTGATCACACGATCAACGTTATCGGGTTTGAAACACCGCGGGATCGATATGCTCTCCAGCTGCATCAGTTCTGTTCGCCATCTTTGCCACTTGGCTTTGATTTCGTCGGGGATGGGATCGTCCCAGTTTAAGTCCTGTCGATACAGCTCCTGTAGGATGGTCTTGCCTTGTAGGAGGAGTGGGGAAACAAAACCCAGAGGATCGAAGATAGAACTGATGGTGGATAAGATGCCTCGCCTGGTACACGGTTTGTCCTGGAGAACGATTCGGAACTGAAAACAGTCCGTCTCGACGCACCACTGAACTCCGAGCGTACGTTCCAGGGGAAGTGAGTCGAGGTCCAGGTCTATATCCCTTACGCCATCAGCTCTGTCGGACCCTGGAATTTCCTTTAACACCTCTTTACTATTTGACACAAACTTGTGTAGATTGAAACCGCCTTTGTCGCACATCACCTTTGTGTTCTTAATGAGTTTGACTGCTTCTTGGACTGTGCCTACGGACTTTAAACCGTCGTCCACGTAGAAGTCATTTTTCAGAAAGTTCGCGGCAGTCACACCAAATTCAGCTTCGTGGTCGTCAGCCGTAGATTTTAGCGCAAAATTTGCACAGCCAGGGGAGGATGTGGCTCCAAATAGGTGGACTGTCATCCTGTACTGTTGTGGTTCTTTCGCTGTATCGCCGTTCGGCCACCAGAGAAAACGCAGCAAGTCCCTATGTTCTTCGTTGACTCGCACCTGATGAAACATGCCTTCCATGTCGCAGCAGAAGGCGACTGGCTCCTGACGAAATCTTGTCAGCACTCCCACCAGGTTGTTCGTCAGGTCTGGTCCTTGTAACAGGTTTTTGTTCAGAGACTGATTCTGGTAAGTCGCGGCGCAATCGAAAACGGCTCTAAACGTCTTCTTCTTTGGATGATACAATCCATGATGTGGTATGTACCATATGTTTTTCTTGGCTCTGTTGGTCGCGTTTTCGGCTGGTACTGCTTCGGCGTAGCCCTTGTTGATCACTTCGTTCATGAATTTAACATAATCTTCTCGATATTGCTCGTCGCTAGCAAATCGTTTCTTTAACTGGGTCAGCCGTCGAAGCGCTTCTTCTTTGTTGTCTGGGAGGCTTATGGCTTCGTCTCTGAGTGGAAGAGGGAGTTCATAGTGACCATCGTCAGTTCGGTGAATACCATCTTTGACTATTTTTAAGAATTTTCGGTCGTCCATTGAGAGACTCTTGGCGGGCGTGCCTTTGTGATCTGCGAAATCCTGTTCAAACATCTTCACTATTGCAGTGACGTTGATGAGTTCCTTCGTCGGCTCGTTTAGCACGAAGTTTATTCCTTTATCAGTAGTATCACGTCCGATCTCTTTAGCTACGATCCTGTTGCAGGTGACTACGCTGTCTTCGTCCGTTTGGGTATCAGGGGGATTGGCCGGTCCAACTATACACCATCCAAGGAGAGTTCGTACTGCATAGGGGTCTCCGCTTCTTCCAGCCACAATTTCTCTCGGCTTGATTGCCTTAGGGCAATCTGATCTTTCCTCGCTGGAATTGAATCTCTGGCGTATGCTTTTGGTAGATCAACTTTAGCGCGCCTGTCGGGGCGCTCAACGACCAATCCGTCAACTAGAGATACTGGGACAACTTCACGACCATGCATGGTGCTTAAGTTGAGGCTAGTGCTAACTCCTTCAATGCCGATCTCGCTCTTTAATTTGTTCGTTATAAACGTTGTATCACTCGCATCGTCCAAAAGCGCATACGTTTTGACTTCGTTGCTAGGATTGTCTTTGTGGTACAGGACGACTGGCACGGTCCAGCACGTGGTAGCAGAGCTCAACACACCAGCAGAGCTTTTAACAGTGCTAGTAGCGTTTGAGTGTGCGGACTCATCGGCGGAGGGTGGCTGTGGCTGTTCTGGGGGACCTCGTGGCGGTCCAGTACTTGCTTTGGTGTGGTTCCATGCAGTAGGGTGTGGTGTTGCTTGCTGCATTTATCGCAGGTCGACCTGGACCTGCACTCTGATGATACGTGATTGGTTTTGAAACAGCTGAAACACAGGTGCAACTTCTTTAACATTTCAAACCTTTCGTCCGCTGAGGCTTTATTGAAAGTGGCACACTTCGCTATGAAGTGTTTATTCTCACAGATGGGGCAGGGTGGTAGACGTACTCTTGTGGGCGGTTGCTGTTTCTGTTCGCTTCGCTTTGCAAGATTGGCGGACGTAACGAACGACTGGCTGGGATCAGGCCCACCTTGAGGCTTGGTTTTTGAGAGCCGGTTGTTGTCTCTGGCAGGGCCGTTCTTCTTTCGCTCCCTTTTCAACACGTCGGGTGAAAATATAGGGTCGTTAGCAAGCTCTGCTTCTTGTTTGACAAAGTTCGCAAAGTCTTTGAAACCAACGAGTTTTTTATCCTTTGATTGTACTTCGTGTGTGAATCTACACCATTTAACACCTGAGTACGATGGGAGCTTAGCAGAAATGGACTGTAGAATCTGCGTGGAATCTAGCTCAGACATTGACTTCATGGATTTCATGGCCTCTTCACATCGGATTAGGAAATCGGAAAACTCTCGCAATCCCTTGCTATCGCCTTCGTTGATTTGCCGCCAATTTCTAAGCCTTTTCTTGTAATCTTCTGAGACTACCACAGGGTTCCCAAAACGCTGGTCGAGTAACTTTCGTGCCTCGGTATATGCAATGTCAGAGTTGGTTGCTAAGAAACCTTTAATCGCTTCGTTTGCTTTCCCGCTCGTGTACTTTTCGAGAAAGAATAGCTTGTCTTTTTCGGCGGAAACGTTTGCTGCGATGATACTGTCAAATGCTGTCACAAAGGCGGGGTATTCAAAAGAATCACCGGAAAATGATGGCGGCTCTTTGACGGGAAGATGAAAAGTTTTTTGCTGGTTAATCAAGAGCGAACTCAATTCAGTTTGTCGAACTAGAAGACTGATTAGTTGGTTTAAGGCCAGATTCGTGTTTGAAAATTGTTCACGATTCTGAGTGCTTGTTTGTGTACGAAGGGCTTCCGGCGACGCTTTCGGAACAAAGGGAGGGCTTTTGCGATTCGTTTCACTTTTGACGGTTTCCGGAACTGTAGTCTCGTCGGGTGACGACTTGAACCTTTCATCTCGTGTGGTTTTCCTTTTAATCTGAACGACTGGTTTGGATTCTTCATCTAAAATCCCTCTAAGTGCGTCGTCCTCTTCTGCTTTGGCCAGAGCATACTGCTTTTCTAATCGGAAGCGCTCAAGTTCGGTCTTCCTTTCAAGAAATTCCATTTCTATTTTTGCTTTCTCGGCTTTCGCAGCGGCGTCGGCTCTTGCTAAGGAAACGCAACGTAGGGAGGACTTACGAGTGGAAGATTTTGATGTGACAGATCGCCTAGATTTCAAGGCACTTGATCTGGATTCGGCGTACGATGCTCTCTGAAGAGATTGAATACGTTCGGAAATTCTCATTCTATGCTCTGTAAATTCACGGTCTCTTACGTCAAACTATCGGTATGAGTTTTCCCTTTCCGATTCGGGGGGGGGGGGGGGGGGGACTCCCATATGAAACAGACGGGGATGCTCGTCGGAAATTTTGAATTTAACCCCTAAAGGAGACCAATCTAAGTAAATTTTGACCCCTAAAAGAGACCGTTTAAAAACACAAAAATACGACACGCAATGAGTTTTAATGATAAAAAGGCATAATCATCAAATGCTTTTATCTAAAAAGTTAAATTTCAAAGGAAATTTGTCTTCTGTTTCTCTTCGCGTAATTCTGTGTTACTTCGCTGAACCCTAAACGAGACCTTGGTGGCATAAAATATTGGCGCTTGCCCGGAACACCCTAAGCGAGACCAAAATTCAAAATTTACACCCCTAAGCGAGACGACGAGCATCCCCGTCTGTTTCATGTAGCGTCAGGCTCACGGCGACTGTTGAAGAGCTAAAGGTCACGAACTAAACAACTTGTCGCGATGCACGTAGCGAGCGGGAATGCTTTACTAGTCGAGTAAAGTCAGGAATCACAGGTTGACACGGATTGTTGGTGATTTAATTGACGATAATCGAATGTAAACTGAAAGACAATGCGAAATTATGCAAACTAATTACTAAATATTTGCGGGTTACCAAGATGACAAATGATCACGAAAGTGTAAGATGAATACACATTCCAATCATAGTTTAACGAGGACAAGCTAACAAGCAGCTAAACTATGAATAAAACAAGCGAAATAGACAGAAATTGAGACTAATCAAATCGAGGTACTCGTACTAAGTCGAATAGCATATGAAAAGAAACATAGATAACGGCGAAGACAAACTACTATTCAAAAAACTACGAACACGTGGTTAAATTTTAGCACTGCTTGCGGAAGTGATATGACGAGCGAAGCATAAAGCAGGAGAATGAAACCAAAATACTGGAAATGTCTACGAACACAAAAGGCAACTAAATGTATTCTGAATTTAATGCTTGAAGAAACAAAGTGCTGGGGCGATGTCACGTGCTTGACTTGAATTCCACACGTGGAGGGAACCACGTAGTATTTGCACTAGAAAACTATTGTCCGAGACTAGTCCTTAAAAAACAAAGGTATTAAAGTAATTGCACTTACACATCGGTTCCCGCTTGAACTCAAGGGCCAAGGGTGAGGTAATGAACTTCTATTACTATTGAAGGCGCTCCAATCAAGGTGAAAACTAACGAGGACTAAAAGCTAGTGGCAAGATGCCGCTATTTGTACTAAATATTTCCACGGGTAAAGCTAATGACGTAACATTAGAGAATTAAAATAAGCGAATCAGAAAGAATTACTTGTAATCACTACGGAAATCATCGTTCTGGGGTCCTTTACAGGGAAATTTTCCCACTCAACTCGAGACGACTAAGCTGAAAGGATGATGGTGCATTAGTATAACAACCGGTTCTGGAATTAAGTATCTACTACTCCATTTTCTTGGTTTTACATCATGGCCGTAGATTGTTCGTTGAAGCGAGGAAGTACACACTTCAGGACAAGGCGCTCAGGTGGTTCAGTAAAAGCTCTTGTCAGGGCCGTTTCTTTCTTTCCTTTAATTTTTTTTCATTAGGGCAGGCGCTGTTGAAGAGCATACGAGTGACTCTTATAGCGGCAAGCCTTATCTATGATCCGTTTTGGTGCAGGTATAATATGCGAAATACTTAGCACAAAGGGTATAAATTAAGGACTACAAACTCATCATTAAACAAGGCTGAAAGTAAACATAAAAGAATTAGGTTATAACCGACTGAGCCATTCTCGTTTCCAGAGTCCGCTTTTCTTTTGGTCAGCACCAAGAACACGGACTCTGGCTTCTTCCAATTCATGCGCAGTTTGTAGTGAAGGTCCATTTTTGTAACCGTTGACAGCCACTCTTGTTTCAAATTTCAGAGTGTACGTAGACGAGTCGGAAGTCTGTGATTTGCGGACTTCCTTCCTTCCTTGGAAGGGGCCAGAGTCCATGTTCTTGGTGCTGATCAAAAGAAAAAGAGGACTCTGGGGACGAGATTTTGACTGAGAAAACCACAGCAAATAGCCAGAGGATTATTTTCGTGCGCTAAAATTGTCGAAAAGAAAATAATCAGGCAATACTGTCTGTGACCCATGACTCGGGCACGCGAACTTTGAAGCGCAAGCCGCCTGAATGCTTGTCGGACAAAGTGTAGGCTACGTGTACTCCATTGATTCAGAATGAGCATGACATGTCATGGAGTTTGTAACCACTCATTGGGTTTCACTGAAACTATACTGTTAAATCTACATTTGCCAATAAGTCGAAGTTTTTCGGCCATATGATCATGGAGCCGTGTTTGCAAAAGGTTGAACTTCCTTCTCCAACAGGGTATATGTATTGCGTAACGCAAGCCATTCACTATATTCTAACAGGTCATTAACATATTATTTTTTAATTAAGCGGGTTTATTTACAATGCAAGCAAATGCAAGAAAATTGAAAAAAGATTCGTGTAAATTGTACGATCAGTTTACCATTCTAACGCCAACCAAACTTAGCGTGATCTACGTCTGTATTAATTTGTCTTATGTGCTCATATTTCTTTAGATGCTTTTTCGACTTTTTTCCTTTTAGATTTTTGGAAAAAGTGTTATTTCAGGGACCATTTAAAATACGTATGTTATATAAAAAACGATAAACAGTGAACATTCAATAACAAATTGTCTATCCGAAAAACTGCATCCACTTTTGCCGTTGGTACTGAGTGGAGTTATCGTCCGTGTCGGTCGCATTTGTATCGTTTGTGTGGCAAATGTTTCTTGTATGTTCTAGTTTGCTGTTTCCTTGTATAATTTTCATGTAAAGTCTTGTGGTTACTTCGGGCAGCGCATTTTGAGCGCAGTGAACGTGCATGCCTGGAGGAAAGAAGTCTGGGAATACCATCTGGTTATTTCCTTTGGATGGGCTAATAGGAGAATCGAAATTCCGCTTAAGATAGCTCCACGTCCTTTTTTTATCTTCAACATGGTATAATTCTTGGCCTCTTTGCTGATGCTGGTTTTGTTCATTTGTGCCGTCGACTCGAACTTCGTCTGCCTTCAGTTTATTGGTATGTACTTGGAGATAATGTTTCCCAGTTACGTGGTCTTCGTTTCCTAATCTGCGAGCGAAAAGACGGTGATTGCTGTCTTTGTCATCACGAAACGAAATTTCCTCGTCACAATCTTCGTCGATCTCGTAGATGGGAGGCAAGCCTTTTAAACAATACCTCTTTCTTGACATTGATGGAAATTTCGCATATCTCGAATTTCTTTTCCCTCCTGGGTTTCCTTCTCGGCGATAAATAGTCATCTTAATTGAACATTCCTCCCCTTGGGCTTCCAAACGTCGAATATTTGTCAAGGTTTTGCCGTATTTCACACGCTACCTCCCTTCCATTATTATGAAACGCGCCTTTATTTCCGATTATGCGAAATATCGTCCATCAATTTGAAAGGCTCAAAAAATCCAGCAAAAATCATTATATCCGATCCTGTATTTTAGTTTAACGACTTCCATGGCCAGTCCTTAAATGCGCCGAAAAGCCCTTGAACTTGGTTCCAATTATCCAATGCATGTGAGTTTAGCGCCTACTACAAATTTATGCGGAACCACAACCCACGTATTGGCCTGTAGTTAAAAATAGAAATCTTCCGCCAGGTTGTTGTTTGGAGCGAAGTGCGAAGCTCTCAATCGGCGATTGGCTTGGCTCAGATCTGTGTTTCGTAAGATAACTGTATACACATCACGTCTTCAAAACTCAAATTGTCAACAGCAAAAGGAAGACAGGCGTTTGACAGCAATTCGCATCAACTCTATCATGCGTTCAAACGAACTCTCTCACGGCCGATCTCATTTATTTAACTTTAAAAATCTAATTTCGTTCCCAATTTGAAATTTGTAAACGGGTAGGGGAAATATCCCTGTCATTTCGTTTGTTCTGGCGGAGACATCGGCTTTGTGTGAGATCGGTTTTCTTCCTATTACATTCAAGCAAATTTGCGATATATTTACTAATAAGAGTGACAGGGGTTTGAAAGCTCGAATCAGAGCACAGATAGAAACAGGTGCATTGCCCAAGATTGGCGGGGAGCCGTTTTAGCCTGAAGCTACTAAATAATGACCAACTGCCAGGGCTCATGTCAATATACGTCCTAAACTCACGAAAGGCAAGCCACGCAAGATGTGTTATTCCCATGTGAAAAATCGGCATTAGTCAATTTCTTTTTCAAAATAAGTTCATTTCATCCGACGTCGATTGTCATTAAATTTTCGATCGACGCACATGTTTTAATACTGTCAGCATGGCTATTATATAAATTTATTCTTGATTTTGAAAGTGTAAAAAAAAAATCGAAAGAAAAGGTTTTGACATACTATTCAAACCGTTTCAGCATAACCTTCAGCCTTCTACCTTTATAAATTTTGGGTCTTACGTCCCCTTCCGACTGATGCCTCATTGCCTCATCGTTTCTCATCCTAGCTCTGTGACTCAGAATGGAGTTTACATTGTTATGATGGGAGACGCGTTCAAATTCCCAAAACCAAAACCTCAATCAATGGAAGATTTTTACACAGAGACTTACAATCCGTCCATGCGAGTATAATTATGCTTCTCTAATGTTATCCGTATGGTGTAAAGAGCTATGTAAGACGCATAATCCGTCTTTGCGAACTTGGGCAAACAATTTTCCTGTGTCTGTTAAATTTGTCTAGTATAAGGACGAGCACAAGGCTCATAATGTGTTTGCACGAACTATCCATGCAGTCTAGTGCGTCTTTGATTCCAAGACGTACGTACTAAAGTGGATAGTGTGTCAACTGGGATGCATTATGCGAGTGTGCCTGTCTTTATACCAGACGAACTCAACAGACGCAGAAAAAGGTTTGATTCGTCCCATGTAGACGAATTATGCGTCTCTAATGTAAAAACGCACAATGTTCTCGAAATGGTGCCATATATTTGAACCATGTACGAGAGCTATGATTCCGTTAAGGACTGACTCGTTCTAAAACTATATTACAACAGGCGGCAACTCGCGTTCTTGCTTAATAACTCAGAGAGACTTCCTCCTTTTCCCCTCGAGAGTTAAAGTTCATTCAGACTGCTGTTTACTCGGTTACAGTAATTTAAAATCAGTGTTGAAGAGGGACGGGGGTAGTTCGTGGAGTGTTATAACTTTCGTGTCCGCGACTGTAGCGTTGCTAAACTATCTAACTCCGCAACGAACCAGTTTCTTCAGAGCTCTAGTTACTTTAACACACAAACTGCGAGTGGAACGTAGAACACGAAAGCCCTAATTAAATTACTCAACTTCTGAAAAAATAAAATGAATTGATTCTGGAAAACAGAAGAAGACGATTGTAAACCGAGAGTGAGTTAGGGCCTACAACTACCGGTACCTGTATAATATGAACTTGCATGGAACCACACAAAGTGTTGAAATCAATGCGGACTATTTGAAGACTGATATCAAACCTCTTTTATCATTTTAGACCTCAAATCGAGACTCTTTCGTTGAATTCAATTATAAACGAGAAAATTATTATTTTTGTAAAGATTTCGCAAAATAATTCCCCAAAAACGTCTGCATGTTAAGACGATGTGACATTTTATTTTGGATTGGGTGGACAACATCTTTTACATTTGCATCATACACTGTTTAACAAATCAATTGTCCATGACGAGGATCGCAAGGATAATCCAGTGCAGTTTCCTTTTATTCTAAGCGCTGTCACAGTTAAGTGTAAAAAAGAGACTGATATGGCACCACATTTGCTATTTACTCCAGCGAGATTTCGGGACATCAAAAGTAGAGTGCCATCTTTCAGGTGACCATGTTTTTAGTTATCTATGCCAGTGAAATGGCCCATGAGACTGAATACTGAGCTTTATACTATTCCGTAAATCATAACATTTATCCCATGATCAGTGTAAACTTTCTTCAATGTTTACTACATGCTAATGGAGTTTAAAATATGACCAAAAATAAATAGTAAGGTATTTATAAGTCACATGGAAAACATATTTTATTTATGTATGTGAGAAAAACACTTGAGAAACTGCGTTTTTTATAAGCCCGGGAGGTTGTTGATTTATATATATGACGTCACACCAGCTTCACACATCACGTTCCTTTAGCGTTAGATTTATATATTTTTTAATTATTTGTGCTCAGTTGTTTAGTACTTCAATCGGTTCTCCGCAGAAGAAAAAGGAAAAAAAAAGAGTGAAATAATTAAACAATTTAGTGAGAAAGAAGGTTAATTAATTGTCATCTGCAATGTAAGCTTCTTCTTTGCGTAGTTAAAATACAGTCTTTAAATATCTTTCATTTATATGGCCTTTGCGACAGAATATTACACCGCTGTTTCGAATCGGTCAATATAATGCCTCCTTCACGTTTCAAGTTTTCTTGTGTGACAGAGCTACTAGTTTTCCGTTTCCAATATTCTCTTCTTAACTTAGCAAGATAGGTCTGAACATGATATTGAACTTTTTATTGATTTTAGAAGGTAGACAGTTTCTGTTCCATATTTTTTTCATGGTTGTTATATGTTGTTTGTTGTTTGTCTGAAAAATAAATGTTATGATCGATCATGATCAGGTTCAAAGGCCTGACACAACATGAAAAGACAACGGCAAACAAGTCAAGAGTGGCCGAGTCGCCAAAGACTAAGGATGTAATATGCACGATTCATTGCATTTTGTATCACGCAGGAGCCGGTTGCTCGAAGCCTGGTTAGCGCTAACCGTTGGTCAAGTGGTATCAAAATCTATAAGTTTCCATGCTATTTAACGCTGGTTAGCGCTAACCAGGCTTCGAGCAACCAGGACCAGGACTATTGCCTTCTTTATTCTGCACGTTTTGAAGTTATCAGTAATTAGGTTCCTTCGGAGGCATTGTTACATTTTGGTGAAGACGAATAATTTACAACACACATCATTGCATGACAGGAAGCCTGGACTAGCAGTGAAAAAACTGTGACGAATTATCAGTTTAATAACACTTTTCTCTTTGTGTTTAACCACTAACAAAGCCCTTAGAAAAACATCTTCGAAGAGTCGAGATGGAGATCTCGGAGATGTGTGGTAAGACGTTTCGCCAGCTCCGATCTTTGTCCTCAGACAGGGTCCCCGAGCTCGGTGATGAAACCATGCGGTTCCGTTGAAGCTGGAGTCTAAACACGATGACAAACTCACCAAGTTGATAAAGACTTCGGCGAGTCTATGGTCGCATTACTGCAACTATAACAAATGAAGGTTTTCGCAAAAACACCTTTGCTATTTTTTTGACTACAATCATCCTCCGACTGTATTCAACAATTTAACTAGACGACAGAAATTCGCTTTGCAGACCCTTGTCACGGTCATGAAAGGACGCCACAAAATATGCAATGAAACTTAATATGCAAATAAGTCTACCAACCGACGTCTCTACAGAGAGACGAAGGTAGAAATAAATATTGCTTTTATCAGCGGCAAAAGAGTCAAGATTAAAGGTAAGGAACATTTCAAATTTAAAGTGAAGGAAAACTGCACAATAATAAAAGTATCAGGCGGAATTTGTAAATCTTTAGAGGGAAAAAGAGCGCGACCAGGTTGCCTTAGATTTTTGTTTTAGAGCTAAAAGTTCAAGTTCAAGTATTTATTCGCTTTAAATCCTACAAAATTGACGGACAACGATGGAGGCCTTCTCTGCAGAGAGAGAAAATATAAAAATAAAAAAAACTGTATATATGTTGCTTATAGCTTGGTTGTTTTTCTTTTAGCTGCATGTGATAATAATGAGAAGTTGTCAACCACCTCTTAGGAGGAAGCAAGGAATCACTTTGAATCCTCTAACATTCAGCTATTAACAAAACTAGTGTAATGAGGCATCCATGCACAATCGGCTTCAGGCACACCTGTTTTATAAACCGCTCAAGAAGGCTTTATTATGTTAACATCAGCATGCTATTACATGTTTGCATGCTGTCCTGAATTTCCTATCCTGAAAAAACGTATGTTCCTCCATTTTCAGACAAAATTTGAGTCTGAACGAAGTTATAACCTACAAAAACTACAGGTGTTTTTCTGATTGAACTGGTAGAGAAAAATATTTTTGTTTCCTGTTATTGAACATTTGTAGAAATTTCCATGATTGTTAATTGTATCAAAGGTGCCAGTATAACATGTACAAGCGCTGTGATTGGCCCAAACAGCGTGTCCTACAGCACCCCAAAGCACTGAGCTTACGTCAGGGCAAATCATGTTTGCTCATGTTGATACGATCTAACAAGCGCGCTGATTGGCTGTAGAGTCTTTATTAGTTACAACTACTACGTCACCGAAGAGAAAACAAATTGTCGATTTACAGGACTAAATCAGTTGAAAGTACGCCGATATTCTTTTTAAATCTTGACTGGCTTTCTTCTGATGTAAGGAACGCAAGAAAGTGACGAAAGGACTGTTGTTAGGGAAGCGAACCACGGCCGCTTCTTCAATTTGTGCTTTCATCACTTTTAGTCTTCTAGGGCAAAGGGGTTTTAGCAATTCGATTTATTGCTCCCTTCAGCTAGCTAAGCTGGTTCAAGATATTTAGCAAAATTAATACATCAGCCATTGATTCCATCATTTCTCTCCTTTTCATAGTTTGTTAAAGTTTCATTTGAAAACATCTAACGTATAATGTTTGAAAGGCTTTTGATATATTATATGCAAATAGTTCGCCACGCTAACATTGCCGTCTTGAAATATAGATTCAAAACGGATCGCTTTGTCTGTCACAATATTATAAGTTCAATTTTCCCGAACTATTTGCACAATGTCCATTCCTTTTTGGAACTCTGTCAACATAATTAATGTCCGTCGCATGTATTCCTTTAAATTAATTCTCAAAAATTGCTTTTCCATGTTTGAGTACTATACCATCGTATGTAAATCGTGCCACCATCTGTAAATTTTTCAATACTTTTGAGGGATATCAACGACTTCAGGATATGCTGAGCACGTTTCTGTCTTGAGCTTTCAGAAAAGCGTTTCCAGTGCTCTGACGAAGGACTAACCCTCGAAACGTGAGCTTTCATATGTGTTTACGGTCGCCAATTTATCGATATCAACCCAGTTGATAAACTCCTTTCTGTGTTTCACTTCCCCACCGACGCCGAAACACAGTTTCTTTCAGAAATGAAACCCCGCGGCTTCTAGCTTTGAAAACATACTTCTAACATACATTCATAGATACCAGCATATAATCCATCGAAATCAGCGCTCCTAACTTTGAAATTCCTGTTTATCCACTTTGCTCTTATCATTGCCCAAATGTTCTCGTATTTTCGCATTAATGGTTACGCAGGCGTCGATTTCAGCACGGGCTCGCAGGCAATATCGGCAATTTCCGACTGATCCTGGAACCATTTAGATTGCGTAGGTTTTCAGGAGGAAAAAAAAAACAACCTTGCAAGTTCAATTTCATCAAGTTGGCAAAACTGGAGGGCTTCGAAACCGTCCTAGCTTCTAATTTGGAATTAAATTACATTGTCTCCTTCAAGGTTTCAAGAAATCTGAAATACATTTTCTAAAACGAATTTGTCCGTGAATGAATGAAGTACTGTTGATGTCATAATCATGTCTTTTTTCTTTCAAAGATACTTCTCACATAGAACAAGGCATGCAGTTCTCGGTGTTGTCGTCTCTCCTATCAGCAAATATGGCAGCTGCATGGCATGCAATCTATCCTTCATAGTCAGGTTAGAAAACAGGTACAAAAGACCTCGGGCGCACGTTTTACCCATACGGGCTTCCCTGCCGGTGGATAACATTTAAATGCCGAACGCTTCTCATTGATTATGAACGGAAATGAGAGACTTTGTTCGTTATTACCTGTGATAAACACGTATTTTGTCGTTTATTATATAACAAGACTAGAAACGGGAACCACATCCTAATTCTCAAGGCTTTATAATACACTCCAATGCTAAGAAAAAAGTGTGAAAATATTGTTTTTATAGGATTACTTCACTAACTTAACAAGAAGGCCGGCTAAATAATGCATGTATTCTATTTCCAATTGCAAATAACTGTCAATATCTTGTTAAAAAGTTGTAATTATGCAAAAAAGTCACACACTTGTCGAGTACTTTCTTGCCATTAACCAAACGAAGCTAGGGGCAGCGGTACCACTCACGTACTCAATTTCAAACAGAAAGGTTTTCAAACAATTGACTCTTTAAGTGAACATATTTATTCCTGAATTAATAAAATATTAATTTAATCGTTCAGTTTTCCCTTTTCGGCCATGACGCTCAACTAAGTTCCAAATTCGTGTAATAACGCTTTCAGTCACCAGCAGTGAATAATTCTGTCCGCTTGCATTAAAGATAATCAATAATTATGATGAGCAAATGCCATCTTATAATAATCCAAATAAACACAGATGATGTGACTAGAATACATTGACTTTGGATTTATGTGGAGACCTTAATGGTTGTCAAAATCATCTCAGGATTAGGAAAGCAATTTAGACATTAGGACTAGATCTCAAACAATATATTTTGGCAACGATATTTTGCTACCTTGTTTTCCACACAAACATGTTTTTCTCTTAACGACGAGACAAACCCACGATATGGACTTCCGCGCGAGGTCGACGTGACGGCGATTCGTAAGCTTAAAAATATTTTCTTTTCCGGAGGGCGCACCTGTGCCTCTCATTGGTAAACAACACGTAACCTCTCTCTCTATATATAACCCGTTCAATTATTCACCCCAGATAACCTTGAAAGGATCAACTAAACTACAAAGGCCAAAAAGCAAAACTATAAGTTCAACAGGACACAAAGTGAACTTTAAAGCATTTCTGAATTTCTGCTGGTACAAACAGGTGGGAGACATTGCGATGGAGATCTTTACTTTCCCGGCCGGTATAAAACAGAAAGATCAGTCAATCCGTACCCGCGTCGTCAGATTTGGCCTGTCAACTATTTCAGAGGAAACGGATCAAGAAGTTTGGGAGAAAAAACTAGCTCATTATGAAGATATAAGTAAAGATCCTTTGCTTACGATTGAAAATCAAGGACGTTGTCATCACAGGAAACAAAATGCAATGCAAGTTATTCATCGAGAGACTGAAAAAGATGAAGACAACTTTTGCGAACACAGTTTCGACGTTCCAGATCATGGGTCGTGTTTATTTGTAAAGAAAGAACTAAAAACGCCGACGTTAGACGACATAAATAGCGCTAGAGTGGTGTTTCCAGATTTCTTTCCCCGCTCGCCAGTGCACGATTGTGTTGAGGATTCGACTGGGACAGCCAAGTTTACAATAGAACAGCTTTACTCGAGACACAGTATTAATTTCTCGAGGAAAAGCTTCGCGGGAGAAAACTTCGGAATTGAAGTCTGGCGAAAAAACCAGTTACTTCTTTAATAAATTGTGGGATTATGAACAGATTATTAAAAACACATAAGTTAAGATTTTTGAAATGACCCGTTCGCATTAATTGAGATTTAGTTATATTTTGTAAGTGAGTAAATGAGAATCTTATATTGGACTTCAATAAAGAAAAATAGAGTGATTGGTAGTTTCACACATCAAATGATTCAATGCACACTGAGACCGATTCGTAATTGATGACGTTTTTCGTATTTCATGTAATTGTGAAAACGGAAGAGAAGAGTTGAGATTGAGGAAAATAATTTGATTTTTTTTGTGAAATGAGACAAACAAAGGCTGTCATCTATCAAATCAGAGTTCTACTTTTTATTTAAAAAAAATTGAAACAGGAAAACTGGGCAAAATGTTGTTCGTGGATAGTATGTATGCTATAGGACATCATTGGGTCTTCCAAGGCGAACTATGGCCTTGAGCTCGTCTGTATATGGAATACCAAATTTTACCCGTAGGTCGTCCCTGACGGATTTTGCTTTTCCCGTCTTATAGCATTGCAAATTAACTGACAGACATGTAAACATACTTTGTCTAGAAAGATGTTCAGCCCCTATTTTATTGAAAAGCTGCCATCATTAGTATAGGTAATCTCATGATCTCGAGTGCAATTTGGAATGGATGCCATTTTGGCATGAGCACAAGTAAAATTTTTCAACGACGAACAAAATTGTAGTCTTTGAAAACATTTATGTATATCAGTATTCTAAATAAATTAACTGTAGGAGAAAAATCGTGTGATTACTTACTTAAAATAGACAGAAAAAAATATCTAGAAAGGTCGTAATAAGCAGAAGCAACGCACGCGTATCGCGTGATCACGTCAAAAATTTTCCATCCGGAAACAGCACTTGATTGGCTATGTGGCTTTCTTTGATCATTGATCATTCCAGCACGTCCTCCTCCTCGAATGTATCTGATGTACACAATTGCTACTGAATTTGCTCGAAATTGTGCATATCAGATAAAATCGGACACTGTTTCCCAGGACTTGTGGTACCAGAGAAAAAAAAAGGAAGATAAGAATCATACCCGCGGATAGGATTTGAATCCCGTCAGTGTTTTTTTTTCTTGGACTCGCTTAGGCCTACTCTGGGACCTTAAGTCCCCGTAATTTAAAGCGACTTAAAGTGACTTAAGGCGACTTAAGAAAAAATTGCCCAAAAAATCAGGCGACTTAAGGCAACCTTACACAACTTAAATTGCTTATTCTTCTAAGTCACAGAATATCAACCGATCAAAAGTCTCCAGAAGTTTTTTTCCCAAAATCAGGAAAAAAAAAAGTGAAATAATAATAATTATTCCACAGTTTTTAATTGTTATATGACAGTGTCAAATGTCTATGTCTGAATTCCACCAGCGCTATAAAATGCTGGGCTGGTATAACAGCAAACATAATATATAATTAGCAGTATTTCGGAGACGAACAAAGAGATTCCAGCAATCTGATTGGTGGAGTGGTTCCCTATAGAAATAATAGTATGATTTTATATTCACTGCTCTGGCTGGTGAATATAATGCAAAACAAAATGACAGGGCTCCTGCAGGGATTCGTGACCTTTACAACAAATAAACTGTGTCGATTATCAATTCTCTGTTGTTCAGCTCTGAAGATATACTCATACAATTATTCGTCTCAGACGAACACTCACTTTGCCTTTGGCAAATAACTGTTAAAAATAATTATTGTTATCTTAGTAAACTTATCTGCAAGATTCTTGCAGCTTGCACTGTCAATTTTTCCACGAAAGTTTGGTAAATTATACACCATTCCAATGGCATCAAACAATGGTTGTTCCTTTTCGGGAACCCAACAAATAAATGTTCTTCTCTTGCATCAGTTAGGCAGAACACTTCAATATAACGTAACGAGTACCGTATACCAGGGTCTTTCTCAATGAAACTTCTTTTCCTTGGTCATTGTTGACACTTTAATTTATAGGCTCCTCCTCTA
>NC_090892.1:41446263-41463763 GCF_036669925.1 Montipora capricornis
TACGAACTTTAGTTAAAGCCATTTTTTTCAGCCATAGAAATAAGGTTTATGTGTCAACTTTCATTTGAAAGACTCATTTGTTAGGCAACACACGTGTATCGAGGACTTCAGGTGCATTGACGATTTGTGCGCCGGATTTTACTTTGTACAGCTGACACACATACGCAGACACTAGCTATGTTTAACCAAAAACGGCGAAAATGTCACAAAAAAAAAATAAAGAAGAACAATAATTGAGCTGGAACTGCGTCACGCATTTCAGCGCTTGTTGTTTCACAATTCTGCATGACAACGACGTGAAATCACCAAATTTAATCGATCTGAGGTCTTGAAGACAACGTGGAGCTGTGAATCCCTTCAGGCCAGATACTTCGCCCACATTGTACGACGCGAGAACGAGATGGAATATTCGCGAAAGGCTTAGGATAGTGCAAAGTCATATTTTGAGAACAGGTTTTTGTCGACGTCTCCGTCGAAGATCTAAGTCCCTATTTTTGTTATGTAAGGTTGAACTTCCTGTTGCCTTCACAGTGTTATCGATAACAAAAAGTTATCAATGACAAAGCACTGCGTTTGTGAATGAAGTTATCGACTACGAGTAGCGAAAAATTAAGATGTCGACAACAGTTTTTATACCACAATTACCTGTAATCTCGCATACTGATTAGCTAATTTGCCGTTGTCAATGAGAGTCAAGTCAACGCTGCTCGCATCATGCGCGCGTCAATTTGTCACGCAATATAATAGCCAATCAGGAACGCTCATTTTGGGAAATAAACCAATCACATTGCGAGAAAGTTATAGACAACGCTTGCTCTTTCTTTGCGTCATGATTTTGGTCACGCTCTGAAATAAACATTTTCATTGGCGTTGTGGACATTTTGACCACTGTGATGGCAAACATCGTTGTCGATAAGAGTACAGACAACGCTGAACCACTTTCCATTGTTAAATCCACAACTCCCTTTCTCTCGTCTGTGGACAAGTTATCGATTACTGCGGAAAGTCCTTACTATTTCGCCTGCGAATACAACCGCCTCTTATTGCTCACGTTACGCGAGAGCTCTCTCTCTCTCTCTCTCTCTCTCTCTCTCTCTCTCTCTCTCTCTCTCTCTCTCTCTCTCTCTCTCTCTCTCTCTCTCTCTCTCTCTCTCTCTCTCTCTCTTTCTCTCTCTCTCTCTCTCTTTCTCTCTCGCGTAACGTCCCCGGTGAGCATTCGCATTCGCAGGCTACGACGCAAATGACTTTTCAAGTCAGTGGTCCCTCATTTATTGTCGCTATTTACCAAGGCTCCTACAAAATCTTCCGGACTTTCTGTATGTGGAAACGGATTTCCTAACACAATTAACTTGTCGACTGGAAGCAGTCGTAGATAACAACTTCCCTCGTCTGTGGAGGCCCTAGAATCCTCTTATTAATGCTCCGTGTTCTACCCATGCTCTCGTTATTTACTGGAAATTTCTTTGTTGTTCCTGAGGGCCGCCTCCACCACGTTTTCAAGACAGTAGACTGGTTTTTTTTTTTTCAGTTAATTATTTCCTTAATTAATATTATGTTTGTTTGAGTGGTGTCTCTCTTTTCGCTGTTCCCCAGAGGCCTCGGTCATTAAAAACGATTTTGTGTAAATATCTTTTAAGTGATATCCTTGTTTTTTGCCTCCTTTAACTGTCTTCTACTATTTGTGATCATTATTTTAGTCCGTCTTTGAAAATTAAGTCTTACCTTGACATTTCTCTTCATTCTTTATCGTCTTTTGTTGAAAAGTAAATAGTAACAAAAGCTGTGACAGTCATGTAAGACCCTGCTTTTTATAAAGAAACAAGATTATTCATCTTTCAGAGGGAATAAAAGCAAATATTAGAATCTTCTCGTCGGCTGTAGATCAAGAAGGTTTAGCATAGTAATCAATACAATGCAGCTGTGCCGGCAGTGGTTAAATAACCATAAAATAATAAATAAAATAATAAATAAAGGAAAATTCTAATTGCCTTGTATTATTATATAGCTGTACAAGCATAATGTATTGCATTCAATGGACTTCTTCCTTTATGTTTCTATATATAAAAAGCACGACATATGATATTGGTATTCGGAGAAAAGCACAGGACACTTAATGGGACAGAATATTTACTTTGCGAGAGTACTATGCAAACAAGACAAATTGCCTGTCTTTAAAGATCATTCGAGTAGTTCACTCTCAGGAAATATAAACCCAACCGCTCAAGACTAATATTGAAGAACAGAATACCTTGTTTACGTGGTCGAAAGAAACGCTAGAACGGCCTTCTTAAGGGAAACCGTTTGAACAAGCTGAGCGGCACTTTATGGCAAAACAAAGACGATTCCCAAGAATGATTCATATTCTGCCCAGCATATCAGAAGAGCCAGGCCGATCTTCTTTCAAAAATAGGGTTTCAGACGCTAAAAAGCATTGTGAGAATCGATCCTGTCATTGCACCAAACTGAATCAGGGATGGACGCTTCAGGGCGACAAATTTGAAAAAGCGAACGTTTTCTTCCTCAGTGTTGAAGATGATTCTGAAACTCTGTCAAACAATAATTGCAAGACATCTAAACAAAAGGACTCCAGCGAAGCTAAAGCCTTATTTCCAGAATTTTTTTCAACATCAAACATAAACTTAGGTCTCGAGCCGTTTGAGAAAGCGACGCCGGCGCCTACTATGGAAAATAAATTTGCACGTATGGAGGACAAATGCACCAACCAACACGACAACTTTGAATACTGCAGAAAAATATCTTTCATAATTTTAGGGACACTTTGAAGACAGTTGAGATCTTTTAATTTTGTTTGTGTTTTTTTTACTGGCGGCTTTTAAAATGATTAGAGGACTATTGTGAATGGATATGTTGAGCACTGAGACGCCAACGGAATTAGCAAGTTATAGCGATCTTCTTTCTACTTTTTGGTGTTTTTGTAAATTAAGTCATAATGAACAAATGGAATTAATTTAGGAAACGTGTAAAAAAAGCCTTATCAGTAAAGCGTTCAGTTTGGTGAAATAAACAATAATCGCCTTGATATAAAAAATTAAAAAAAACATGTGACCATGTTTCTGCCTCAGCGATATGCGACAGGTGACTTCGAAAGCTAGCTCGAAACTGAAGCATCAGTGTGCTTTGGTGGCTTAGTTGCACGCGACCTTGGTACAGGACAACAAGGAGCTTAAACGCCGGTGCAATTAATTCTACGTCTTAAGGAATTTGAGGAGAAAGTGCTAATCTGAAAGTGATTCCGTCTTTATGTACTTTTAAACGAGTCGAACCAACAGACTAGATAACCGTCGGTGCTGTTTCACAGCCGAAACAAGTTCATGCACTCTGTGCACTGTGTACTGATCGTAACGAGAAAAACAAGAGCAAATATATATTTTTTTTGAAATATAGTCTGAATTTACGGAACCCGGCCGACCCCCTGATTTAAATGGACTGCTATTAAAGTAATTTTTCATCAAATTTCCAGAGATACGAATCAGCCATTTCATTTTCTGGTCCTTCTTTCTTTGTCTAACAGTTTCGTGTCTAAATATTTGTACATCGAACGGTTGCAATTTAGGTGTTCCTTTGCGTTCAAGTTCCAGAGGCTTCGATCTTTTTCATCTGCCAGTGGGCGGAGCACCCACTGATCAAAGAGCCCGAAACTCTGGGTAAGAGGTTGATAGACCAAATCGGCTGACTCAATAGGGCCGTTTGTACGAGGGAAAATAGACCGCGGCTTGCATGAGACGCGATATGGGTAGCCTGTTCCAGGCTCTCAGATAGTCGAGAAAACGAAAAGAACTGCGTGTGAAAAGCGAGTGGGGGCTTGGGTCTAGGGGAGGCGGGAGAGCCTGTAAGCATCTCTTTAAATTCTTCATTCCGCCCACTTTGCAAATAACCTTTCGCATGTCAAAATGTCAATGTCAAAGTGTTGAAAAGGGGGTGCGTGGTGTTGTCCCAGGCGAGGTCAAGCGCGAGTCTTTTATTGTTGTTCAGAGGTGATGCGTTAATTCTCACTTGTGCGAGTACGTTAGCCAGAATTTAAGGCACTTTTAGGAAAATAACTTTAGGCGAAAGAAGGCATTGTCAAAGCAACCGGGAAACGAGTGTCAAGGAAATCACCGACGGGAGATTTGGCAAATTCGACCAAAAGACACGACCAGTTCGAAAGCTGCGAGTTCCAGACGCTCTGTTGACTTTTTCAAGGAAAACAGAAACCCGACCATTGAAGTTTCTGGCCTAGATGATAAGATGGTCTCATCAATAAACTTCAGCTCTGATGCAACAGGACAACCGATAATGAATGTGAAAGATTGATATTTCGTGTGGATGGGCTCAATTGCATTTGCAGTATACAGACACGCACACGTAGCCATCACCTTCGCTTCCTGAAATCGCTTGATCTTTTAAAGCTTTAAGACATACAACAGAAATACAAGCCTGTTTTCGGCAAATTTTTGCGCTCTTTCAAAGTGGTTTTTTCTTTTTGCTCTCATTTTTTCGACGGCGATGAAGGCAGAAATTTAATTGACCCTAGCTGGTGAATTCGAATACGCAGCCAAGTATTTGCATAAGAAAGAATAACAAAATATTGTAGTTTTCTCGGCCGTCAGAGTTTTCAGAGAGCGCCGTTGAATGCTAACAGTTGTGGCGTGTATGGGACATAATAGTTGTGTCAAATGCGAACTATATACACTATATATCGTACCCGGTGATGAAGCGCTTTCGCAACGCGCGGCAGTAACTGAAAATTTATGCTTTTACCAAAACCAGTTGGAAGCATTGCAAACGGATCGTTTTTTCAGACACAACTTTTGCTCGAATCTGAGGGCTTGTACGTTTGGGAATACTTTAAGACACTCGGCGACAGAATTGACCTCTTTCTTTCGTGCTCCGCGCGTGAATCAAAATGATTACGAAAGGGTTGATTTAAACTGTCAAAATTGACCAATCAGAGGGTATACCTGGAGCTGGTATACCGGAATGAAGAATTTAAAGAGATGCTTACAGGCTCTCCCGCCTCGCCTCGACCCAAGTCCCCACTCGCTTTTCACACGCAGTTCTTTTGGTTTCTCGACTATCTGAGAGCCTGGAACAGGCTACGATCTGGGCCATTTATAGGAGTGCGGCCTACATAACACGCGAAATGCTCGTATAAATCGTTCGCAGCTAAGTTCGCGGCCAACTGGTGCAATGATGACGTAATTTATTTTTGGGGGCGATTAATTGTGACCCAAGATTTGCAACATTAAGATAAATGACTCGAGTAAGCAAACAAGCTAAGAAAAAAATTATTAAAGTAAAGTTTTAATGTAACCATTATCGATCCAGTGAAGTGGTAAACAATCACTTGCGGCGTGCTGCAGAACTTACACTGGCTGAAGTGACGCACTGTTATCAACTGTGGCAGGTTTCCAGACATTCTTTGTTTTTAGTTTGAACAGTGTCACCGGTAAAAGTTTTGACAGGAGGTAGTGACTTGGCTCCTCTGTCAAAATAAAGCAGTTATTGTAGTAGGCATTTAGCGGGGATAATTTTAGCTTTATTTCTGAGACATGTTTGCTTTATTTGGCTTTATTTTTGCATTCAAGCTGATTAAACAATCAACTTGCTTTATTTAGCTTAAAATTTTAAAAAAAGGGAAATGAAGAGAAAAAGCCAAAGTAAATGAGGAATAAAGAAAAGAAACTCTCCCAGGAAAAAAAATAGATAAAGAAGATTATTGAAATATCGATTAAACGCTTAAAAAAGCATCCAAAACAAAATTCTAGAAAGCGCGCGTAAGTTAAAGTGTGGTTGGAGCGAGTAAGCGAAGCGAAGCGAGGTAGCCAATGTGTGCACAAAAAAGGCCAAAAAATTAATAAAGTAGAAAAAAAATCACAAATCGTGGCGAAGCGAGGAATCCAAAAAATAAAAAATAAACGAAAACAATCCAGCGCGCGGGGAAAAAACGAAAGGAAAGAGATGCCGGTGAATTTTTAAAATATGTTTGTGCTTGAAAAAAGGTAAGCACTGAGGAATGCGGAAAAGCAGGTGGCAGCTAAGAAATTTGTATGTCTTTTACCCACGAATTCAATTCATCTGGATAGCCTTTCCATTTTACAAGCGCTTTACTTTTATTTCGCTTCAATACGTTTTCGATTCTACATATTTTCTGTTCTGGTTTTTGCGTCTCCTCGTCACAAAAAGGTGCCTTGTATTTCCTCCAACATCGAGTCAGCTAATTTATAAGTAATGGGTTTTGTGAGTTGTATTTTGTAAACAATAAAAAAAAATTTTGTCCAGTTTGGTATGTAACCTTTCTTGTATTTTGAGATTCTAACCTTGTCACCAATTTTGAACTTGGGCTCGCCAATCTTTTTACAAATTAAATGGCCGTGAAGATTCTAACCTTGTCACCAATTTTAAATTTGGGCTCGCCAATTTTTTTTAAAAAATAAATCGCCGTTAAGATTACAAGGTACGTTATTTTCATCCTTTTTTTCACTGGCGGCGACAGGTGACATTTTAATGCATGAACGCCACCTGTTACTATATAGTTTTAACAAAGCATAAATCTTATCAGAATATATAGTATTGCTATTTGCTGTGAACATTTTCCACATTAATTTTTTTATTGTGTGGTTAAACCTTTCTACAACTGAACTTCTTTCCTCATTTTCAGTTGAATGTGTTTTGACATTATATATATTTTTTAATATTATCAACGCTTTGATTACAAATTTATTTTCCCTTATCAGTCCATATCATCTTAGGAACGCGTCCAGGTTTAATTATTTTTTGAAGCGCATACTTAGACCAATTTGGCTAACTCAATGTTTGTACCCAATTCAAATTTGTTGGGAATAAAACGTTTTGTCGCAAGCATTTCCACATCACTTAAACGTGAATGCTTCATTGTCATGGAAATTCATCACACAAAGAATCTTAACCCCGAGAGATTTGAATTAGGAACAGTATTGAGTTAGCCGAATTGGTCTATTTGCAACTGCTTTTCCGCTTTTATCTTTTAACATCTCAATCTAAGCAAACTTAGTAAAAGCATCAATAACAGTTAACAAATATTTTGCTTTTATTCCATTTAATGTATTTATTCATTTCAACAAGATCAGTTCACCTGCCCAAGTGTGATCAATTCCCCGTGAAATAACTCGTCTCTATGTAAAATCTCTTATATTGGTTTGTGTCAGTTCATCTGCATGTTGTTGATTCCAATTTAACGAATTTTTTTACCCATTTCCAATTTTTGTTTCATATTTTATCGCGTTTCTTGCTAAAGCATGTGCCCATTGTATTTTTTGTAAGAAAGTGCATCTAAAGATTTTACAATTTTTCTATCTGCTTCATTTTTACAACTTTTTACTTTATTTTTGGGAAAGTTATCTTGAAAAACAATATAATGCACATCGTGTTAACGTTGCATTGCCACAGCATCAGTTTTTCCAGTTGAAATATTTCAAATCCTTTCTCTTGTCTTTTTTATCCTACTCAACGTGCTTTTCAAACGGATTATAAGTATGCCCTGGCCATGGAAGACTCCAACCTTTTTCTTAGCTTTGCTAATTTTCAATTGCTTTACGAATATCAGAAGCGCCACCAACCTTTTTCTCCATCACTTCAAAATACCAATCAGTATTATCCTCTCGCAAATAAATTGAAACTGTTGCCATTTTATTTCCTCTTCTTACCTCCTTTAGGTGGCAATTTCCAAAATTTTTTTTAATGCGAATTCCGAGATCAGTTTCAAAAGCTGACTTTGCAATACATGGGTGGTACTTGGTATTACTTTTTGTGTTACTCTTGCCATTTTTTTTAGTTAAATCAATTGGATCTACTAGTTGCCCTTCTTTTTCTTAATGTTTTGCTTCCTCTCCACTTTGTATGAAACAATGCTATGCTTTTTAATTCCATATTCAGCGCAAGTGCACCGAAACATTAATCTTCCATTTTTTGCAGTTTGATATCCTGAGGGCTCTACACACTCAGTTTGTTTGTTTGGTTTCTTTTTCTACGCAATAACTTTTAATATATTTTTTATCTTCTGGGAAAAAAGTATCTATAAACCAAATTAACAGTAACACAATTGTAGCCTAAAACTGTATCTTCTACAGCAGCTTTATATATTCTAATTTCTAATAAATTATTTTTATTTTTGCAACTTATTTTAATATTAAGATTAATCTCGAATTTATCAAAATAAGCTGTCCAATATATATATATATTTAAATTAAAGTAATTTAAACTAGCAGCATCACCATTTGTTGGTTTACCAAGAATGGTTATTTTATTGTTATTCATATCAACAGGAACATTTTTTATTTGTTTTGCTTGCAATATAAGTATTATTGTAATCGTAAACATCAGAGCTTATATCACTACCATAGTTTTGCACACCATAAATAACAAAGTATCATTAAAAGCATTTGGTGGATTTGTTAAGTCATTGATATGAATTGTACTAAATAAATATATAGATCGTTTTCACTGCCACGCAACAAAATGAAATAAGCTAAAAACGTGGAATGCCGTAGGAGACAAATTCATAAATCACCTCACCAACTCTCAGGCCTGGGCGGTACATCTTTTTTGAGTTATTTGTCAAAGCGTTTCACGCAACCTTATAGAGTTTTGTATGGAGCCGCCATGTTGGTGCACCAACGTTGTGGACCGATATGCAGCCAGAAATTAACACGAACATCTCGAATTTACTTAGCGATGAAAGAGCTTCCTTTTCGCTCATGTGATAAAGTACATCTCCTAACGCACTTGAAACGGTCAGACTGCTGAGATTCATAGGCATAGACATTTTTCCAACTAAATAATTTTGTTCCCTAGTGTCACGCAAGGTGACAATTCGGAGATTCAAAATGCTGTATTCTCGAAACGAGAGACGACACGGAACAAAAAACTTGAAAAGAGATTTATTTCTAAGTCATCTTCAACCTCCCATAGATAAAACAATTTCAGAATTTGATGACGTCACCGTGAAAACCCTCTATTGGCGAGCTTTGATAAAAAGTTAAATTTAACTTTACAATAACTTTTGTATAATATATAAACCTTTTTTTTTTAAATAAGGGTTGTTTCTGCATTTGGTGCGGTCATAGAAAACCACATTTCAATTTTTCCCAAGTCGATTTATTTGTTGTAATAACTACACACATGCTGTGAAATGTAAAAATATTAAAACCAAGTCTTGACTTATAATTACGACTTACACCAAGATAAGTTACTCTTTTATCATATGAATGAAAAGATAAAGGATAAATATCAATTTAATTTTAGTTTCATCAACGCCATATTCATATTCACTGCTGCAAACATCTACGACTGGAGTTCTGGAAGTCACTTCTTTGTTACGTGCAAAATTTGTCACAAACATCTTAATTATTAGGGTACAAGCAACACCAATCCGCTATGATTTGGTCAACAACAGAATGAAAATAGACTGTACCACAGAATCCAGTAAAACACGTGAAAAAGCGTCAGTATGGAAGTTTTTTCTTTGGATGGCCTTTTTGACAGAAAACCGAAAACGTATTGAAATTCGGTTAATCCATTTTTATTGTTTGAATATCAAAACAATAATGATTTTTCAATTCATAGTCTACTTTTGAAGCCGATGCCGTTGACAAAAATTTGCATACATAGCAGGCGTTACTACAACAAACAGACGTACGGAAAAGATAGACTACAAAAAGGCAAAACTATAAACTTGCAAAATTTTGTTCGTTTTGATCTACAGAGGAATACTAAAAGGTGTACCCCAGATAAAGTTAAATATGAAACGTTCGCTTTTAGGAGGACTAGGTAGTATTTACAAGATAAGAAATCTGTTGTCGGTTTTTTTTCTTCTTGTCCCAGAGAAAAGATCAAACTCTCGCTGAAAAACCGACCCTGCCATGCCGTTGCTCTGTTTCTATGACATCTGCAATTCTGTCCATCTTGCAGCTATCCAAAGAACTGAAGCCACGAGGCCACGATATTTTCCCTGTTGTGAAATAAATGTTTTTCAGCGTCCAAGTTCGTTTTGGTCGAATGTCTACAAAGTACAGTGTCGAAATCGAAGACACTGCAATTTCTGTTGAGTGGATGGAGATCAGGGAGAGTATTTTCAGTAACACCTAGCGAGTTCGAATTCCTCGTGGTAATTTCATTGCTGAGCGAAGATTGTCGCTGATATTTGGCACTGTCTGGTAGTATAGGGAGAGAAAAGTTCTCACCAGCACGTTTTTCCGCCAATTCCCTTGCCAAGAGAATATCGTTACAAGAATGTATCCTTCGAAAGGACCTTCGGCGTCCACTGTCATCTTCGCGATGCTGAACACTGTCGCTAACTTTGCTAACTTCCTTCTCGTCCTCATCTCTTGCCTCTAAAATCGTGCTCAATTGTCGTACAGTTTGTAATTTCGGAAGAAATAGAGCTGTTTGCTTCATAACAGCTTCACTAAGCGATCACTGTTGGTCTTAAGGCCGGATAGGGATCGTTGATAGTGCAACAGCTTTGATGGTAACTTGTTCTCTATACTGTTGCATGGAATTCATCCAATGTGTTTATGAAAAATTACTTGAAAGCGGACTCTTTTATATCCCAATTACTCAATTTCATTGTCGGAGTAAGGTAGTATTCAGAATAAATAATCACCCGGCCTAAGGGCTGCAAAGGATTTGAATGACGTCAAACGCCGTGTTTACAATTCAAAGAGACAAGCATACACCTGCTCTATTTTGGCGAAAACAAAATTCTCTCACGAACTGTTTTCACTTTCGCTTGAATTCCCTAATAATTACGTTGTTTCATCACTCTTGTTTTACAAATCCAATAATTCACCATGGAGCGTTTTGTTGAATCTAAAGGAAAAAGCTTTTCCGTGGATTCAACGTAGGCCGTGATGGCACATAACATGAGTGCGTTCTGTCAACCCTAATTTTTCATTTTATTGAAATCTCCTGACATTCTGTAACTTTAAGTGCATGTTGCTAACGAGACCGACGGGCGTCAGCTTTCTGAACTATTAAAATGAATACGTCAGTTACGTGAAGTCCCCGCGAAGACTATCACAAATGAAAAGCTCCGTTTTCAATACTAGCATCTGTAACAATGTGATTAAAGTACTTTATTTACAATGTTTATTTTAATGCTTTCTAACTGTAACAGTGTTTAGTCTTCCAATTTTGTCGAATTCTCAATCAGGTTGTAAGGAGCAGACAATACAATCACATTGACGGTTTTCGATCCCAAAAATATGCCAAAATTTGCACGCTAGAAGTTTGAACCCAAAAAATGTAATGTGTATTACATTGATGTCATCTCTCCTATCGTGATAATATTAAGACGAAGAGAAGTTCGCCTTTTTTGATGTTGTTTTTACTTTAAAAAGGGCTTAGAAACTACTCGCATGACTTGATTTAAAGTAGCTTTTATGTTTGACCTAAAGAAACGTTATCCGTGGCTAAAATAAATGGTAATTGCCAAAAGTACATCTCAATGACATTTCTAAAAAAAAGTTGCCTCAGGTCAATTTATCCTGCTTATAGCTTAAATTTTTCATTCCAGGTTGATGCTAGAATGAGAAGTTCAAATGGTCCAATTATGCAATGGCCGCTTTAATCCTGCAAATGCTTCTCTTAGCTTTCAATAATTGTTTGCGAAAGTCTAATTCAGTACTTCAATGTTTATTCGATAGTCTTATCAACTCACAGTTAATTCAACGAGGTCTTTTAATTCACCTCAAAGCTTAATAATATGCAACCAAGATTTAGAAATGTTGAAGGCCTAATGATTAGGGCTTGAACTTCTACTACTATGGTGCTTTCCCTCAAAACTTGTTAAAAATCAAATGGAGATCATTTAAAGGGCTGTGTCAGACTGTGTCAAGGAGGCAGTGTAGTTGATATAATTCATGCAGTTTTACCAGTCATTCGGCCCTTCCCGCTATGCAGGTTATAAATGTTCACCCAGACGTTTCTTCCAAAAAACACAACTCAAAGCTTCGTCACAAACAAGAACAAAGAACTGTTAGAATGAACAGTTTTCAAAACCCCACTGAATTGCAATCCATTTTAATCTTCTACGGTTTTCAAGTGCCCATTGCTGCTCTCTCTTGTATTTGCTGTTTTGTTCAATTTAAGTAGTTCAGTTCTTATTTCGCTTGATTTGCGGGTTGCCAGCTCCTAGTCACTGATTTTGGCTAAATTTCGGGACACAGCCCCCTTTGAAATCAACTAGTCCAACTGAACACTATTCTTAGCCCGCTCTGGTTTCCAATCCGTGGGCGTTTGGCGACATAAAACAATGACTTGAAGAGTGAACTTTTCTCTTTTTGTGAGATCAGGGAGGATTGTTCGTTGAGAGAGCGCAGCAAACGGGCAGAAGATGCAGTTCAAGGCCACCGAACCGATTGCAACCGGCGTTTCGAGTAGAAAGCTCTGAGCATACGCTGTTCTCTTTACAAATAGATTCTCAAGGGAAAACGCAATCCAGCATAGTATCACTCTTTCGTCAAATATAAAAACAACTTCAGTAATTTTGTAAGTATTATCAAAAATTGACCCATCTTGCCAATAAACGACGGTTTTCCAATCTCTTTGACAAAAATCCAAATTGAATATTCTAACTTTAAAGGGAATTTATATTTTGCATAATTATGAAAACAGATGACAGTTCAAGTTCTCAATTTTGCTTGAGCTTCCTTTTTTTTCCCAAAAAGCAATGGCCTCCACTAATTCCTATTTATTACTTAGCGATTTATTGAGTTGAGGATTGCGTGTCGGGTGCAAAAAATCTGGAAGTATTTTGGAACCCTGTAGCCAAAACATCTTGTGCTTCTTTCGTCTACGCGTTATAGCTGCTTTATTCAACCCGTATTTATCACGAAAGCTCACAGGCCTGTCACTGAAACAAATCTTTCTGAGGTGAAAATTTTTCTTCATATTCCGTGTTTTTCACTCATGACTAGAAGCGGGCAAAATTCTATAAAAATATAGAGGAGCCGAAACCGGGATAGTTTATACTGAGATATAGCTGTAACTTTCTTTACGACGCAGTGTTTATTTGTCTCATGTATATTTAACGTTTATTCCATGAACACAAGTTGGATATGAAACGAGACACGTAGCGCCAAGTTGGCTATAACCAGTCTCATATCCAAGAAGCGCAAGTAAAATAATAGTTTCTTTAAATTTCCAATAAATCCCGAACGCTTGAACGCCAACTAGTAAGTTCCCAGCTTGGCAACACTTGGCGCAATCAGTTTCCATATTACACCACACGGTATGTGAGCTGATAACGGAGATCGAGTGAACCAATCAGAGAGCTAGAAACGCAATATCCGAGGTCGAAAATTTAATTAATAAATATATTACAGGAGATAGAGGTTCAAAATAATATCTATTTATAGAACATTATGTTCTTGGTTTAATAGTTTAATATGAAGTGATTCGTGTTGCCATTCTTGACTATCAGTCTCGGGTGTTAAGTTTATAAGTGTGCTATTGACTAAAATTGTATTAGTTTTTCATTTATTTAGCTTTCAGGATTTCTCAGTGTAAACCAATCAGGTGCACGTTGCACGCGAAGGGGGCCCAGTTCACGAGAGCTATTGTTCACTTTTGTCGCATATACTTATATCTTTGAGCGATAAGCTCTTTCCTTACCAACCCCAACAAGCCAGGGGTACCCTTACAAAAAAGAGCGTGATTTTGCTGTACCTCATTTGGAAGCTTCATACTTTAATTTAAACTGTAGAAGTATCGGCGACAGCTGCAAATTCGCAACATAGCTTTCGCTAGAGAAGTCAGCACAAATGGGCTATAATTAACAACTTGTTCACTAAAGTGATGTTGACTAGTGGAGGATATTTGCTAAGCCGCAGGCAGCCAGGTAAATAAAAGTAAATATCCAGCACGTTCAGTGACAATTAAGTGACCAATTGCTTTGGTATGCACCACTCTCGGTGAATAATTAACGGACCAAAAGCTTATTTGCCGAAACAATTAAGACTCTAGTAAGCAATTGTATTACACTTCTATGAACAGTGAACAGCTAATCACCTCGTAGCTAACGAATGCGTGAAAAGCACAATTAATTTCATAAACTATTGCTGAGACAAATTAGTTGGCATTGAAGTTATAAAACTTTGAAAATGCAACTTTTTCGTCATAAATC
Organism: Montipora capricornis; assembly: GCF_036669925.1. Classification (NCBI taxonomy): domain Eukaryota; kingdom Metazoa; phylum Cnidaria; class Anthozoa; order Scleractinia; family Acroporidae; genus Montipora; species Montipora capricornis. The sequence goes on from NC_090892.1 coordinate 41,460,428, forward strand.
ACAGAGAGATTCAGGTGCAAACGTAGTTATTCCCCCTTTTGTATCTTACGTCGGTGAAAAAAAATAGTCCTTGAATGAACCAAAGGAAATAATGTTTTTGTATGGGTGTCTTGGCCTTGCTTAGATGCATACCTATCATTGCTTTTTTATTGAATCCGTCCGAACACGATAAGGAACAAACTTGTGCCAGTCCCAACTCACACAAACAACTGGAATTGCTTGCAAAAAACTCGGGATATATAGTATATGGCAATGTAACCTTAATTTATAAGAAAAACGAGTATCTTTCAAATGCTAACAAGTTGGTGATAAATCAGCTTTCACAGTTGTCGCCTGGCCTAGGTTTCAAGTGATATCCTTTAAGACCCACTCGGGCAACAATTTGTATCTTTACTATTATCTCCATCGGAATAAACAGATTTCATGTTATTGTCAGTTGAGATGAGATTTGATTGCTCCCCATGCACAGATAAAAATAAAGGAAGCACAGACAATAATATGCGCCAATTCAAGTACTCTTTCGGAAAACAGACAACACCTTAAACTTCATCAAGTTTGGGTCTTTCAGCTCTGACCTTTCTCAAGACTAACATGTCGAGAAATTGGTTTGGGACAGATTGGTAAAAGGGTCGTAACACTTCTGTCAAATTTTTTTCTAGAAAAAAAATTCCCTTTTTAATTCGACTTAGACTAATGAACGCAAAGGGAGCTAAATATAATATACATGAATAGATTAACGTCCATGGGCACACTGTCGAGCAATCCGTATTGATCCGGCCGTTCTCTTTGTATATAAGAGTACTCAGATCTAGCATCATACCTTCACGTTAAAGTAGATGGCTTATGACTTGCTAACGCAGAAGAAATGGTAACTAAAGTTCTTCAGCAAAAACGGTACTCTTCGAGCAGATCAATGAAAAAAAAAGACAAAACAATAATAATCATATTTGAAAAATGTCACGGTGTGTCACAAGTCTTGATTCCAAAATACATCATCCAAGATTCAGCGATCGTTTGCGCTTCAAACGAGTATTCTCTCAATAAATAACCACTTCTAAGCGAAAGAGTCGTTTGATGACAACACGGTTTCGTGTTCTCCGTATCAGGAGGGAAAAAGTCGGGAAGAATCTTCGAACCTCTTCGCCAGAGCAATTCTCGATTCCTTCTTGCTCTTTCGCCTTTACTTAATCTGCATTTCTCACGGGAAGCATGGCTGCTGAAGATTTCGTGTGATGCAGGTAGTTCCATAATTCTGCTATTTAAAATAGGCCAGGACGCTCTTGTTGTATTTCTTGATGCAAGTTTACCTTTTGACTTAGTTTGCACTGACCAGATATTTTTTAATGCGAAGCGCACACCCAATCGACTGAGGTAAAACTGCGCCAATGTTTTTTGTCAGCTGGACTTAACGATATGGTATGTTGTTTTGAACGGATAAACGCGACCACAGGATCAGTGAGTTCATCAACCGACGCATTTCCCCTAAAGGAAAATAATGTCAAAAGATATTTAGCATAAATCAAACCCTGTTTGATATCGGTGCCTTTTTTAGTCAGGGAAACAATAACGTTCGACCTCTGCTCAGCCGGAAACAATAACTTCAAAACATGTTGCTAACGCAGTGAGTTGGAGTATTACACGGCTCGTCACGAATTTGGACAAACGCTATCGTATTTGATCTAAACTAAAGATTTTATTTCAGTCAATGTTGTTCTAGCCTCAGTTTTGAATCGAATTCCAGTGAAAACACTCGGCAGGCTCGGCAATATGTCGCGAAGCTTAGATTTGCCTCTTTTTTATATCTTGAAGAATCAGTTTGTAATCTGGGGAAAGTGCAAAAACTTCTCTAATTAACGAGGCAATTTATTTTTCGTTTGGAATGCGTTCTTAGTTCTGGATCGAGTCAGGCGATAGAGTACTGTTTTGGCCATCATAACGTAAAATAATTTGGGTTTGCAGCAAATTAAAGAGCGGACGAAGAAGCCGACAGATCTGAATTCCCTTAAGTGAAAAGAAATTTACATTTTATCGACAACTCAGCTTGTTATTTATCTCTGTTATCTGATTGATGTTAATATTCAGATTCGGGGTAAAAATATTCCGTTCACAACACAAGAAGAGATGAAGTGAACATCTCATGCTCTACTTTTACAACAGAGAAGCATGCAGTATTGAGATTACGCATGCCGAACAAAATACCGACATCAATAGGAAAGAAATTTTCCCAATTACGGTCATTTGTAATAAATACTACGACAAATATTCAAGTAAATAACCCCCGAGAAAAGCGAAAATAGAATTGGAAAATATTATTTGAATCACGGTCAAAGAACACGTTTCTTCTACAAGAGGGAAATACAAATATTGGGAAACAAGTAATTTTTTGACCACAAGGAATTTATCACTTTTCACTAAAATTAATAAGTACTAATAAATTTGTTGTGTTCATCAAAGTCAGAAAATGAAGAGCATAACCTTGGTTGATAGTTCTAAAACGCATTGAATCTGAAAGAACAGTGTTTTAAACATAAAAAATCTCCTTCAAATAAAAGTAAAATCTGAAATTTAAAAAAAATACATTGGCGAAAAAAAAAGCGACGAAGATGATTAGAAAGCGATGAATCAAACGTGCCTTGAATTTATTATTTAACCATAAAGACCTCCAAAACAAACATCTGCGTTATAATTTAATAAAGGAGTTCAAAAACACCTTTATTGAAATACAATAAGACGAGATCTTGTTTTAAAAAAGGAAGGGTATTTTCATAGCCTACTGTTAAGGCTAAATGCGAAAGTCAGTGATTCCGTACTGCTCATGGTACGAAATTCAATAACAAAACACAATTGAAGATTTTGAAAATGACGATTAGGGCATGCTTTTCTTTTAAGTCCTGAGCATCCTCCATATATCTTCATTATAGCTTCTTTCGAATAGCAAAATATTTCTCTTTTCTCGGTTTTCTCCCGTATTACTTGCAGGCGCATGCTCGGATTGAGCCAATCATATTGCATTAGATGCCAGGCTGGATATGTAAATAAAGGGAACCTTAAAACTCCGACAAAAATTCGTATATGAAAATCACTGTGTGATTCGCAGTGTCAGGAAGGAGAACATCAAAATTATGCCTCGTCGTGACCAAACGAGGAGAAAGAAACCCGATCGCAGTGATGTTGGAAAATTATTGCCGAATAAATGTAACGACTGAGAAAAGATCGCAAGAAATCGATGCAAAGGCTGAACTAGTAAATATAGCATAGGATTTCACTAAGCGACAAAACAGATCGGAGTCAATATTTCATATTATCTGCAGTACTATACCTCTAACAATGACTTTC
>NC_090892.1:41471263-41478763 GCF_036669925.1 Montipora capricornis
ATGTCCGTTACCTCTCTCCATAACTTGCTGAGATGACAAACCTCCCAGACAAGAATCCAGAAGTGTATTCAGCCTTCAAAACAGGCCAATTCTCGCTTCCGCTCTCAAGCAACAATCCCTTTGGACGGCTCCCTGTTGACCAGACCACAGAGGTGACGGTGAACAAAGACACCCAAACTCCTGGGGGTACAGCAAGATTCAGCCTGAAAGCTGCATCTTTCAAACGGCACTACTTAACGGCCGAGCACCCCAGTGAATTTCTGAGACAGTTAAGAAAATTGTTTCATGGAAACAAAACAGAACTCCACCATGCAGAGCTACAACGACCAAGAATCCAAATAGACGAGGAAGCAGTTTCAACAGCTGTTGATCTCATCCAAGGCTGGATCAACCCATTTTCCGAGAAGCAGGAACTCGTTTGCATCTCTACTGCAAAAGCGGCTCCCAAGGACATTACATCTGACCTGATGAAGGCGTTTGAGATTGGTGAGCAAAGCTGTGCAACCTTCAAGAATGAGAGGCTAGAGAAAGACCCGCCAGCTAAGAAATTCCATGACACGATAAAAGCTAACCGGCTGAAGACATTCAGTAGCATTTGTAAGAAGAAGGAAGTGAAATCAAGTGGAAGGGCAATCATCTCAAAAGCAGATAGGTCTCTGTTTGGTCGCATCATAATGATGGCACAAGCACGCAGTGTCCTGATGGAAGACATCCTCAGCCATCCGCTTGGTCCATTACCCTGGGCTCTGTCAACACCCGAAGGATTACTCAGAAAGACCAACAAAGCCTCTTTAGCCACGACGCTGCAAAGCAATGTGACCGCAGTAGAGCAACTTCCTGAAAATTGTGCTTCAGTATTTGATGGAATGGGTTTAGTCCAAAGAGTAAAAGGTGATCAAGCAGCCTTTGGAGTTATCGCCACTACAGTTTTCTCCATGGCTTTGAATGAAAGAGGCAAGAGCAACAGAATAGACGTTGTATTTGACACGTATCGTGAAAACTCCATCAAGAACGGTGAGAGATTATTAAGAGGTGAAGAGAGTGGACACCAGTTGCAAGCTATCACAGGGACGCAGATCGTTAGGCAGTGGAGGAGTTTCTTCACCAGAGTCAAGAACAAAAACAGTCTCGGTAGTTTCATAGTCAGAGAATTGATGAAAGCTGGTTTCAGAGAGAAGCTGCAGCAGAAAGCTCTTTATGCAACAAATGAGCGACAAATGTTACAGAATTAAATCTGATGGCAGTAATGAGGTACAAGCCCTCCAAAAGCCAGTAGGAAGAAGCAGATGGGCGTCTACTTCTCCATGCCGCACATGCTGCTGAAGAGGGTTACGATGGTGTTATCCTCTTCTCAGAGGACACAGATGTCTTCATTATGGTTTTAGCTTTCCACGACAAGATAGGAGCCTCCTTGTTCCAGAAATGTGGCACAAGAACCAGGGCAAGAATTGTTGATATCAGGAAAGTCGCTGCTACTCTTGGTATTAACGTTTGCAGGTCGCACATTGGCATGCATTCATTTACTAGCTGTGATACTGTTAGTGCCTTTGCTAGGAAAAGGAAGACAAATGCCTTGAAATTATTGACCACTCGCAGAAATATCCAGCGCATGTTCTTCAAGTTGGGTGAGGAATGGAACCTTTCCCCAGAACTCATGAACGAACTAGAAGAATTCACTTGCCTCCTATACGCTGCGAAAGGAACATCAGTTAAGGTCAATGACCTCAGGTATAACCTGTTCTGTGCAAATGTGCAAAGAAAGGTGACATCGAAAGCCACCAACTTCCACCATACAGGGACTGCTTGGAGAAACACGCACAACGAGCTAATAACAAGCAGGAATATGGAAAAGATGTCTGGAGCAAGATCCGCAAGTGCCAAATTCTGTTGGCAGAGGGGGGAAGATTGAGAGAGAAGAAGCAGCTGAGCAGTTGGTAGTAGATTGCATGGAGGGTCAGCCGGCACCTGAAGCCGTCCTTGATTTACTGGCCTGCACCTGTGCAAAGAAGTGCACACTGCCGAAATGTGCGTGTATGGCAAATGGACTCAAGTGCACTGATATGTGCAAACTGCAAGACTGTGACAACCAGCTACCCATCTCAGACAGTGAGGAAAGTGCAGATGATGACGAAGATGAGCTTGATAGCGATGACATTTATTAAAATCATTAGTGAGTAACTAATGTTACTGAATAATAAGTTTGTATTTCTTTTAGGGAATAATTACAAAAACGGCCATGGAAAATCATTATCTAGAACTGTTCAGGTCATGTGACCAGTTGCGTTATCCCCTTTGAAGTCACACTAGCAAAACCATCAAATCAATTGTTTAAAGAAGTACCAGCATGATATCCTAATAACCTTATTTTTTGCATAAACCTTAGAAGCCTTTACCCTTAGAAACCTCAAAGTTGGTAATTATGCTAATTAGGTATCTGTCACTGGCCAACGTGATAGGGCATAAAACACCAAAGCTATTATTGATGTAATGCTATCACACATTTCCTGACTGTACAGGACTGTAGCTTTCCAAAAATCACTATGAGCGTTATTCCCCTTAAATGGTACTGATCAGCCTCACTGGCTCATGGACTATTTCAGTACAACTATTCATTACTAATCATCTTAAAAGAAAGTAAAACAGAGTCGGTTAAAAAAATTAATTAATAATAATAATAATAATAATAATAATAATAATAATAGTAATAATAATAGTAATAAATTTCTATAGCGCCATTTCCCAGTGGTCCAATAGCGCTTTACAAAAATTTATGAAAAACTAAAATTAACTAATCCTAACGATAAATAAATAAGAAGTCTAGAAGTCCTAACTAAAAGCTTATTTAAATGACCAAGTCTCAAGTTTAGACTTAAAAGTTGAAACATATACACATGTTCGTAATTCGACTGTTCCATACGGTGGGATCGGCAACTGTAAAGGAGCGACCACCATACGTTTCAAGATTAAATCTTGGTACAGCAAGTAGATTATGACTAGACGATCTTAGCGTCCTGTCAGGCTTCTAAGGCCTAATACGTTCCGTGATGTAACTGGGAGCAGAATCAAGAAGAGCTTTGAATGTAATCAGAGCGATCTTGAAGATAATTCTCTGTTCAACAGGAAGCCAGTGAAGACTTAAAAACAGAGGTGTGACATGTTCAAATTTACTGGTTGAATAGATGAGTGTTGCTGAACAGTTCAAAACACGTTGTAAATCTCGCAGAACACATTTAGTTGACCATACAGGAATGAATAGCAATAATCGACCTTGGACGTAATAAAGGCATGGACAAGTGTTTTGGCTGAATCAACGGACAACAACTTACGGATCTTGAAGATATTACGCAAATGAAAAAAGAAAGACTTGCACACAGCTGCGACATGAGGTGCCATAGATAAATAATTACTAAAAATAACCCCAGTGTTCCTTGCAGAAGTTGAACAACACACATTCTCTGAGGCAATATCAAGGAAATCCAAAGTAGGGCGAAGACGATGAGACGACGAAAAAACTAAAATTTCTGTTTTGTCGCTATCCATCTTTAATTTATTCGTTATCATCCATGAGTCAATATGCGTAACACAGGCTTCTATCTTTGATTTGCAAGAGACCATATGCTCGAAAGATGAAGTTTTGAAGGATAAGTATAGCTGAGAATCATCAGCGTAAAAGTGATAGGATAAACCATGTGATCTTGCAATATCTCCCAGAGGTGCATTGTAAAGTGAATAGAGCATTGGTCCGAGAACCGAGCCCTGAGGGACGCCATAGACTAAATTGTGAACATCAGTAATACCATCATTGACTTTAACAAACTGAGTACGGTCAGATAAGTAGAAATAGATCCAGTCAAGTGCCATGCCACAAATGCCAAAACGAATTGACAATCTTGAACACAACAACCTGTGATCGACAGTACCAAACGCCGCTGAGAGATCCAACAACACCAGGATAACAGATCTTCTGTTAATAAGGGCAGTTTCCGTGCTGTGGTTAGAGCGATAAGCAGACTGGAAGACTTCACTAAGGGTATTGTCATTGATGTAGTCGGCGAGTTGCTTAGCCACAACTTTTTCTATCACTTTAGCCATAAAAGGAAGATTGGAAATCGGTCAAAAGTTCTTATATTCCCGGTGATCAAGACTCGGTTTCTTTAAGAGAGAAGGGAATAGTTTCAAAATAAACTGTGGTGCTGCGTCGGTGGGGAACTAGTATACAAAAATTTGGTTTATGAACGGAGTTGATAATGTAAATTGGCCACCGTAAAGAGATTCTAAAAGCTGATGTTTCGAGCTTTAGCCCTTCGTCAGAGCGAATCGAGGAATTGTGGATTATGTGTAGTTTTTATAGTAAAAGAGTAGGAGCTACGCTATTGGTGGTAACATGGCAACGTGAAAAATAGGAATACATTAGTTGAATGAAAAGCGTTCCTTCGATTTGGAAGATGAATTTTTGTTCCAGATTCTTGCTGCTTTGCGTCGTCCCTAGATGTAGGGAAAGGCCGCAGATAGCCATGTGTTTTTTGGAGTGTTTAGGGAGATTAAAATGCCGTGCGAATGGCTTTGATGCATCCTTGTCATTCTTCTCAACATCGCAAAGTTGTTCGCGGAATCGGTCGCCTAGTCGTCTAGCTGTCTCGCCAATGTGTAATTTATTGTATAACGTACAGGTTATGCAATAAATGACATTTGCGGAGGTACATGTGAAACGATCGGTGATCGTAACAGATCGCTTAGATCCTGATATCTTGCTAGTGTTAAGAATGAAAAGACAAGTTTTACATTGTGAGCGCGCACATTTGAAAGTGCGCGTTAGTTTTGAGCGCGCTTCTAACTAAAAAGTTGCCTACGTTTTTGTCGCATTTGAATGAAATAAGTGGAGGTTGCGAAAAGACTCTACCAGTCTCGGGATCATTTTGGAGTAATTTAAAGTTATTAAGAATCATACTTTTGACTGCGTGATTATGAGAATGGAAAGTGAGAGTGAATGGAATTCTGTCATTCTTATCTTTTTGTGACGTTTGTAGTGCTGACTGTCGATCAAATTGTTGGGCACGATGATGGCCCGCTTTGACCACAGAGACAGGCTAGCCACGTTTTTCGAAGAACTGGCACATTTCCTCTGATTTGCTGGAAAAACTGGAGTCACCACTACATAGACGTCGAAGTCTAAGAAATTGAGAATAAGGAATGGAATTGACTTGTGATGGATGTGACGATGAATACAACAAATAACTGTGAGAATCTGTAGGTTTGTAGTGCACACTGGTACATCATTTAGCACGTTGCCACTAATTGAAACTTTGATGTCTAGGAAAGCCAATGAATTTTGCGAAATTTTCCAGGTATATTTAAGAGCCGGATGAAAAGAATTGACGGAGGTTATATATTGATCGCGTTCTTCTCTGCTGGATGAAATAGCGCCGATGCAGTCGTTGACGTAGCGGCCGTAGAGTTCAGGTTTGGGGCTGTTGTACTGATTAAACAACTGGTGTTTAACATATCCTACAAAAAGATTGGCATAGCTAGGTCCCATTCTTGTGCCCATCGCTACACCATTAATTTGTTTGTAATAGTTGCCGGCGAATGAAAAATAATTAAGCGTTAAAACTAGCTCGGCAAGGCGGAGGAGCGTTTCCGAGCTTGGTTCTTTGACAGTGCGTTGATCGAAAAAGTTTTTAAGTGCTTGAAGACCTTCGCTATTGGGAATGACTGTGTATAGAGATGTAATGTCCATGGTGAAAATATGTTTGTCTTGGCCGGAGAAATTGAAATCGCGGTTGTTAGTGCGTGTGTATTGTCTTTAATGTATGATGGCAAAGATTTGACAATAGGCGTCATAATCCTGTCTAACTGGATAGAAATGAGTTCGGTGGGGCAACTACAGGCAGAAACGATAGGGCGATCTGGGTTGTCAGGTTTGTGAAATTTAGGCAACAAGTAAATGCACGAAGTTCTAGGGGTGTTGATGATGAGATTAGATGCAGTGTCCGGTAATTCTTGATTAAAGAGAGGACGTATGAAGTCGTGCTTGAGAGTAGGAGGCATGATGGAAGACGCCAGAGAAAGGTTAACGATTCTCATCAGTATAGGACCCAGGAGATCAGCACAATCAAGTAGCAGCCAAGAGGGAATTGGGTCAAGTTCACAAGTCTTTGATGCCAAATGATTAATAATATCCAGAAGATCCTGATAGTCAACAAATTTAAATTTACGAAGTGTTACCCCAGACAATGATGTGTCAATGAACTGCATAGACTATTGTACAGAGTGTGACTCGATTTCGTTACAAATTTTGGAAATTTTAGTACCAAAAAGTTATTAGCAAGATCTGCATTTGAAGCACATGATGGATAAAGTGGTTCAGGATCACGGTGCAACAGTTTACCATTAATGTCAAACAACCTTTTCTGATTAGTGCAGTTATCCCCTATAACGGATCAGATTAATATCGGGACCGCGCTGAGTGTAGTAGCTGATTGACAACACGACTTTGCTTTATGAAACCAAAACGATCGCCCAATAGCTTGCTGCCCCCAATCCCCCTTTTTTTTCCAACTTTCGACGAATTTGTTTTGCGGGCGCTATCTCTGTATTGTACCAAGGGGCAGCTGGACGTATGGCAACCACCCGAGACTTTACTGGGGCATGTTTATCAAGGGTATCTGTTAGTTCCAGGTTAAACAACTAAACCAAAGACAATAAGTCACATTGAGGTTCTGATAATTTAAGGGCAGACAGTCCAACATCATGTCTAAATTGGTGTAGGTCGACAGCTTTAAGTTTCCGGGAACAGATAGTTTTCCTTTCAAAGCAGGGCTTACGAAAACAGAAATTAACAGCAACGGTGTAATGATCCGATATTAAAGAATCATTAACTGATATAGAGTTCAAGATGTTTTCATCATTGTGAGACAGGGCCGTAGCCAGAAAAAAATTATGACGGAGGCAATGTCCAATGTTAAATCCTCTTCGTAGTATTAGTGGTGTTTATGACGACTACATTTTAAAGACAACACTGGATAAAGTGACTGAGGCAAGTGCCTCGGTTTGCCTCATACTGGCTACGGCCCTGCGAGAGATAACTAAATCTAGGTTATGAACATCGCGATGTGTGGGGCTTTTTTTTTGTGGACGTGTTGTCGCAAATTAAATGAATCAAGTAACTTCAGGAAACTAACAGCAGCAGAGTTTGATGTATCGTCAATGCGAAAATTAAAATCACCAGCAATTACAAGAGAGCCAGGCGTTGTAACATATGATTTCAGAAGGGAAGAAAATTCATCCATAAAGAGACCAGTGCTAAGGCTATTAACACTCAACCGGGGAGGGCGATAAATAACAAGAAAGGAAACAGTTTGAGAATAGGCTTGAAGTTGTACTTGCATAGCTTCGAATGATGTAAAACCTCCAAGACATGTCGTCGATGTTTGCTTGTTGTGTTTTTGAATAGGAGACCAACATCTCCTCCTCTGTTTTCACGGGCATTATGCTCAAAAC
>NC_090892.1:41483763-41491263 GCF_036669925.1 Montipora capricornis
TGGAGGTGGATCCACTCAGCTACTTTGACAATGTTATGATGAAATTCATGATCAATAACAGGACAGACGCATGAAAAACTGACATCAATTCATCAAATGTACAGTAGATGATCAGGGCTACAAGACTTTAATATTAATAGCGGATCTTAGGCACGCAAAGGGTGCCAGCGGAGCACCATGGGTGAGAGTATCCATGCGAGAAATTTTTGTTATGATGTCACGTACATCTGTCCGCCCGTACAGACTGTTAGGGTGGAGGTGGGGAAGCCGGACAGCCTGTGGGAACAGGAGTGTTCGGACAATTTTTCTTGGCCGGAAATCGCATGGTAGCATTGCACTTGGCAACCGGCGTTTTTTGGCGGGAAATCATATTAGTGATGAGCAACAGGATAAAGAACAGGAAAGAGCATCAGAGAAGAGGCAACGAAATTTGAAAAAATTAAGCAAAGAAATCCTAGTAAAGATTAAAGAGTAAAGATTGTCAGTCAAACAGAAAATGTTGTGAAAGACATCACTATGCGTGTAATTTCAGTTTTAGTTGACTAAAATTGTTGGTTATTGTTTGGAAGGCTTGTTTGTTTGCTGCATGCTGTCAGCTCAGAGGTGTTTGATCTGTTTGATCACTGTAAACTGTCCACACTAATGATGATTAATTCAATCTGTACTTTATGCAGAAGCATAGTTATTTCCATAAACATTTTATTGCTTTTTGGGGTTAAAAACGGGAGCTCCACTTTTAGGTTTGGCTTTATTTATTTTAGCAAAAGGTTCAGCAAAAAGCTAATTGCTAACCCTTTTATCTTAACGGTGAAAGCTGGTCGGAAATTGCAAAGGGAAAAAATTCAGTTGCAAATTAGACTGTATTGGTCGCAATTTCGAGTCTTGACTTACCATAAGCATGTAAATACATTGGACGAGCCTACATGTAATTATTAGTTCTACAAATTATTGCTTAAATTTGGAACCGCATAATCCAGTGTAATTTCTGCATAATCAACGCATGTTTACGCATAATAATTATGGCCAAAAATTTCCGCATAGTCTTTCATTTTTTTCCGCATCCTATGAGAAGCCCAGACTCTAGCACTACTGAGGTTAACCATAATGAAAAATTTGATAATGCATGGTTACAAAATGTTTCTCCAGCTGACAATAATTGAGCCCTCATTGGCCAATTTCTGGAATAAAGACTGACATTTTGACAATAACTTCCTGTGTATACTTGTTATAATAACTGTTACTTTTTGTGAGTTTAATAAAAATAGTACTTACATGTATCTTTGCACCTTGAATGAATTAACATATTTAAAGTATTCTCAGTCTTCTGGTGACAATTAAACAGCTTGTTCTCCAGAGGCATATGGAGCAGGCTGCAAGAAATTAGAGGTACAATTAAATTTAATTACATTGTACAATTGCTACATGTAACAATAATAATGTAGACTAATAGATTCCTTTGGCATATTTATATAGTTACATGGACCAGTGGCACACCTGACCAGACATGCAATTAACTATCATGTATTGGTATTCAGGTCCATCATACAAGTTGCCCTCAGCTGTTAAACTGCTTATACACTGTACAACTATGAGTCTGAGAATTTTTAAACTACTGTGAGATTTCTCTATACAAACAGATAAGAAACTGGATCACAATCACCCTGACATTGTGTTTGTGTACAAACAAAACAAAAATTGCCTCATCTATTGCATGCCCTAGTGACAGAAGGGTAGATATCAAACAAGAGGAAAAGGTCAACAAGATTAGTATCTGGATCTGGCAGTTGAGATAAAAGCCTTGTGGAAGATCAAGGAGTGTTAAAGTTGTCCCTGTTGTTATTGGAGCACTGGGTACTATTCCAAAGAGACTGGCTCGGGACTACATGTACATGTTTGCTGGGATAGAGTTGGCAGCTCTTGCTGGGATAAGCAACAATCCTCCAAAGAGTCCTTGAAGTCTAAGGCAGCTTGTTATGACCTGATGATGGGATTAAAATTTCTTGAAGTTTTGATTACAATGTACAGGGTGTACCATACAGTACACTGTACCTGCCATGAAGCTAAATGCACCATAATAATAATACTAATAATAATAATAATAATAATAATAATAATAATAATTATTATTATTATTATTAATTATTATTATTATCATGGTGCATTTAGCTTTACAGCTTCATGGAATAATAATAATAATAATAATAATAATAATAATATTATTATTATTATTATTATTATATTATTATTGTTGTTATTATTATCATTCTAATTATTATTATCATTATCCCAGAGCAAGCATGGCCAGGCTTTACTTAGCAAGGAATGAGGGCAGAAGAGGACTGAAATCAGTGGAGGAAACAATAAGATTAAGATCAGAAAAGTCAAGTCAACTTTATTTAGGCAGGGTAGCCCAGTCAGCCATGGCTACAATTATTGGCTCAGGAATGGATACATGTACATGAAGAAGAAACTGCAAAGGATCAGGCACTAACAACTTGATGGAGGGAGGTTATCATAGAAAAACAAGCCAGTCAACCACAAAATGCAGAATGTATAAATAGAGAGACAAAACTATATTTCACATTCTCCATTTGTGTAGCAAACTTGCACAATGTGAATGTAGTTCTAAAGAGACATGACAAAGTAGCTCAAATAATACACTAAAATCTATGTAAAAAATATTATCTCTCATACTCAAGGAATTGGTATGACCATGTTGAGAAGAAAGTGGCAGAAAATAGCAAAGCAAAGATACTTTTGGATTTCTCTAAACAAACAGATCATTGTTATACAGGCACAAAGAGCAGATATTGTTTTCAAAGACAATTAAGATCTAAATCACACATGGGTCATTAAGCCTACAAATAATTTTTTTTGCTATAAGCCTGTCATGTGTCAGGCCAGGCCACGGCACCTCATTTTCATTGTCTCGTTTTTCTTTTTTTCTTTTTTTTCTTTTTTAAAAGTGGTTAGGGTGAGGGTTAAGGTTCAAATCTTTTGCATTGCCCGTAGCCGGACAGGAAGATCCTTCTTTTTCGTGTTTTAACGTCAGGCCTGAAACTATTTCTGCTCTAGCATGATCGGAATCCCGTGTAAGATCTTATGGGGTAAAATCACTTAACATTATGTCAATATTCATGTGGGAAGACACCACTGTTGTTGTTCAAATTATTCTTCAGTCATATTCGGAAGAATTTCAAAAAAAATCTTTCAAGATTCCATTCAAATATTTTAGAACTTTCTTCAGACCAATGTACAAAAAACAGTATTTAAAATTAAACCTTTGAAATATTCACATGCACATATTTTCTGTATCTAAATGAGGGTTGAAGATGAACTAGAAATAAATCTTTTTCCCAGTTCCATAACGTCCTCTGTTTCGGATACAGCATTTTTGAATTTCCGAATTTTTACCTTGCGTGACCCCAGGATACAGAGCTGATTGAAAAGCTTGTCTCTTTCTATGATTCTCAGACATTTGTGGATTTCAAGTACATTACAAGAGGTGTTCATACACATGTATTTTATCAGAAACCCACAAGGGTTGAAACGTGTAACGGCCCCCTGTGTGCTGGGGAACAAGCTTCATCTGAATAATTATTCAATTTGCTAATTACCATATTTGGAACAACAAGAGCAAGGGGTTTCCAAAGATGGTACTTAGCACTGAAACATTCAACCAATCAGTTCGCACTTAATATTCGGAAGCTGTGAACGTGCGTTACACGTTTCATGTTGGCAGTGTGGCCCAGTGGTTAGGGCGCTTGCCTTGAGATCGGGAGATCCCGGGTTCAAGACCTGCTCTGACCATTTGGTGAATTTGATCCTGGTAGTCCCTGGTTCAACTTCCCAGCTGCACTTGTAAATAGCCAACTGGCTTGCCTCTGGCCAGTTGGGATTCTTAACAGTTGTTGTTGTTCTGTTCTGCCGTTTCGTTGTGTTTCATTGGCCCTGAAAAGCCCCCATGGGGAGTGGTCAATTAAGCATGTATTGTATTGTTTCAACCCTTATGGGTTTCTGATTTAAGTAAGCACATTTGCGGAAAAGTGAACTCCAGGTGTTTTCGTTGATTACTGGCCACCATATTGGTGGACCACGGACGGTCTACCAACATGGCAGCATTGTGTGAAATGCTTCGGGAAATTGATAACTCAGAAACGATGTACCACACAGACCTGACAATTGGAGAAACGGTTTATATATTTGTCTTGAAATCATTTCAAGTTGTTGGATTCTTTTATTGAACGGTTTTGAATTTGCTTTTTGTTGCATGACAATGAAAACAATCAAAACATGCGCACACTGCCCAATACTGTTTTGACAATACTGTTGCTTTCGTTTGCCATTCTATTGAGAATTCTTATGTTTTTGCTTTCTTTGTTTGTCATTCTAGTTGAACAAAATACATTTGTATATGTTTCAGCTTTTGTTTGTGCATAGGCAATAACGTTAGTTATTGAAGTCACGATAAGAAATGTAATTTGAGGCCCTAAAAATTCACTGTAAAACTGGTCATAAAATCTTATCAGTCCAATGAAAACACAAACAACATGCATTTGGGGAACAGTATCGTTGTTGATTCCACAGCACATGTACATTGCAGTGTTATTTAATTTAAATCAATGCACCTGTAAAAATACAGTTTTACTTTGCATCATATCAGAAGACCCTGATCAGCCTGTCCGGTCAGACTGATCATTTGCCAGTCAAAACCTCAAGTTTACCGGACAAATGTCTGATGACCGGCGCTTTTTGCCAGGCTTGGTCATAAATGTACATGCATCAATACCTACATGTAGACATGGAAGAGTACAAGAGAAGAAAAAGGAGAAAGTGGAGATTGAAAAGTACATGTACTGTACTAAGACTTGGCAAGGGAGATTCAAAGATTGTGGAACACCTCATGATCAGCAAAAGTATTACTGGTTGTACAGTAGGAGAATTGGGAGCTGTGGCAAAACAGTACTGGAGAAGGAGTTGAAAAAGCTGGATATCAAGAAGGAAGTACCGGTAGTAGCAGAGTACAATTTTAGCTGCCCCACTGGGATCAGCAAGGATACCGAGGAGAGTATTGGATATCTCAGGGTAGAGGTTCAAATGATGATGATGATGATGATGATGATGATGATGATGATGATGATGATGATGATGATGATGATGATGATGATGATGTATTGATACCATTGACATTGATTTTGAGGAAGAGTAAAGTATGTTACCGTAAATCAGTTGTTCTTTATGGATGACCTTTAACCGTATGGAAACAATGAAAAACAGCGGAATTCCTTGATCAATACAGTATGTGTATATAGCTAGGATACTGGAATGAAGTTTAGCATTAAAAAATGTGGGTTTTGGACTTTTGGTCACTAAACGGGGAAAGTTAGAAGAAAGCAGGGGAAAAACATTACCGAATTATCAGCTGATGACGCAGATAGACAAAAATAAAGTGTACATTAAATACCTCAGGGTTTTTGAAGCAGACAACATGAAACATACAGAAATGAAAGATATAGTCAGAAAAGAGTACTTCATATGGGTGAAAAGCACATTATAAAACTCAAAACTTAATGCAGGAAACACAAGATTTGCCTTGAATCCAAGAGCAGTGTCTGTGATAAGGTATGGGGTTGGTATTATATTTTGGAAGAAGGATAAACTGGAAGAAATTGCCCAAAAGACAAGGAAGCTTTTAAGTATTTATCAAACTTTAATCATACAAATAACATTAAGAGACTATATTAATTTGCCACGGCAAATTGGTGGAAAGGGTTTGATTAGTGTAGAGGACCGTGTTAACCCATTGACACCTGGGAGGGATGACACTTGATAGATTTTACTCTGTCTAACGCCAGACGATTTTACTCGTCAATGGGGGGCATCCTAGGGCGTTTTAAGTGTGAATGGGTTAACCCACTGACCCCCTGGGAGTGATAGATTTTACTCTGTCTAACGCCAGACGATTTTACTCGTCAATGGGGGGCATCCTAGGGCGTTTTAAGTGTGAATGGGTTAACCCACTGACCCCCTGGGAGTGACAGATTTTACTCTGTCTAACGCAAGACGATTTTACTCGCCAACTGGAGGCGTTCCAGGGCGTTTGAGGTGTCAGTGGGTTAAACACTTAAAAACTATGTCCCTCAACAATATGGAAATTGAAAGTCTGCGAAAATATGCGGCAAGGAGTGGTGAAATCTTCATCAGAGAAGTGAGCAATAAGAACTTCCCGGGAAAAGGCAAGGAGAAAGAAGATATTAAAAGGGACCTATTACAGAAGTACACCAGCAATGCTCGATATGGAAAGTTTTATGGGAACACAGAGCTTATCAGAGATAAAAGATGAAGATGTTTCAGGAACGTGTGGGATGTGTGGTCCGCCAGAGATGAGACAGTTCTGCATGAGCATTACTGTATCAGACTAATCAGAGCGAGTGCAGTGCACTACATGTAGCATGGCGAAGTGATAAAATTGCGCAGGTAATACACTGGAAGATGTGCCATCGATTCAATATGTAAGTCTCAGAGATGTGGTATGATCATAAGATTGAAAAGGTTGGGAGGTAATCTACAATTGGGAGGTAATCTACAATAGATAAGTTACGGGGCAAACGCGAGGGGTGCCGGGGGCTATGTAAACTGAAAAAAACATGGAAATCCAGCAAACAACTTCCGCTTACCTCATGTTTGGCACGACTTGTGTTTGCTTTCTGCGTTAGTTAAATGGCAGCTCAAGGACAAAAATCCATTCGGAAAATGCTGTGTCTACAACAGCGAATTCCATGAGACCGTTGTCTTCGAAGACTTTAAAAATGCAACCGAGTAATCTCGTTCCCAGAGCCCGGGTGTGAAGTACGATGCATTGTGGGATACACTGCGAATTAAGACGATCCCCCTCTCAGGATCGACGCCAGTGTAAAATAATTAATATGAGTTTTCGTGATCCGTGTAATTCATTTCTTCCTCGGCGCGTTTTATTATTTCGTTGGGAAATAAAACATGTTCCCGGGCTTTGTAACGAACTTTTTCTTACGAAAAGAACAGATACGTACCTTGTGGGCATGCTGTATTCCGTGGATAAATACACAAGCAAGTCTATCCCATCCAGAGCTAGCGCTATAGCTAGTGAAGTGATTGGTACGCCCGTGTCATCTTTTGGGGTGTTCAGGTATTTAACGCCACCACTTTGCCTTAGTCTCATGTTTGTGAAGACATAGGTTTCGTCTTTTTCTAACTGCCCCGTGTCTTGAGCCCATAGAATGATTTTATGTGGACTGTTGGGTCCAAGATGATACCTTCATGCTTCTTCACTGGTTAGTCAGTTATAAATACTGCTTTAATTGCCGAGATTTGAAGCAATAGCCTTTTACAGTGAACTGCTAATTTGCCACATTACACTTCCCAAAGAACGGATTGACGTTGGAGTAGATGTAAGTGTATCTGGTATCTCGTGGGCGTAAGGTTATCTGATGCAGTTGTTACATCAACCTTAGTGTGTTTGTG
>NC_090892.1:41493763-41523763 GCF_036669925.1 Montipora capricornis
TCAAAGTTGGCAAACTTTTATACTAATTAAGACCACATATCCAAACTTTCTTCACGGTTGAGGTTTCTTTTGTTTTTGGCTAACGAATTATTAATGAGCTTGAGAAGTACATGTAGTTCTTAATAAGTTTGAAAACTTTCTCCAGGGCACACAGAAGTTGTAAGTTAATGTAACAGTAAAAAGTAAACAGTTTTTTGTTTTAGTTCAGCTGTGCTTGCTTTATGTAATGGTTTGCCATTGGCTGAGGAAGACCTGTACACTTTAAAAGATGGTGACATTCTTGTTTTGTCTGAGCAAAGTACAGTTGCATGGTTTTGACACAAGAGTGTCTTTAGTTGATTCACACCTTTATGTTATATACCAGATTGGGCTTGTTAACGTACATCCAGCAGGGATTGAAGTTGGTACGATATATGACAGACAGATTGTGTTCAGAATAATGTTTGTTGTGCTTGATGTACATTGTAGATTCCCTTGGACCCATTCAAGGAATAAACCCTACATTTAATTGTCAGGGTGTAACTTTGGTGACCATAAGCTTCTTACGAATCACACCGTAATGCTCTGGAATAACACAATGACCAGTACTAAAAAAAAGAAAAGGGGGAATCAACCTCATTTCTCATTATTTTCATTTCTTTACAGATGATTCTTTCCCTGGTGGAAAGGTAACAGTGGAGGGGAAAATGGCATTTAAGTCCAGTCAGTATACATTCATGATCTATCACAATCCTTGACTACAGCCATAACATTTTTAACTGCACGTCACAGTGATGTGGATAGCTTTCCTGTAATAAACATTCACCCAAGAGGTTTTGACATAATCATTAACGTTATTGTGAATTCAACATTCTGATGACAGGATGTTGCAGTTGGTCAAGCAAAAAGTCATTATATTTTATGTTGCTATGGATTGTACTACATTACAAAATATTTTGTTTTACGGAATTTGAAAGAGTTTGAAGACTAACTTTCTCTGCAAAAACTATTGGTTGTTGTTATCAGCCTTCTCAAAATCGGCCAGTCGACGGCTCAATGAGCCACCTCCTCAGAAAGCTTGACCGTCTCCTTCTAGTCAGAAAATGTCAGAGACAGTACATTTTTAGCTCGAACGTGAAGTCACTGGAGATAGTCTAAAAGCTTGAAAAAAGTTTGTTTGACGTACAAATTCGTGTCCACAATATTTTTTTGCCTCGCGCACATGAAATGTTGATTGAATTAGCATTCCAGTATTTCTTATCAGACTCCAAGCAAGTGTCAAATCCATATGTGAACGTTCGTCACTTTAAATCCACCAGATTGCACTAAATTGCATCTGTGAATGTCTAAATTTGAAAAAATCCGTAGGGGAGCATGCCCCGAGACCCTCCTAGAAGCTTGCATCCTTTGGGCACTCGCTTGGGTGCCTTTAGCACCAAACCGTCTCCACCTTCCTTATGACCTGCTCCCGAAAAATATTTTGAGAAGGCTGTGTTATCTTGAATTTTAAGCTGTCGTTTTGAAAGACAGCAAATAAGATAGATAATTGTTATTATGTGTATCCCCCATGTACATGTGAAATTTATTAATACTGTTTTTTCATCAGTGTTGTAGTTGCCCTGAATATTTGTGCACGTTCAACAGTGAAATCCACTGCCAAGGACATTGTCGATTTCTTACCACTTCAATAGGCCATTTTCAAAATATAAATATTCAGCCTGATAGCGAGGCAGAGAGGACAAAAACAATAGAAACAAGTTGCAATGAGTGCGAAAGACATTAACATATCAGGCCACTTTCCTTTGTCTTTGTCCTCTGAACCTCTCTTTTAAGCTGAATTTTAATATATTGAAAGTGGCCTATTATTACATTCAATTGGGAGAGTATGGGAAGTTGTTCCCGCTTCCCACCTCCCCTTGGTGCCAGCTTTTATGCATGTACATGTACTTTGGTATTCTATGGCACCTGCAATTTTGATCGTGTTAGTTGCTCTTTAGAGGGCAGGCTATAATTACATGTATTGTTTAAAAATGTAGCAGTATTTACACTTAATGTTATCTTTTTTGAACTGATACTATTCGTTGATATTTCATTCATATTCATTTAATTCTTCATTCAAACTGAATCTGATCTTGGGAAACTAATTCATGCAGTAGGCTTTTTCTGAGTTAAAGCCTCTTTTTCAAAGTGAATCCAAGTGCGTAGCATTTACAAAGGTAACATTATTCGAATTTACTCTGAGCAAAACTCGAGCAAATCCTTCTTTTACTGCCAAGAGTCTCAAAGTCATGTTTACTGCTTGCATTTAAAAGTTGGCCTACTTTCTTTGCTTGGAACATATTTGGTTTGTAGCACTATTTTTCAGGGCATGTGCGATGTTTTTTCATTGTTGCTATCGGCTGTAATTGATTACAGTTTGGTAGTTGAATTGAAAACTCTTTTTATAGGTGAAGTAATGTGATTTATGGATTTATTTGCTGATATTTTGAGCTGAAAGAGTGTCTTCTTTAGTTTTAAGTTTTTCTTTCTTAAATGAGGCTTAAGTTAAGTCTGTGGTTCAAGTGCCTTCTGGTTTTTGTCCAAACAAATCGTAAGCAAATTTGTTTATAATGCTCTGGATTAAGTAGTATTTGTTTTGGTCTTAAAGGCGTTCAGTTTTTGCAGCATGTAATCTTGTCATTTAACTGGTGTCAGTTTAAACAAATCGAAATATAGACCAAAAAAGGGTGAAGATAAAATTATTGACAGTTTTGATTTCCGGTTGTTATATTGTTATTTTAAGTGTATTTAATACCTAGTTTTGTTATTCCTCTATTGTATCAACCATTTCCTTCTAACCCAACATTGAAAAGGAAATCGACAAGAACAAACGCTTTCTGTATTCTCTTGTTGATAAGGGAGAGTGCGTACTTAGATTCGCTTTGAAACAGAGGCTTAAGTAAACTTTAACTCGAAAGTGTGCTCTTATTGATTCAATTATTACCAATTTATTCATGATTCATAATTATTGGTAAATCGTAAGTGCTGAAGTTGCGAAAAATGCCGCTAGGAATGTACATTAAATTCGAAATAATACAACGTGCCCTAAGATGATGTCTTGTGTTGTCCTTAGGGTCGAGACGGCAAAGTTTTGGTGACTTCAATGGTTTTCCACATTCGGTTACAGCATTGGACCTTTCCCACTTATATACGTTATACGTTTACAACCACGCCTATTAATTTTTGCGCGATTTTATTTGCTACTGTACGTCACGTGGTGTGAACATCACGCAAATAACCCTTGTCGGCAATAATTTTGCCGTTGACAAAGAACAAAGCCGGCGAAAAAATTGGCGTGCAATGCGTACGTTTAGCGGAGCTCCGCGTGCTGAATGTGGGCGTGCGGAGCACCATGGGTAAGAAAATATGGAGCAAACGAATCGTCTACCTTCATGATGTCCTCAAAAACCCCAGCGGTGTCATCACTCGAGTGATTACCGGATTGATCCCCGAATGATGTATTAAATGCTCCTTTGAAGCGTTCAAAGGTGGTGAGAGCCTGTCCGAAGTCGTTCGTCGTTTTGCCACGTGAGAGACCTCTCACTGACGTTCAAGATGGTATCATATTCATCCTGGGATTCCTTTGCATTCTGGAGTTCCTGGGGTGGTGACCAAAGGCCATACATCTATAGCCAAACTGGTTTTTTGTGGAGGGTTCCCCGCACCTGGATGAGCCACCCCCTGATTTTAGGCCAGGACGATGCACAATTACGAGCGCTATTCTGGAAAGCCATTGGCTTCATCTCTTCAGGGGAACGCCCCGCACTCTATTCTGTAACTTGTTTTTTCTGCCACTGCTCCCCATGGATTAGAATGTTCCTCCTGCAGCAAACCCTGGAAGATGCGCGTAGTAGATAAATGGTTTTAGAAATTCGGTTTGTTATTGGGTGTTTTTACAGTTCTTTTGCTTATTTTATGATTTTCGCTTTTATGATTTTTGTGTTTTCACCAATTTTTTGATCTGTGGATTTTCTGAGAGTTTTTTGTTTATACAATTTTTTTTTTCGGTATTATGAATAGTGTGAAAAAACGCGGGGATAAACCACACAGGCAAGCGAAGCTTAGCAATGGGTATGCACCCTGCGAGAAGAGCCTCTCAAAAACTCACCTGAGGGTGAGAAAGAGAGGCTGCAGAAAACGTGTATAGTCTTTTAGGTCGCAGCAGTCCAACTTTATGAGCTATTCACTTTGGTGAAACGTGTTTTGGCTAAGCGCGGATAATTTTTTTGACAATGTCTAGGTCATATTTTAGCCTTCAGTATGAAAATTAACATGGCGTCTTGAAGTGCGATGGAGACTTGGCCTGGGTTTGAAACTGTCTCCAAGCAACATACTTAATAAAGACTTAACATGATTTCTGCAGAGTTCTTTCTTTCTGATCGAGCTAAGAAAGGCTCAGCTAGCAGGGTGTGGGTACGAAACAATAACGCGCAAAAAATTAAATAAAAGGTTTTAAAAAAAGATAAAGAAAATGTCACAAAATAATTTTAAAATGAACTATTAAAAATTTAGAGAACGAAGACTTGGAAAAGAACAAATACAAATAGAAGAACTTGAACATTAAAAAAGGATCCGATAAGTAATATTTTAGAAAAAATGAGAGAAAACCCAAATTTCATAAAAAAAAAAGTAGGACGGAAATTGAAGAATTCTGTAAAATTGCTGGTATTGTACCACCAAAGTAGGAGAAGATGGAAAAGAAATAAAAGTATCAGAAGAAGATCTGCATTATTAAAAGGTTGTCTAAAAGAGGTTAAATCTGAAGTTGAAAAATGTTGACGTAAGTTACAATAAGGAGTTAAAGTGTGAAAATTAAAAAATGCAAATCAGGTTTACATTGAATTGAGGAACGCAGTTTGAGGAAAAAAAAAAGGGAAGAGGTGGACTGCAGATCACTGAAAAACAGGAGCCAAGCGCCAGTTGGCTAGCAGGCAAGAGTGGAAAGTAGCCTGTGGAGCACAAAAAGATATTAAAGTTGTAGTTAGTGTGGAAATGGTATTATTTTTTTTTTTTTTGTAAAACAAAGACACTTAGACAAAAAACAATATTTTATACATTTGAAATTCAAAACGCTAATTAATAACGAAACTAAATGAAGGGATCTTTTATTAACACATAATACAAAAAAGTAAACAGAAGAAGAAATTAATACAGAATTAGGACTGTAGTAATCTCAAGTTTGAAAAAAGAATCCTTAGTTTTATAAAAAAAAATTACATTACGCACTGAAATAAATCCTTTACCAAAACATATATGGCGCAGTAGTAAAAAAGGAAGGGTGCCAATTCACTGAGTCTAGGAATTCGAGGTTGGGGTTTTCCAGTTGGATTGTTTGAGTTTAGCCTAAATATTGTTTTAGGTCTAATTTAGGCCTAAGGTTAGCCTCTTCTAAAAGGTTTTTTTTTTTTTTTCCAACAGTTACATTTATAACCGTATAGTCTGCATTTTACCCCTAGTCTGCTAGTCTCCATTACATTGTACAGAATGAACCACACTCGCAAAAATCACAACTCGAAACTTCAACCCCGAAAATCCAATTCGAATAATCCAACTCGAAATCCAACTCGAAAGTTCCTAAGTCGGAAAAATTAGTCTGTTTGCAAAAAAAAGGCAGTTAGTGATTAACATTGCAAATCATTTGTTGTTTTAAATGGGCTTATTTGTTCGTCGTTTTTACCCCAAAAGGAAAATTGGGTGTGAAAGAAAGAATAACAGGATTTTAAAAAATACCCCCACAAAAAGCTTGGTAGACATTTTCAAGGCCTAATTAAGTCTTTTTCCACTTGCCTTATTAAGGACATCCCAACAGTAGTAAAAAAACCATGAAATTTTACCACCAGATTTAATATTATTGTATTTGGATTAAATGAACATTGGAAGTGGCTACATGTTTTTCCATTATATAACTCAGATCAAAGAAAATTTGCTTGAAAATAACTCAATTGAGTTTATTACTTTTTAACTGATTCTGAAGGTACACTGAGGGAAAATTTGCTGAATTAACTCATTCATATAAAAATCTTCCAGTAGACTGTGTTGTATTGCCAGATGAAGTTTTTTAAAGAGATATTTTAAAAGAACACTTTGAATATTGTAATAGGAAATGGTCTTGACTGTTGTCAAACTAAATATTAAAAAAAAATTAATTTCCAAAATTATCAAAAAGTAAGTCAAAAAAGTAATAAAAGTACCTTTAGTAATTTATGCAGATTCTGAATGTTTTACAGTGTCCCTTACCCATTGTGATGGAAACCCAAAAAAGCCCTTCATTTGCTTATCAATCCGGATGTTTGTTTTTATGCTTTTGGTCCTTCTGGTAGTAATTTTTAATTGATTCTCTATTCTGCAATGAGTAAAGATGACAATGTTGCTGATATCTTTGTTAAGTTGAAGAAAAGAAATACTTTGTTAAAAAAACAATGAACTTTACCAAGCAAGGAAAGATTGAAAAACTATTTGATGCTAGTTATGATTGCCATATTTGTGAAAAAAAAGCTTTGGCGTCAACTCCAAAGAGTAAAAGGTAAGAGATCATTGTCCTTTTACAGGGGCTCTTAGAGGGGCAGCAGACTATTCATGCAATGTAAATAATAAAAACAAAAATTGACACCAGTTTTATCTCACAATCTTAAAATTATGGACGTCTGGTGATGCATCCTGTATTTTTCCTCAGGTCTCCTAGATCCTCGTTTTAATTAATAAGGATTATTATAGCTGAAAACAACTCAGTGAAGGGTAAAAAGGTTTCAGTCAACCTTAAAAATACATCTCAATAGACCCGTTTGCATAAATGGCGCCCAAACAATTTGAAATTCAATACTTGATACATCCTTCGGCTGACATTCATGAGAAAAATCCTTTTTTCTTGAAACATAACCACGAGGCTAAGGATTGTACAAAGTATTGTTACTCAAATTTGGGCGCCATTTATGCAATTGGTCTATGTCTGCGTGAAGTTCTCAGTATATCTTGGGAAATGATCTGTAAATATCACTATAACGTTGTAAGGCCCAGTTTATCTTTGTACTATTGGGCATATCTCATGACCATGTTAGACATCTTGGTAAAAACGACAATATCAGTGTAAGCCTGTAAATATACTTTATGTTGTTAGAGAATCACATTATATTTTGATATCCATAGGTAGGAAATCTCAGTATATCATGGCACATTTAAAAAACTGACTCATTTTCGATATATGTGTGTAAATATCATGTATATCTTAATAAATCCCAGTATATCTTGCTTTATTGTGTATAGCTCTGTATTTAGGAAACAGTACCTTGGAATATCATTATAACCTTACTACCTCTTGAGCGTCGTCATATCCAATCATGATCTTAATCCCGTATGTCTCGGTAGATCTTAGTAAATCTCAGGATCTATTTGTTATGGAATCCCAGTCAAATCTCAGTAAGTCATTTGGGAACATCCCGACCAAAACGCTTGGTAACTTGACTACATCTTGCACAATTCTTAAAGGTTTCTCCTATGTAATTCGTTCACGGTTTTTTAGGCAAAATCCAATTCTTACTGTCATTATCCAGGTAAATTTCAGAACAACCTTGTAAAATCTCAATTACAACAAGTTCTCACTGTTTTAACAAAAGGATTGAGGTATACTAAACTGGTGCTGTCTGTCTGTTGATATCATACAATAAACTAGCTACAATATCTGGAAAATAGTCTAGGGTAGGGGAAGGCAATTTGATTTGAGGAAAGGAAGGTACGGCTGGTTCCTTAGACTTACAGGAGTACATAAGGAGCTAAAGGCCCGTTTTTTGGAGAGTTACGATCTTTCTTTGAAATTTCAAGGCACAATTACCCCAAGCACAAATACCATAAGTTAAGTAAGGGACAAGTGAATGAGTTGTACACTGAAAGGTAAATGCCACGACGACGTGGGACATAATGTCGAATCTTGGCTATAATTCCTATCGACTTGCTGATTTTGTGGCAGATAGATTCTATGTGATATTTCCATGAAAGATTTGAATCAATCAGCAAGCCAAGGTATTTGAAATAATCTTTCATTTCAAGGTTTGCGAGGTGTTAGTCACGGAGTCGAGAATTCCAATCCTAGGTATGAAGGGCATATTCTTTTGCCGGGGACGAAAGATGACAAAGTTTTGATTTTTTTATGTTCAAAAGACAGTTTGTTGGCCTTAAGCCATTCGTTGAAGTTGCCAAGCTCGCGATTAACAAGAGACTCGAGGTCAGTGAGATCATTTGACGCAGAAATCTTAGTACGTATTTGCCAAATCGTAATATGTTGTCAAATAAATACTGTCAATGAACGAAATGGTGTATGAAATGAATCGTATACTGAACTGCAGATATGAAATCAAGTAAAGTTATGATCCTCGCATTTATGGACGTAACCCAGGGCGGTGGAGGGGCCTTTTTTTTCAAGTCAAGTCTTGCAGGAGACCAAGCGGGTCTTTGTCTTGAAACTTCCCCCCACCGGAAAGCAGGGCCCCCGACCCCGCTACAAAGATGCGCAATGACCAGGCGCATCAGGCCGTGCCATGGGTTTCGCTCCAGCGTCCCCATGGAGCGCTCTGCACATGGGAGAGGTGACAGACACTTTTTGGGCCAAAACTTCCCCTGGTTTTTCAGCTGGGACCCACTAACCCCAAGAAGTAGTTGCAGAATTACAAGGCGCATCTCGTGATACCATTGGTTTCCTTGTAGCACCTCAGAGGAAGGCTTTGCGTTAGTGAGGAAAAACGTTTTTTTGGCCATAACTCCCCCCAGTTTTGTCCGGTCTTCCCCATATTCCGTTGGCTTTATCTTCTAGGCCGTACGCAGGTGGGTGCCAAGTTTCAGCTTCGTAGCTCAAATCCGAGGGTCAAATTTCACGACCACTACTCCAGTCGACTCCTAAAGAGCCTCAAATCCTGTGTAGGAGTAAAACTACTACCGAGATCTGCACAGCAGATCACCCAAAAAGCTTATTTCAGGTTCCCATGGAGATATCCCATAATACCATACACCGTTGGAAAGGTCTCAACGAGATCTATCACGTGACGAGATATGGGCATCCTGTGTTGAGGTGGGCGCCCTGTGCACAGTCTTTTGTCCTTAACATTCCTACGTTTTATTCCCTTGGGACCCCATTCCTCATGCGCCTAGACCCTATTGCCCAACAACTTTTCGCACCAGTTTCGACCCGGGGCGAATCGACCTGTGGACGCCAGAGCCCAAGAACACCCCTGTTTTGACACGAAAATGGCCCCCCGGACTTTGCTTTACGCTCATCAGACGCGCCCTCCAGAGACCCTCCTCACGGTGCCCTTGGATTGGCCAAATTCCAAATCCCGGGGGAGTTATCCTCGAAAAACTTGTTTTTTTCGTTTTTTTGGGCCTAACTCCCCCCGGTTTGGGTCCGGGGGACCCGAGACCGCACCAGGAAGATTCCTCAGGAGATGGCCCATCTCGTGGTAAGGTTCGTTTCACTTTTAACGGCCTCTGGAAGACTGTACACACATGAGGAAAAGTGGTTTTTCGGGTTTAACTCCCCTCAGTTTTGAGTGTGGTCTCTCTAACCCCAAGAAGTAGTTGCAGAATCACAAGGCGCATCTCGTGATACCATTGGTTTCCTTGTAGCACCTCACAGGATGGCTTTGCGTAAGTAAGAAAAACGCTTTTTGGCCATAACTCCCCCCGGTTTTGTCCGGTCTCCCCCATATTTTCTTGGCCTTACCTTCTAGGCCGTACACAGGTGCGTGCCAAGTTTCAGCTTCGTAGCTCAAATCCAACGGTCAAATTTCACGACCACCTCTCCAGTCGACTCTTGAAGAGCCTCAAATCCTGTGTAGGAGTTAATCTACTACCACTGGATCTGCACGCCAGATCATGGAAAAAGCTTATTTCAGGTTGCCATGGAGATATCCCATAATACCATACACCGTTGGAAAGGTCTCAACGAGATCTATCACGTGACGAAATATGGGCATCCTGTGTTGAGGTGGGCACCCTGTGCACAGTCTTTTGTCTTTAACATTCCTACGTTTTATTCCCTTGGACCCCATTCCTCATGCGCCTAGACCCTATTGCCCAACAACTTTTCGCACCAGTTTCGACCCGGGGCGAATCGACCTGTGGACGCCAGAGGCCAAAGAACACCCCTGTTTTGACACGAAAATGGCCCCCCGGACTTTTGCTTTATGCTCATCAGACGCGCCGCCCTCGGAGACCCTCCTCACGGTGCCCTTGGATTGGCCAAATTCCAAATCCCGGGGGAGTTATCCTCGAAAAACTTGTTTTTTTTTTTTTGGCCTAACTCCCCCCGTTTGGGTCCGGGGGACCCGAGACCGCACCAGGAAGATTCCTCAGGAGATGGCCCATCTCGTGGTAAGGTCCGTTTCACTTTTAACGGCCTCTGGAAGACTGTACACACATGAGGAAAAAAGTGTTTTTTTCGGGTTTTAACTCCCCTCAGTTTTGAGTGTGGTCTCTCTAACCCCAAGAAGAAGTTGCAGAATCACAAGGCGCATCTCGTGATACCATTGGTTTCCTTGTAGCACCTCACAGGATGGCTTTGCGTTAGTGAGAAGAAAAACGTTTTTTTGGCCATAACTCCCCCCGGTTTTTGTCCGGTCTCCCCCATATTCTTTTGGCCTTACCTTCTAGGCCGTACACAGGTGCGTGCCAAGTTTCAGCTTCGTAGCTCAAATCCAACGGTCAAATTTCACGACCACCTCTCCAGTCGACTCCTGAAGAGCCTCAAATCCTGTGTAGGAGTTAATCTACTACTGGATCTGCACGGCCAAATCATGGAAAAAGCTTATTTCAGGTTGCCATGGAGATATCCCATAATACCATACACCGTTGGAAAGGTCTCAACGAGATCTATCACGTGACGAAATATGGGCATCCTGTGTTGAGGTGGCACCCTGTGCACAGTCTTTTGTCTTTAACATTCCTACTACGTTTTATTTCCCTTGGGACCCCATTCCTCATGCGCCTAGACCCTATTGCCCAACAACTTTTCGCACCAGTTTCGACCCGGGGCGAATCGACCTGTGGACCTCAGAGGCCAAAGAGCACCCCTGT
The DNA here is from genome assembly GCF_036669925.1 of Montipora capricornis. Classification (NCBI taxonomy): domain Eukaryota; kingdom Metazoa; phylum Cnidaria; class Anthozoa; order Scleractinia; family Acroporidae; genus Montipora; species Montipora capricornis. The sequence goes on from NC_090892.1 coordinate 41,504,840, forward strand.
TTTGACACGAAAATGGCCCCCCGGATTTTGCTTTATGCTCATCAGACGCGCCCTCCGAAGACCCCTCCTCAGGGTGCCCTTGGATTGGCCAAATTCCAAATCCCGGGGGAGTTATCCTCGAAAAACTTGTTTTTTCGTTTTCGGGCCTAACTCCCCCCGTTTGGGTCGGGGTGACCCGAGACCGCGCCAGGAAGATTCCTCAGGAGATGGCCCATCTCGTGGTAAGGTCCGTTTCACTTTTAACGGCCTCTGGAAGACTGTACACACGTGAGGAAAAGTGGTTTTTAGGGTCTAACTTCCCCCGGTTTTGAGTGTGGTCTCCCTAATCCTAATCATGGCGCATCTCGTGGTACCATTGGTTACTTTCTAGCACGCCCAGGGAAAGTCCTGCATACGTAAGAAAAGTCAGTTTTTGGCGATATTTCCTTCCCGGAAATAGCTACTCCCCCGTAACCCCCAGAAGTTCTTGCAGAATTTGATGGCGAATCTCGTGGTACCATTGGTTTCTCTCTAGCACGTCAGGGGAAGGCCCTGTATACGTGAGAGAAGGCAGTTTTTTTTTTTGGTGATATCTCCCCCCCGGAAATAGCTATTCCCCCCCTAACCCCGAGAAGTTATTGCAGCATTTGATGGCGCATCCATTGGTTTCTCTCTAGCACGTCAGGGGAAGGCCCTGCATGCGTGAGAAAAACCACTTTTTCTCACGAGTTGAGATAGCTTGAAATAAGAGTAAAATATCAATGTCAATTTTTGTGGTAATGACAGAGACCTTAAGATACCTTAAGATAGGTATATATATATCGTCCGCCTGTGAATCATCGTTCTGGTTGGGAAAAACATGGGCCCAGGATGACCACTTAATTCCCATTCGCTATCTAGATTGGCCATGTAACGAGCATGGTTGCTCTGATAGTGTAGTGGTGATCACATCCAACCGGTAATCAGGGAGACGTGGGTTCAAATCCCGCTCAGGGCATAAAACGTTTTTTTCTCCAATGAAAATGTCACCTAGGAGTGTGTCCGTCCTTGGTCCCTTCAAACTATATATATATATATTTGTCGCATATTTCCAAGATTTGACTGTAATCAAAGTTAACACAGCGACACTATGCCATGCCCCCTGCTTGTGCAAGGGGAAGAAACGAACCACTTAAATTTTATTTGAGGTGAAAAATGAACGGTCCTTCCGGACATCTCAATGACCTACGTGGTGGCGCAACTCACCAACTTCGCAAAGCTTGAGAGCGGAATTCCCTAGATCAGTTGCATGGGAGGACTTGCACCGGGGGCCCAAACCCACTTTACGCTGCCGCGCATTGATGCAAACCTTGGAACCCTCCTAAGAGGCCTCTTACCGATCCTGACAAAACGTTCTGGTGAACGGCTATATATTACGCTCGACGCAGACGTTTCCTTTCATTGTGGTAACACAAAATTGATCAAGGCTGTTGATAAGCAATTTATAGCGCATGCACAAATCGGTTTTCATCGGACACAATTTAACAATGGTTGACTGACATATTTAAAGTATCTTTATTTAAAAAAAAACGCACCGACTGGTGGCGTCACGTAAAGCCGATTATTAAAGGGAGTGCAGACACATTGTATTCATCAGCATGCAATCGATTCAAAAAAGTATGCGCCTTGAATCGAGACTTTAAGTCATCTGATTTATTGTAATACATGTCAAGAGCAGTCACGCTTAAAAACGCTTTTATTTTGTGCGAGGTATTACAACACGTTTCTTGCGTTTTCATTTGTACGGAATCTCGAATTTCAGAATTGAATTACATCCAGACGAGTGGTGAATTTTCGAGTTTGTGACGATACGCGAGGATCTCTTGTCTCCTCTGGAAAGTCACATCGCTATAAACTTTGAATAGCAATCTGTATACATGTTGAATATCTGTTGGCACAATGTTTAACGTTCCTTCAGCAAACACATACAGATCCTATACCAAAGCAGGGGAACGACAGTTGAAAGTAAGTAATTTTAAAGGGATAGGATAGCTTGAGGAAAGCTTATGCCCTTGTCTAGAAAGGTCACTTAGCATACCAGTGAACAAACTTGTTCAACTTTGTTTCTGTTTTGGCCCTAACCATGCACAAACCACGCGATTTTTCTAAAAGAAAGCCAATCAATAGTTTCGATTAATTTATTCAAAATTCAGTTGAGAACCGAGGACAACAGATTGTGCATGGTACGTCACGGTCAAGTTAACATGAAGTGCGACAGTACTGTTCTCTCTCCGGGTTTCATAAGCAGTTCATCTATATGAACTATGTTTACACAAACAAACAAACAAAAACAAAACCTTAATTTTTTTTTTTTTTCCGGCAATTAAGAAAAGCAACCCCAACAACGATATAACATTTCTGTATTAATATAAAGGCATTGGAAAAAAAAATAATAACCACGATAATCTAGACTAATGAAACATTTCAGCGGGTTAAGAGATGAGATTTTCCAATAATCTTTATTCTACAGGCTTATTTTCTTGACGTGCCTGCAGTTTCAACACTTTGGAGAGGATTGAAATAACAGGTAAGAAAGGTAGAATGTCTGTAGGTGATACATATGATTCAAGTCCCCATGCAAAACTTAGACAGGAAGAAAGTGCAATACAAGGGAGCTAATGGCGCCATTTTTCCTCTCCCTGTACTCTCTGACTGCTGATCGTTTATTTATTTTTTGGTAAAGTAAACTGGTAATGAGGAATGGACGCTTTTATGGCCAATTTTAGAAAATTGAGATGTTTTGTAAAGTCTTACACGTAAGTCAAATCTCGTGTTTTTGTAAGTCATTACTTAGAGGCCACGACCAAACGAAACATCCGTTCTTAAACGAAGGCGACGGAAAGATAAAGCCGAATGTCAACCTTCCAGATTCAACAGAAGTCTAGTAACAAAATCTCATTGCTCTTTAGTTTATTTAGTTACATGCATCTTTTGCTTTCAAAAAAACACGGCGGACTACTACTCTATCTCTCTCCGCGAAGTCAATGACAGCAAAACTGCTTCCCCCGCGAGACGAGGAAACTCGCGCGAGGTTTTTTTTTCTTGTAAAATGAAACAAACGATAAAAACAAAGAATGCGACGGAAAATGCCGCAAGCACTGTATGTCCCCCCATTAACTTATCTCCAATTGATTATGGAGTCATTAAACACTCCTAATTTTAAGCATTGAACCATTTTACGACCTTTTACGGGCACCTCATATCAAAACACGATATCATGCGGTGATGTTGAATCATTCGCTGAAAGGTATGTTGTTGTTCATCTCTGTTTTCGCTTTCTATGGTTCTTTTCATTTTACTCATATATTCTCTGTATATCTAACGCAGAGAGAGATATGCCTTTCGCATGATTTAGTGTGAATACTTAGCATAGCATGTAAAGACAAACTTATTAGACTTATTGTGTAGCGTGGAGAACTTAGGATTCAATCAGTACAATCAAATGACCCTTGTAAAACTAAAAAGAGAAAGATTTTTCCCTATGAAGCGATCGAAAGAAATACTTGCTATCTGAATTCTTTATCTGCATGCACTGATGCATGCCGTATAAATTAAAATGGTTAAAATGGCGCAAAACTCATCATTGAAATGGCGTTGTATCTGCTCAACGGTTTTGAACATTTTCCTCTGAATTAAACATTCAGGGGAAAATGTTCAAAACCGTTATGAAAATTGCCATAAGATCATGTGGATGAAATGTAGCAAGTATTTTCATGACTGTTTGAAAGCACCGTTTTGTGCTAATACCTCATGCCGGATGCAAAGGTCTGCAAAGGGTCATTGCTGCAGCTCGGCGTAAACAGAATTGTCTCGGCGTAGACAGAATTCTCTCGGCGCCGTTCTCATTTTTGCTAGACAATTATTAGCTGCCTGTTTTGTTTTTTTTGGGAACTAGAATTCTTTTCGATGGAACGGTTACGACTGAATTTACTGACATACAAAATTAAAGAAAAATAGTTAGCACGTGATAGACAAAACAAAGGGAGAAGATCGTTTTCGTGTAGACAAGCCGCCTAAGATGCCAACTTAATGCCCAGTTTTAAGGTCCCAATTGAAGTAAAAGTCAAGGTACTCATGCAAATGCATACACAAAGAATCTTAACCCAAGAGATTTGATTTGGGTACAACATTGCGTTAGCCGAATTGGTCTTTTGTCTTCTGAAGTAAACTTCTCAAATAACATGAAGTTAAAGTTTCATCATCAGCTGACGACCAAGAAATGGTATGGTTGCCCATGATTTTGCTGCAAACTATCTTAGAGAGGTCCGTGAAAAGTAAAAGAAAGAAGAGGACATTCATTGCGTGTTGGTGTCATTTGACTCTTAAAAACGCCTTTGTAAGATGTAGTTGAAATCTAATATAGTGGGCTTGTGGCAGTAGTTCTTCGAATATTTAAAAACGTAAACCCCATGATATCGGTGGCAACTTTATTACTACTTTGGTTTTTAGTGTTAATTTTCATTTATCGATTCTGTTTTCTCCACAGGTAACTGAAAGGCTACCCTGCCGTGGTAAAATATAGACCCCTCTCCCAGACTGATGTGAACCTTTTGGCATACTGATATGATGTGAGTCCCCACTAAGTTATCTGCGACCGTAGGGTCATTTTACTCTTATCGGAATGTTTATTCAGATGTGCACAACACAACGTGGTAATACGAATGCAATTGTCATCCCAGGCAATTTTCTTAATGTTAGTTTTCAGTAAATGGGTTCTACTAAAGGTTTTGGCTTTAAAGCGAAAATTGGACCAAACAAAAATATCCTCTACCTCTATATAGGACGGACGCAAGGAGACAATTAGGCAAAAAAATTCTGAGCTGTCTAGATTTAACACTTTTGACAAATTCTCATTGCGCATTTTTTCTATTTTTTTTTTTTCAAAAATAATGTTCTCTCTCGGCAGAGTCATTAGACCATATCCGACCTACTTCCCGCCAAAATCATGACGAAAAAAATGCGCGCGAAATATTGTCTTGTGGCGTCTACAATAGTGAAAACGGGAGTATCTGACAAACATCTGCCAAAAAGTAATTAAGCGGGAAAGAGTTTTCGGGAATCTTTTGAAAAAGCGATATGATGTGTGTACCCATTAACTTACTGCAAATAGAGTCGTGATTATGGGGTCTCAGTTACACTCCTCGTAGCCTGAGGCTAATAGATTCAACTTGCGAAAACGTCATGCCAAAGTAATGTTCTAGACAAAGTATGGCCATATTGTACCTTTTTTTCAACTTGATCCATATGACTGCGTAAAGGATAAGCTAGCAAACTCGATATAATGTCATTACAAACTCTTATGAAAAGTCAGTGTTTGAACGTTTAAATTTCTCGCACTATCAGTGAGTGCGGGGTTGTTTTGCTAAGCGGTTAACAATATTTATTGCTGCACGGCTGTCTTTGAAAGAAAACGACTTAAATAAGAGAAAAACGGTAGCATAAACGAACTTAAAGAAGATGCCTACTATTCAGCAAACTAATCTTAAAAGGGTCAGTTAAGGTTAAAAGAAAGAAAAAAGTCTTTTATTACCTATTGTCACTAGTTTTTGTTTGACATCTGAAAATGCTGTATTAAGATACGTACTTTTTCCTCCTATTTGACAAGTCTATGCAGTCATTGTATTATTGTGAATTAGCCGCAGCATCGTAGTGCTGAGAAAAATGCTATTCTCGGTTTGAAACAACTGTGCTTCGATAGGTCGTTGGAGAACAAAACTTTCTTTGATAATGTGCCTTTTAGTTTGTTCCTCGCAGTTGGTTACTTTTATTTTGAGACCAAACATCATGTAAAACAGGTTCTTTTCTTTGGTGGGGAAACGAGAAACTGGCACGATTATCAAGGACGTGAAAAACGTGTTGCTTTATTTAAGAATCCAAAAATCCATTAAGGTAAGTACAAATGTTTGTTGTTTTAGAATATCAAAAGATCAAGTTGTCGTCTCAAGATACTGAGTTCCATTCCCTTTTTGAAGTATGATAAGGGTTTCCTTGAATGGGTATTGCAGTGCTTTGATAAGTCGTTTCAGAAAGAAAGTTCCATTGATAATTTGCTGCCTCACTTGTAATACACAGTTGCTTTTTTAGATCTTTAGACCAAAAATTCAAACAGATACTTTTCTTTGGTGGGACCTGAGAATCTGACAGCATTAGCAACTCTTAAATCTACGTGATAAGACTGTCACTTAAATGGCCTTATACGTGAATGAATTTCGTAGCTACTTGTCTGAAGATAAATGGATACCTTGCCTCAAAGCATCATACTTCACGTTTTCTCATATTTACCCTACAAATTTGTTCGAAGAACCGCTTCTCTAGTGTGCAAGGCTTGGCTGCAAATTTCTTACGACAAAACTCTGATTAAGTACGCAAGAAATCATGAATTCTCCGTTGTAAAAGCACAGAACACATCAAAGGAGACAGTGGATAACTTTCTCATAGCAGTCCAATGGAGGCCTAGTCTATTCCGCTCTATTGATTTAAGTGGCGCAAAAAAACCTGGGCAACATTCTGCAAAATAGTGGAAAACTGTGCTGGACTGACAGTTCTTAACATGGCAAAAATGAAAGGTGAACTTTGTAAATATCCAGTTATTCGAGCTGTTAACATTGCGGAGCTCAACTTGAGCCAAACAATGTTGGATGACAGCCATCTAGTTTTTGTTACCGGAAGCATACCCTCGTTAGGAATATTAAACGTAGGCGGCTGTGAAAATTTGACTTACAGAGGAATTAGCAATGCCTCTTTTTCGTCCTTGCGTTTTCTTAGACTAGCTTTTTGTAAGGTGGGTCTTGAGTCCATCATTTGTGCCATTCAAAAGCACGAGATTTTCGCGATGTGCGTGGAGGGAATATCACTAAGCAAAGAGGACATCGCACGTTTGGTTGATCTCTTTCCAGACATAGCCGAGGTTGGTGTTCCCTCTTTATGTGGTTTGCCACGAGGAGCTGTTTCTTACCGAGCACTGGCGTCTCTTTGCTTTTATTGCCGCTCATCACCCAGTCTACAGTATTGACCGTCAAAGAAAGTATTGATGGAAGCTGGATGGAACTTTAAAAAAACTACTAAAAGAACTGGTATTGCTAACCTAACCTTGAAAAGCTTCGAATTTAGAAGGAACACCGACGGCAACGAGAACGTCATGAATTTCGCTACCGTCAAAGTATTTGATCTTTTTGTTTTGATTCATAAACGGTGCCCTTTACTTCAGCTATGCGTTTTTCCCTCTGATGTCAAAATGTCCATTTTTCTTACTTTTTCATCGCATTTGCCACCCTTTTTTCTTGCCCAGTGTTATGATCTGAAAAAAACTTTTCAATGGTGGGTATCCGTAGACATTGAAAATGTCAATTCTCGTAAAATCTATTGTCATGTTGTCCCTGGATATCTTATTGTATTGAACTGATTGATTTCATCTTCGCATGCTAATTTAAACTACAAGTTAATTTACGATCTTCACGACATAACTATAAAGAAAATTCCAAGACTTTCCAAACCTGAGTAAAACGAAATCACGAATAACACGTTTCCCCAATAGTAAAAATCACTCAATTGCGAGGACATTTTACGAGGGACTCAAAAATGTCCCCAGATTCTGAACAGACCCCACAGTTCCCCAAGACTGTGCATAGGTGAACCTATATGGCTTTTACGGGTCAAAACTTGCGTCAGTTAAACACAATAAGATATGCAGGCGCCATTTTCTTGGTTGTATGAATCGTGCCACTCTCTGGTTAGGGGCCGACCATTTAACTCTTGAGAGGGGAGGGTGGGTGGGTGATTTCTGGTCATTTTTTTTTTTCTAGCAAACTGAGATATGTCCAGGTGCGTCCTAATTAGACGCACGCGGATTTCAATAAGCGTCACGAAGTGTCCCCTTGCTCTTCTAGCCAACTTCAACATCACTTGTGTCTCAGAATACAAACAATTTATGTCACAAAGTGTCCCCCAAAGGCTGCTCTCTTTAAGTGAAGATTAACTGCTGCATTTACCAAAGCTAAAAATAACGCTAACCTTTACCCTTACCTTATTGTTGAAAATAGGTAGCAAATGCTTAGACTTAAATTGGGACACTTTTTTTTTCCCACCTAAATGCTCTGCAGGATATATATTTTTTTCTCTCCTCATTTCTCTGCAGGCTTTTTTTTTCCTTAAAAAAGTGTCGTGTTTACATTTACAGAGTGTATTTACATTTACATTGTGGTTATTGCAGTAATAGTTCTAATATATGGAGCTGCAAAACCTTAAAATCAAAGCTATACAAAATCATTCTTGTATAGCGACATGTTTTCGGAATGTCATTCTTTAGAATCATTTAATATTACCTAATAACAATATTCTCATGTTATAAAGTGATGCTCCAAAGGTAGATTTGAAAATGTTTAGCTTCTTAATTAGGTAAAAATAGCAAAAAGCAGTTCAGAAATGCTCATAGCATGGTAATTACTAAAAAAAAAATGTAAAAATAGCAAAAGTGCAGTTCAAGTGTAACACCAGTGCAAAAAGCAAAAAGTGTAACACCAGTGCAAAAAGTGTAACACCAGTGCAAATTACACATATTCTGGATTTTGATTTGCAGAAAGACATTGGGAAAGTTGTAGCCAATGATCTCATGTAAACGGCAATTACAAAATTTTGTACAAAAAACTCTGAAAAAATTTTTCTCGAATGCGAAAAAAAGGGCTTCAAGAAACATCTTCCGGCACTTTTTCCACGCGAATTTTTTCATGTTTGTATTATTAATAAGTAAATACGTTTTTTCTCGTTCAAATTGGAATTAATTTGCACTTGTGAGTTTTTGAAAAAGCTGAAATTGCACTCGCCGAAGCGGCTCGTGCAATTTCAGCTTTTTCAAAAACTCACTCGTGCAAATTAATTCCAAATTGAACTCTAGTATTGCAAAATTATAAGTTAGTTGATTCAATAGCAAAAACCGTATAATTATTTCAAAGTAATTACTTGAAAATGCTTCAGTTGAAAAGATTTAAAAACGAACAAATTATTTTTCTATGTCTAATAAGACTTGATTCTTCAAATAGAAAAATTTACCTCCATTACTGCTTGTGAGTTTGGATACAGTGCGAGCCAGCAAGCCAGAAATCCCTGATCCCATTATAAGGGTAAACCGCAAGCTACCTAAGCCAACTGTAGGCTAACCAGAGTGTTATTTAGACCAATCAATGTCACTTTGTTATTTTATGACTTTGGTGCCATGTGAACTGAGCAAGCAAGAAATCCCTTATCCCATTATAAGGGCAAACCGCAAGCTACCTAAGCTAACTGTAGGCTAACCAGAGTGTTATTTAGGCCAATCAATGTCACTTTGTTATTTTAATAGGCTAACCAGAGTAGCTTGCTGGCTTGCAGATTATCTGGAATGGTTGCAGTTTTGCTGGGATTTCGTAAAGCCCCCCAGGAATGATGAAATAGCTTTGCAACATTTTTTTTTTCTTGCTTGCAGCAGTGCAAGAATTTTTTTTTTCTATTTCATTTGTGATGCCTGCATTTTTTTTCTTCCAACAAGCCCTTGCAGGAAATTTTTTTTTCAAAGTCACCCACCCCCCTTCCTCCCCCCCTCAAGAGTTAAATGGTCGGCCCCTTTGTTGGCGTCTGTGCTTCGTGGGTGAACTATATCGCTTTGAACCAAAATATCCCTTAGTATTAAGCGTTATTAACAGGGAATTGAGTGGCATAATCCGTTCCAAATTTCATTTATTCTGCTTGCCGGACCTGGTTTCAAGGATGGTGGAGTTTAGTTTTTAGATCTTATTTATGTGATCGATAATCGTACTAATTAGTTCTCTGTATCTCATAGAAGTAAAGGGCCCGTTGATGTGAAGCGATAAAGCTGCAGGCTTATACCTAAGGTCGCGGTTATTATCTGTTTTCTTTCCTGAAATTTTGGTTCCGTATAAGGAAAGTAGTGTTATAGCCTCGTCGTAACAATGCATCAACCTGAATTGCCAGGACAATTATTTTTTTAAAAAACGCGTTCTCCCGCGATTATCAGTTTATTTCTTGATCTCTAGTTAACAAATATCCGATCAAATTCTTGCAGCCTCGCTATTGTCTCACACAAAAAGTGCAATCCTTGCAAATGTTGTCACCGGTGATCGACCTTAATAACAGCTCGTTTTACATGTACAGGTTGTAATTTATAATTGTCGTTGCATCCAGTTTTTGGCATACTAACTCTGCTTCCAAGAATGATTCTTCTTCCTTTTTTCGTTAGCTCGAGGGGTCTTTTTAAATCCTTATGAAATTGTATATTATCCAAACACATATAACCTCTCTCAAATCTCCACTACTGCTTAGGAAGCAACCATTTGAGCGGTGAAGCTCACTGATCATGGTTTAATTAGGTGACTGTGGTGGAGATTACTGCTTGTGGCTTGTCAGGCTATTCTTGGGTTGCACGTGACGTCACAAAAAGAAACTACAAAACTAAAGAGCCTTTTGAGTTTTTGTCTTGATCAGCTATAAGAGTTTTTAAAAATATATCTGTTTGCATGTTTTCAGCTCGGTACCGTGCTTCGTTTCGAAAATAGAGCAGTTTGAATTTCAGAGTTTTTCACAGTGCGTGACATGTTGACAGCTTTCGAAAAACATGCCAGTTGCATAAAAACATCTATTTCCCTCGTGTTTTTGTGGCCTAAACAGCCAATATACTAGGAGACGTGTCTATACGAATGTTTTCTTCTAGCTCATTATTGTGCAGAAAGTGTTAAAGACAGCCAAACTCCAGATGTTTTTCTAGGTTTCCGGCCGCTGTGTTGGTGTACTTCAGCAGTACACCAACATGGCGCCTCCGTACTAAACTCTACAAATTTGAGTAATAAATTTCGCCGAATAACTCAAGTACGGAACAACGCACAGCACTGAGACTTGGACCCGTTGTTTATTTATTCCTCTTCTATAACATTTCCATTTCTTGACTCAATTTCGTAAGTGGTAAGCGATTTATGTTTTCACTTGCGCGACATGCAACCCAAGAATATAATTTAAGTTTCTCGCTCTAGCTAGTTATCTTGGCTCAGATATTTCCTTTGCCAATCTTCCCAAAGTGTTGGCGGGAAATCTCTCTCGACGGGGAGCGTGACTTACATGGCCTTGTCATGTTGCCTTAGCTGCTGCGTTTTTACACAAATCTATCGGTCGATGAAGTTCAACGTCTGAGTGAAGCCAGCCAAACCTTTGAGACCTCTGTAACCTGAAACCTCTGTACCTCTGAGATGGCGGGAAGGAAAAAGTTGTTTACAATTTGTGAGTAAAAGTTGAAACCTTGAAAAGTTATAGTATTTACTATTCTCCACTTGATAGAGTATTATTAGTATGGGTTATCAATTGGTGAATAACAGTAATTTAACTGAATGCAGTGCAATTTGGTCTGAAATCATAAGTGTGATTTCAAAATCAAACGAGCGCTAAGCGCGAATTCGATTTGAAATCACAAGTATGATCTCAGACCAAAATTGCACGACACATAGTTCCATTACCACTTTATTACATCCATTTAGATATCACACATAATTATTTAATCGCTAAAATACAGGATTTTAGACAGTGCCAAAATTTTATTGATCCAGTCGGAAACAAAAGTTGCAAAATTGGCCACACAATGATTTTCTTTGTCTTTCATTTTCCTGCAATTTGATTGGTTACCTTAAACAAGCCTTGAAATCTGATTGGTTGTTTTGTTTTAGTGGCCCATTCTCATTGGCTGGGGAAATGGAGCGATGCAGAGCAAAAAAAAATCCGATTTGGGAATAAATCGCACTGCTGAGAGCCAATCACATTGCAAGGTGCACCAGTGATTTCTAAATGGGTGTAATAAAGAGTGAAATTAGGAAATAATTTCTCGCGCGTTTTGTCCAAAATCAAATACTGAATTTTCAGAGCCTTCAGGCGAGGGAAATAATTTGACTTTGGAGAAAACGCAAGTGAAATTATTCCCTAATTTCACGAGTACACCATTTGATTAACTATTAACATCATGGGTTACAAATTACGTTCGTAAGACGCGGGTTTTTTTTCAAACCTGGACGCCATTTTGGCACTGTAGCAAAAATTGCCACAGCAACAGTAATTTCACATGTGAAATTATAAATTAACGCTGAAAATTTGCGCCAAAATTAAGGAGTAATTTGTCACCCACGTTATTTTAGGTACAATTTGCTCAATTTTTTGGTCAACTAGTACTCGGATACAACAGCCGTAACCACCGAACTCACTTTTAATCCTTTCTTCTCAACGAAAAAGTTGCGCAGTTGATAATAGGAATATATGTCACATCGCCAATCGTCATTAAATCTGATCTTTTACAAGTTTTTGCTTTAGAAGAGAATGACAAAACCAACAACAGAATGGGCACAAACAATAATACCGAACTTTTCAGCTTTCAGAGTGGAAATTGTGAAAACAATTTTGACACTAAAGAAAGTGCTGGAATATCGTCTTTTCATAATCCTTCTTTAGCTAAAGCTGTTTTCGTTTTCGCTTGCTGTGCATGAAGTAATTAATGGCTGGTTTCCTGAAGCGTTCTTTTAAAATTAGTTTGCCTCAGTCCAACGTATGATTCAGGTCGTTGTGTCAGTGGAGGGTGACCAAATGTCTTGATAGATACATATAGTTTGTGAGGCATTTACCATCAAGCGGACATTCCTGGGTTTTTCTTTCGCAGTTACAATGTGTCATGCTGTTCTCCAGGTGTTTGGGTGGTGTATGCTGAAAGAACTCTTTTGTTGTGGGATCCAATTATTGTTTTTGCATGTTTGGCATGCAAGATTAGCTCATTTTCAGTGTGTGCCAATTGAAGATCTTGTTCCCAATGGATGGTTCTTGGGGAGCAGTTTGTCAAACGATGAGAACCGGAAACTTCTTTTCCCAGGTTTGATCCTTTGCTTGCCATCTTGTATGTTAAACTCGTCCCGTCTTCTTCCCACCCCTTGGAACTGCGGATTCCAAAATGGTGGCCTCGCACCAACGTTCGTTGTCGCGAATTTAGTCCAGCTGTTCTTGACCTACAGCTACAACCGTGTCAGTTGAGACAGCATAACATAGCGAAATCGTGAGTTGAACCAAATTGCTGCTTAGAACCGAGTATTTTGATGAGATTTTTCAGTTGGTGACGTAAATGCCATCAATTTGAAAGTTAAAGGTGCGTCTTACAACCGAGTGCGCCTCGTATCCGAAAAACGTCCGGTAAGGTCAATATCAAACTGGGGCAATAATTATTATTTATAATGCGCGCCGATCAAATCGAAACTTAACAAAAAATGTCTTCAAAAGTTGGAGATCAGACAGACAAATCTGACGACAGGGTAGGGCATTTGGATACTACTTTTGTGTCCAAGTGGGCGGGAATTTGAACCTTCCCAATCTTCAAAAGTTTAAATGCCCGTGGGTTGCCCCGGAAAAAAGGGGGAGGGGATTGTTGAAGTTTTCCAGTTGATCGGCGCTTCTTAAACTGGAAATGGAACAAAAACCTAACAAAGAACACAAAAAAACAAAAAAAAAAAAGAAGCAAAAGAGCGTTCGTGTGCTATATTTATTAGGCTAACACCAGTTGAAACATGATCAGTAAGTTTTACTGTTTTCTGGTGTTTTTTCAATTTAGGCCAGTTACTACACTACTACATAGAAGCCTATTGGATGACACAATAGTTTATCTATTTATACCTAATTCCGCACGGCCTTAACAAAAGGCATGAACTCCACTCCAAAAATCGCATTAACCCCGGCAACTTACATTAGACCTTTTCACATGTTAGAGTGGTTTTCAATTGAGTGTCGAAAGTAATTAGATAATTACTTTGGTTTTGCATTACTTCACTCAGTGATTGGTTCAAAGTTCTTGCGCCACTTTTTCCACCAATCAGCAGTGAACACCAAAACCAATCGTGGCTCGCGCGTGGACATTTTCCCGCGCTTTGTGTCGGTTACGTGTAATTACTCCAATTCTTGATTGGTTTACCGGATTGTCTCCGTCCTTTCTGATTGGCTAAAGTAATTACTTTGGTTTTGGTTTTTACGACACTCAATTGAAAATCGCTCTATTGCTTGTAAATGAATATTATTGTTACTTGTCCAGCTCTTATTTTATTTGTTATTTTGTTGTAAATAGTCTCAATTGTTATGTGATCATGACCTATTGCATAACTATTGTCCACTTCAACTTGCTGTTTCCACATATAATTGTTATTAATTTTTATTTGTTTCTAATGTATACCTGCTTAATTATACGCCAATGGCTCAGTGTTTTGAATTGTAGATTAGGTAATCTGTTGCATGATGTAAACACATTGCACCTTAATATTTGTCATTACATGATATGTTTTACCTTGATAAGTCTGTGTGAAAGCATGTTATAAGAGAATTGAATTTAATTTAATGCTTTTACTGATTGTTCATCAGGATATGATATAGATGGTTTTCACCTGACGTCACAGCAGCCATGTTGGTACACAGAACGATAGGGAAAAAAGTCTTTTGGGAATTTGACTCTATTATAATGCAGAACATCAGTGAGCCATAATTTGCTATTTTTTTTGCACCAATATGACCGTCTCATCATGTGATTAAAAACCATCTGTGGCCTGCACTTTACAACTTTACAGAGCACTGACAAGAAGCTAATTCCTCTAGCAACTCTTGTTCCACCTTTTGTGCACTCCAATCAAACTTCTTATGTGCTCTGAGCTCCTTAAGTACTGCAATATTATCTTGCATTCAATTTGACCAATTTGATTTGATATGTTAGGAAGAGGCTTATTTACCACAAAACCATTCATGAAAGGAGATTTTTCTTCCTGAGTATAAAGGGGAACTAATCTCACATAAGGATGGAGAAACAAGAGAAGAATTATGTGATCCATCTCTCGGAAGTTTCCTTTATTACTTTAGGGATGGTGCAAAGTGTTATTGGTAAGTTTATCCAAAAGATTGAATTATTAATAAAATTAATTGTGTATTTCAATCCGTAATTTTCCGAAAAAAAAAAAAAATGAATAAATAAATGATTATCTTAAATTGCACTTCCTCTCCTACGTGTACATTGCCCTCTCATGTCATAAAATTTGTTACAGACAGCTGTAGGGGATGAAGGAATGCTTGGAAGAAAGATTACCGTAGTATTTCATGACCAACAGAAGGTCATATACATGTAAAACATTGTGATAGGTGGAACAGAGAAATGGTGTTTACTTGGCGAGGTTGTATTCCTATAGTCAGAACTGAAATTGGCTGGAGCGTCCATCCTCCACACTACAGTGAAGGCAATGAAGTCAACCTTTTATTTTATTTTTCAAAAACTTCCTAGTTGAGATATGATCTGCTTTGATTGGCTCCTTCAGCTGTGGGAATGTGGTATCTCCCCTGGGAAGTATTCTAAAAAAAAATATTCTACCGGAAGGGACTCAAGAAATTAAAGGGCATGGAGACTCCTACTTGGGGCTCTTGGTGTTAAGTAGTCTCTCTGGGTTTGTTCATGGAGAATTTTTCTGCAAGCAATTTTTTCTGACTGATTTTGTGAACCCACTGACTCCTGAACCACCAGTCTGAAATTGACGAGTAAAATCGTCTGGCATTAAGTCTCACTCCCACGGGTCAATAGGTTAACTATGCTATAGCATTTGACCTTTTTCCCATATGCGGCTGGTTTTGGTGAGTTAATGTGTCAATCACTTACCAAGCATCATTTTTTATCAACGTTTTTGTCACATTTGCAGGGGTTTCATAAAGAAAGGTCATATATTCATTGGAAGGGAATGGGACACCCAAGAATGGAAGCAGAATATTGCAGAGGGGACCCTTAAAGCAATACAATGGAATTTGATTGTGGGATTTTTATCCTGAAGGTGGGGTCTAAACCAATGTATAATGTAAGAAAAATTGAGGGCTAGTTATCTACTCATCACACACTCCAAGGAACAACCAAATGAATACAGTCAAGCCACATCATGACATGTATGTCATGCGTGACCAGTTGTTTTGAAATTTGAACAGAGTATTCAAATCTGCGTGCCAGTTTTGAACTTTGCTTTCGACATTCCGAATTCCTTTAGTGCTCTCGCCGCATTTTCTTCGGCCCTCTCTTTCAGGAATTTCTGGATCCGCCCCTGGGTCGTATCAGTTGACCCTGAGATGGGAAGGCAACAAAAGGTTGGTGATGAAATCAACGATTCCAGGAATCCATAACCCGACGATTCTTCGCTCTTTGTTTGACTTTGATAAAGTATAAATGAAGTTCATTGTTGTTATATCCTAACTCTACAATTCTTCTCTTTCACATTTTGTTTTGTAACTTCAAAACTTCCGTGGTCGTTGATTTTTTATGATGTTAACGACCTGTCATAAAGTTCGAGTTAGTTTAGACGGTACGATTACTTGGGCGCTCGCCATTGCAACAATTCGCATGTGAAAACGTCCAGGCGACCCGGACGTGAACACATGTTACAAATTGACAGGCAGCTTTTCATTTTCTAACGAACCAAGCTCTGATTGGCAGTAACTTGGACAGATGATTACAACATGTCGTCTTTCAACGCGTCCCTCATCTCAGTTCATGTCAACTACAAATGAGTCAAGAGAGGTCAAGTACGAAACACAGCAATGGTAGATTATGTCAGTACATGACAATGACAGAAGACCTTTTTCGAACCATCTTGACAGACAAATTACATGTATTCGTGAAGGGTTGACTGATGTTCACGACATTATAAAGGCAGAAATCTTGATTCACGCACTAAAACGTTAAAGGATCACGCGTCACGGTTAATATATTATTCACGAATCACAGCTGTATTTCTTCAGTTTTCCCGATTCACGGTTTTTTTGGCATCAACTCACGGATTACGCGAAACCCCTTCCAGACCTTGTTGACTGTAAATCAGTCAACATTATGAAACACAGTTTCACAAAATTTATCAAAATTTGCACATGAATGGTTCAAGTACATGTATAAGGGATTCAGGCGTTATTTTTATTGACATATGCAGCATGAGAGTTACTACTTACTTGAAACTTTCACAAATGATTGCGGAACTTGAACTTCCCTGCCAGCAGAGGTGTCTTCTTGTTGTGTCCACTGCGCTGATGAGTACAGGAAAAGAGACCTCTGCCGCAGGTTGAAACTCACTGTGTTGCGCCGCGGTTAACCTCACGTTAAACTTTGTCTTGTGCGGGCTCACTTAAACAACAGCGGAATTACTGAAGGAATGCGTGGGTCACAGTGGGCTCAAGTCACAGTCAGCAAACATATCATGGGCATGCATTTTGAACAATGCCATCTAAGGTCGTGGACGTCGTCAGCCCAGTGAATGCAAAGGAAAAGAGGCATCTGCTAGCACGGAACAACTGAACCTTGCATGATTTTGCTTTTGCTCATAGTTTGTGGACTATGTTGTCTTTGGCAAGGGTTTATCCTTCAGTGAAATTTTTAAGACACTGTGATTTTGACACTTTGATTGCAATCCCAATCCACTGATTTTTATTACACAAAATCTGCATAAAACATACATGTAACCTCTGGCTGTTATGAAACTATTTTTGCTGTCTTTGCAGGATGAAGGGCAATTGAAAGTATGACACTGAGGTAAGGTAATTGTTTTTTGCAAACGTTGGCCGTGGGGCACTTATATTTCAACAGAACTTACTATTGGACCCTTCGCCCACAAGGGCTGCGCGTCAATAGCCCATGAGGCGAAGCCGAATGGGCTATTAACCTGTGGCCCTTGAGGCGAAGGGTCTAATTGTTTTAGTATCACCCAACTAGTCGGACAGAAAAGGCAATAATAAAGTTAGAAAATGCAAGTTAAAGAAATATTTATTTGAGAACAAAACGAAAGAAAGCATAACGCCTTTGAAGTCTTTTCGCTACTTGAGGACTGTCAATAATAGTTCTCTAGTAGCATAGCCAATCAAAATGCAGGAATTGCATTAGACCACTAGTTGGGTCCTGTCTGACCTTGTAGCTCAGTCGGTAGAGCAGCGGTGATCTAACCCGAAGGTCGTGGGTTCAATTCCCACCCTGGTCAGACATTTTCTCTGTCCTTGTGTGGGCCCCCGGGTGTGGGCCCAATTCCATTGGTAGGGCTAACGCTCACGTGGTTTGCATGGGTAGAAAATAGCACTTCACATTATCTTCCAACAGTTAATTTGGAAGGTAATGACGTTGACAACAGCGTAAACAGAGCAGTTAAAGACACCTTGTCCGGTGTGGATAATTGACATTTTTGGTGTGATGGTTCCTGATTTTCATTCTGCCTACTAAACCATCTGTCAAGACATTGACAAGTACCAGATTATCTTTTTTTTTTTTGAGCTCACCTGAGCCGGAATGTTTCTTTTGCCTGTTGTTTACAGTTTAATGCCAAGCCTTTGTTACCTTGATTGTTTTACACATAGATGATCTCAACCATGATGCAAAATCTTTCAGAATGTGGGCACGTTATTGTCTTTCAGTCTTTCTTTTCATGTTGCTATTGTGATGGTTTCATCATCATCATCTCTTTCTTTACGGTCGGAGTTTAGAGTAGCTACATGTCATATTTCCGAAATTTTACTCTACCAGCCATGATATTCTTCAAAGGACAGACCACAACGCCGGTAACTCCATGCCCTATGCGAATAGTGTGTGGATTCTTTTTTGTCCCAGAGGGTTGTGAAGAAGAGTTCTGAGACAGGGCCTACGGTTTGTCGTCCTAGAAAGTATAACCATTTGCAGATGTCATTACGACGGTAGCGCTTTCTCCTCAGTTACTCTAATAACCGAGTGTTGGTCTGGCGGTGGTTCGAGCCTTCACGCGTGGAAGTCCGATACTCAACGAACTGAGCCATTAGACTTAACTATTAGAGTGTAGTGTGAGCGTTAGCCCTACTCATGGAAATGGGCCCACATAAGGACAGAGAAAA
>NC_090892.1:41533763-41536263 GCF_036669925.1 Montipora capricornis
GCTTGAAATCCTAGTCAGAAATTGTTTGAGTCTTGCTTGCTTTCAGCAACTGTATGACCTACAAAATGAATGCAAAAAAAAATTGCCTGGTTATTAAATTGTCTCTTTTTCCTATTTTTGTTTCCTTCTTCAGGCGTGGGCAGTGGCAACAATGGTTTTAATGCCATTTTCTTATTTTTTTCAGGGGCTGGTCAATAAAAAAGGCAAGTGAAGCCATGATTTTCGCAGTTATGAACGCAATTTTTGCAATTGCGTAGAGAAGCCTGAAAAATTCAGGACTTCAACGGGATTTGAACCCGTGACTTCGCGATACCGTGGTTGCAAAAATTGCAAAAATTGCGTTCACAACTGCGAAGATTATAGTTTCACTTGATTCCATATAGCTCAGTTGGTTAGAGCGTCGCACCGGTATCACGAGGTCACGGGTTCAAACCCCGTTGAAGTCCTGAATTTTTCAGGCTTCTCTACGCAATTGCAAAAATTGCGTTCACAAATGCGAATATCATAGCTTCACTTGATTTCATATCCGCAGTTCATAAATGATCCAATTCATATACCGTAAAATTCCGAAAATAAGCTCCTCCAAATATAAGCCTCCCAAAGCGGTAACGCAAAAAATCCTCCGTGAAATCGCCCCTCCAAATATAAGACCCCGGGGAGCTTGTACTTGGAAAATTGCCCTCAAATACAAAGTAAAACAAAGCAAAAACAGTAAATTCACTTCCAACTATAAGGTTAGCCCAGTCGATTCGGAAACGCAAGTTTCCCTCCGTAGATAAGGCCCTCGAAAAAGGCCTTTGAAAAATATAAGCCACGAGGGTTATTTTCGGAATTTTACGGTATATCATTTTATCGTTAACCTAAAGGCTTAGCCAACAGGTTGACTAATATTGCAACCACGAGAACATCATCGTATATCAAATCTGTTTGAAAATGTTTGTATTGGCGTCTTTCCATAAATCAGGTATTGGCAGATGTCCCCGCAAATAGTGAATTCCTTACAAAAGCTGTGTATTCGGACCTGTTCCCATAAGTAGGGTATCGGCAGATGTCCCCGCAAATAGCGAAGTCCCCACAAAAGCTGTGTATTCGGACCTGTTCCCATAAGTAGGGTACCGGCAGATGTCCCCGCAAATAGCGAAGTCCCCACAAAAGCTGTGTATTGGCCTGTTCCCACAAGTAGGGTATTACCAGATGTCCTCACAAGCATTAAACATTTTGTTACGTCCTCACAACTAAGTCCTCACAAAAAAATTAAAGGTTTTACAACATTTGAAGAGATGTATGAAGAGATGAGACATTAAGCAACAATCGTAGCAAATATTATTTGGATGACTACAAAAGAAGACGTAGTCCCCACAAGGGGGATTGGGAAACATATGGCCCACAAGTAGCCAGGGGCGCGTATGTGTGTGTTAGTGTGTGTGTATATACGTGTAACCGTTTAGCCGTAAAAACCTCCTAAATGTAGAGAGATTGTATTTATTCAATGTAACTGTACAAGTCAAATAATAAACGGAGGGAAAAAAACTATGGGTTTTCTACATGTATATGTAGGCAAGAGAAACATGCCCATTGTTTAATAATGTTTTGGGTTTATATATATATAGCTGATCTTATGAAAAACCGGGTCCTCCCCACATATCTTAATATGTCTTTAAATTAGACTCGAATAGCTTGGAGGGTTTTATTTTGTCAGAAACTGGACTCTAACCTCTGCATAAAAAACATGTTTTGATTTAAGAAGTCGGCATCATTGTCATTTGGCAACTTGTGACTTAGACTGGAAATAAAAATAAAATATGTGTGAGAAAAAGGCTAGTATGATTAGTCATAAGGCAAAAGGCCATTAATGTGTGTGCTATATTTGGAACTGATCTTTGGAACATGACTAAAGTGACTTCAGAAGAAGTAATGTTTCATAAGGCACGGAAGCCTTTTTCCTTTTTTATTTATTTATTTATTTATTTATTTATTTATTTATTTATTTATATATGGCGGTTATGCCTTTATAAAAGTGCACAAATTATGTTCGGTTTTTTCCAGATTATTGCAAAAATTATTCTAGCACAATCCATCGCGACAAGGGTCTATCGGCTTAGGCCGTGAACTCTAACAGCACTGTAAACAAACATTCCGGTGAGGGCTTTGGCATTATGCGATTTTTTTCTCGTTTTTGTTATATGACAGTGTCAACGACAAAAAACATTTTTTTGGCTAGCTTTCTAAACTATAAGCTTAAATTAAGCTTATTGCCATATTTTGGCGACAGAAGATCTATGATACATGCCAACTTTGCTCTACAAACGTTAAATCAGCTAATTTTTGGAAATTCAAATAAATTTAAGCCTTTCATTCGGAAGAAGCGAGAATACACTGACGTTAAAACGTTTGAACAGACTGCAAACCCAGCTGCCTACAATGCGTATGCCTTAAAAGGCTACAATATCATCTTCGGCTACTTTTGACATACAGGTGGTAATTTTTAATTGTATTCTGA